>NC_052572.1:55311169-55614225 GCF_016699485.2 Gallus gallus
AAAGAGACAGAATTTTTTCCCAGTTGGCTGGACAAGCTTTTGCAACGTAGTCTGCCCTCAGGGACTAGAAATGCCTCTTGTTGCTCCCTGGGCCAAACACCAGATTGGGTCACAATGTCTGAAAACTAACACTTGCCCTGTGCTGTATTGCTTTTTATGGATTTTGCTGCTAAGGAGGTCTCTAAGGATCACTGCAGCCAAAGAGCAGGACACATAAAAGCAGAACTCCAGATTGGTGAAGGAACAACAAATGCCCCAGGCTTTTGCCTTGTGGAAAGTGACATGTGTTTGTCTCAATCTTTACATTTGAGCCAGACTCCATTTTCCTTCTTTAGAGAGTAACAGACACCAATCCAGTCATATGGCATACACTGGAAAAAGGACAGTGTCCCCAGTGGAGCATCAAATACAACCTCTCAGCAAACCTGTTTGCAAAATGGAAGAGCACACCCTAGAAAGTATCCGCAGCCCAGGCAGCTGTGTACGGAGCATGTTCACTGAGACCTTGGTGAGCAGACCTCTTAAGGGATGGCGATGCATCTGCTCTCAACTTTGACCCCTCAACCCACCTCTCTAGCAGAGATCGCTGTGCGTTGGCCACTGGATACATGAGCCTTTTAGAGCTGCTCTGCACTCCTTCTCCAACACTGTTTAAGCATTAGCATATTCCAAGTATCTACTGGGCTCTCTCATGATACAGAGATTACTTTCCTTCTCCCACATTTTGCAACCAGTAGCAGACGTGAACAGCCCAGCACCTGCTCTGTCATTTCACGGCTGTTTCCCAAAACCCTGATTCAGACATCAGCTCTTTTCAGCAGACATCTCTGTGGAGTATGATTAAATCAAACAAACTTGAACACAATCACTTAAATGCTTCACTAAGTTGCAACAAAGCTGATTGGAGATTATGGTAGGGACATGGCTTTTACTGTACTTGACTAGGTGCAAGGATAGGTTTTACAAACTCATGTCTCTTTTTCAGGAATATGAAGAAAAGACCTTGATTTAAAGCACAGTTACAACTTGACAACAGTCAGAGCTTCTTACCTGCTAGCCTGGGAAGTGTTTGGCTGATTTACCACCTAAGCCAAAAAGAGGAGGCTGAACCACAGCAGGGAATGTCAAAACTAATATTTCACTGGTCTCACCTTCCAAGCTGGACTGATACCACTTGGAGAGACTCCTTCTCAGCACCCAAGGCTACTGTAAACAAGATCCAGACCCCTAGCTACCCACTACTCAGCAGTGTCCAATATCACTGCTTTACCTTCTAAGCCATATTACAGACCCCAAAAATCCATGGCCTAGAGTTTTTCCTTTTCTGAGAACTGCTGATCTATGGGTCCATCAGACTCAGCACTTCTCTCAGCTTCCTTGAGAAACAAGAGTAGTTTTCAAGGGAGAATAAAATAAATTAATTCGTGTATAAAACAGAATAGTCCAAATCATTCTCAACTCCAATGCTGTTTTCTTTAGCTACAATTTGACCCTTAACAGCTCGTAGTGTCTTAAAAAAATAAAAAAATAAAAAATAAATTGAAGTGGGATTTCTTTGTTCATAAACTGTACAACAAATATGGACTTTCTTTTTTTAAAAGAATGCAGAAAACCCATAGCTTCACAAGAAGTCACTAAATTCCATCCTCATTTACCCTTTGGTAAGTAGGTAAACTAGATATCTAGATTTCAACAATCTCGCAGCTATCAGTAATTTATTGCAACTGGAAAGAGATGCAACACTACGCAGATAGCCCTCCTGAAAACTCCCATTTATTTACAAAGCTGACGAGAAAAAAAACATAAAAGGTCACTTTGCATCATTACCTTCCTCAAAAACCCACCACATGCAAAAACCACTGAACCCATTTAAGCAGGCTGCTCTCAGCACCTGCCAGCTGCCTGCTGTGCTGTGAGTCAGTCTCTGCATGCAAAGCAGAGGAAGACACAACCAGGTGCACACGCAGGGACAAAGACATAGGGAAATGCAAAGGTACTCATCAAGGTAAACTCTTTAGGTAACAAAGCCTGGCCAGTAGAGCACAAGGAAATGCCCCAAGACCTCTTGGGGACTGCATGAGCCCTTCCTTCAAAAGGCCAAATAAGATAGGCTCTTGAAGCATACTTTCTGTAATTGCCAGTTTATGGTCACACTTGCATGTATCCAGATAAGCCTGTTAAGAAGAAAATATACCACTGGCACTTTTTTACACCTGTTTTGAGTGCAAAAGGGAAGGCAGCAGAAATGACTGCCAAAAGCAGGTAAACAGGCAAAAACAAATCCAACTTTGAAGAGTCAGAATCACCCAGATCTGTTTTTTGTTTGTCAGGCTCTCTGCTTACATTCAGTTTCGTCCTGATTTCTGCAGTCGTTCCTGGGGAAGAACCATCAGACCACTGCAGGAAATGGAAACACAGCACATGGAAAACACAGGTGAGGTGATTGGTGGTAACCAACATGGCTTCACCAAGGGCAAGTCACGTCAACAAACTTGGTGGCCTTTTATGATGGAGTTACAGCACAACTGGATAAAGGAAGAGCAACTGTCATCAGCTAACTGGACTTGTGAAAAGTGACTGACACTGTCCTGCATGACATCCTGGTCACCAAACTGGAGAAAAATGGATTTGATGGATGGACCACTCGGTGGATAAGGAGTTGGCTGGATGGTCATGCTCAGAGAGTTGCGGTCAGTGGCTCAATGTCCAAGTGGAGACTGGTGACAACTGGTGTTCCTCAGGAATCAGTGCTGGGGCTGGAGTTATTTAACATCTTTGTAGGTGACACGAACAGAGGGATTGAATGCACTCTCTTTAAGTTTGCAGACAATACCAAGCTGAGTGGTGTAGTTCACACGCTAGAGGGAAGGGATGCTATCCAGAGGGACCTGGGCAGGCTTGGGAAGTGGGCCCATGCCAACCTCATGAAATTCAACAAAGCCAAGTGCAAAGTCCTGCACCTGGGTCAGGGCAATCCCAAGCACAAATTCAGGTTGGGTGAAGAATGGCTTGAGAGCAGCCCTGCGGAGAAGAATTGAGGAGTGCTGGTTGATGAAAGACTCAACACGAGCAGGCAGTGTGTGCTTGCAGCCCAGAAGGCCAACTGTATTCTGGGTTACACCAAGAGAAGAGTGACCAGCAGGTCAAGGGAGGTGATTCTGCCCCTCTGCTCTGCTCCCTTGATATCTCATCCAGAGTACTGTGTCCAGTTCTGGGGCCCCCAACACAGGAAGGACATGGAGTTGTTGGTGCAAGTCCAGAGGAGGGCCACGAAGATGGTCAGAGGTCTGGAGGACCTCCCTTACAAGGACAGGCTGAGATAGCTGGGGCTCTTCAGCCTGGAGAAGAGAAGGCTCTGCATGGACGTTATAGCAGCCTTCCAGTACCTGAATGGGGGCTACAGGAAAGCTGAGGAGGGAATTTTTATATGGGAACATAGTGACAGGATGAGGAAAAATGATTTTAAACTGAAAGAGGGTATATTTAGACTAGATACCAGAAAAAAATTCTTTACTGTGAGGGCTGTGAGACACTGAAACAGGCTGCCCAGAGAGGTTTTGGATGCCCTACCCCTGGAAGCATTCAAGGCCAGGCTGGATGGGGCTTTGAGCAAACTGGTCTAGTGGGAGGCATCCCTACCAGAACAGGGGCATTGGAACTAGATGATCTGAAAGGCCTCCTCCAACCCAAACCATTCTATGAGATGCACCAAGTCATCTTTACAGCTTCCATCAGATGCTCCAGCCAGCCAGGAGACGGAGGATGAAGCTGCAACTGTGTTCTTAGAGGCTGGTCCACGTCACCCTGCAGCTACTGCCACAAGTCCTGCCTGAGGACGTTTCTTCTTCATTTCAGGCTTGTAGCAGAATGGTTGATTTCAGGCAGACAAGCGAGCCCCAGACACACTTCTGGACAAAGATCTCCTATTCCCCAGCCTGGAAGCAGGAAAGCTTGCAGGATGTGGGAAGGGGCCAGCTAGCACTGGAAAAGCAGTCTGTGCGTACCTTCAGGCAAGATGAATTCAGAAGCATCTCCTCCATCTGTCCCCTTTGTGTTCCATAGGTGAGAACAGAGGGAACCTCACTCCACTCCCTTCCAGCCTGCATGCCATTGTAGCTCTCTCACTCATTCAGAACCAATCCATCAGCTCTACCCCGATGACTACAGCAGTTAGCCAGGCACCAGCCCAGCTCCCACCATACACCATTTACTGGAGGGAGAAGCACAACTTAAGAAGCAGACACTACAGGAATGAAGGAGATTGCAGAAGCAACAAACACCAAACATCACAGATGTCTATAAACAGTCCTGACAGGTGTTGTACTTAACATGCCAGTCCTTCAGACTAGGGTGTCTCTCAGTGTCACTACCTTTTGACAGGTTTGAACGGAGTAAGATACGTTGCTATATGAAGATATATACACCTTGAAGGACGACCTTCTCCCAGAAATGTTAGCTGCATTTGATCTACATTACTTCACCATCTCCTATTCGCTACCTTCCCCCAACATTCAGATCTTCACATTTTCTCCTCTCTCTATGCATGGATCTGTAACGCCTAGTGAGATGAGGATTCAGAACACTGAGTGCCTGTAGCATCTTGCCAGCCTCAAAGTCTGCTCATGTCCGATACCTTATGCATTTCCTCCTTCCTGTCAGAGGGGTACAGTGAGGATGCCAAAGCAGTACCCCAAGAAGCCCATAGGTTAGTGAGCAGCATTATCTGCTCCTGCTATCACTCTCAATTTTAAATTCCACTGGTTTGTACAACAAACATTCTTCTAACAAGCCGGCATACATTATTCATAAAACAGCACAGAGCTGTTCAGCAGCATATGGAACCAATGAATGTTGTTCTGGTGTGGGTGGAGATAGGGTTGATAGAAATGTTTTAGAGAGAAGGAAAAGAGATCGTTTCACCCAGGGAATTTCAAGTGCGTCACCAACTGGAGAACATTTCTAAGAGAAACTCCTCTGTTAAAAAATCTGGTTTATGTGAAGAAGATGGGGAATGGAGGAAGGACAAAAAAAAAAAAAGATTGTGTCAGATACGTCATCATAAAACAGAAAAGGATGGTTAGCTGGGGCTCCCAAGAGCCAAGCAATTAATGCCATACAAGAAACGCTTCCTCTGTAATCTTGACACAAGGGGGTTGCTAGAAAGATTTGTCCTGTACTAGCTGGAGTGCTACTTTAATGATATTGGTAAAGGCAGCATACTGAATTATTAAAAACGAACAGAAAAAAAATGCTAGAGCAATGTATCTTGACAGTGAAGCAGCCACACCACTCGTTTTAGGAGCTGTTTTACTGGACTTGTGCATTTGCAGGCAGGACAGGTACAGGCACTCTACAATTCCGTCCATGGCTGCAGGAAATCAGCGTCTGTCAGGAGATGAGATTGCTGAGCATGCTGGATCACACAGAAGACCCTGAGGTCTTCCAACTCATTTTGCCTGCAGGCTGGGTTTGAGACTACCCTCCAGAGAATAAGAAAACATCAGTTTACAACATTCTTTTCACAGGTTCTCTTGCTGGCCTCAGACTGTGATACCTGCTATAATATACACCCAGCACGTATTACCTAGCGAAGCCTACACTCTTATATACAAGTGTACGTGCATGCATGTTCACAGAAACATTTCCTAATTTTTTAAGGGAGATGATGGATCTGCGGGCTACCTGACTTCTTTGACACTGGCAGCAAGCAGATCTCACACACAGTCATCATGCTCGTGCCTTGTTCATACTGGCTGGAGCGCAAGGGTATGTAATACTCCCTAGATTAGCAAAATAGACTGTGATGTAAGTGCAAAGGCATCAGTGGAATATGCTTCTGGGGCACAAATAGATTAAATCTGTCTCCTATCCCTGGCAGCTAAAGCAGTTGCAGAAACAGTTTTGAGTACTTAGTTCCTTTGTACTGGGAGCAGATAAAGTACGAGGCAGTCCAGACAAGGGGGAAAAGTTCCAGAGAAATATGACAAAAGACAAGCTTGCAAACCAAAATCTCTGAGACAGAGGGGATCAACATGGTACCATCATCCAAAAAAAAAAAAAATAGAAAAGAAAAAAGAAAATCCAGCCTGGAACTGAAGACATTTTGTGAGAGGTGATGTACAAGCATGTACACATGGACTTCACTGATTGAAAGACCTCCTTTGCAATGGAACACATAGGCAATAACTTCCAGTGATACAGCAGTAGAGAAGAGCTAAAACTCAACCATAAATCAAGTCCCTAAATCGGTCACATCTGAACAAAACAGTTGGTCAGACAAAGAACAGCAGGGGGAAAGCATCCATGGAAAGAACAGGGCTGTCCAAAATCACACATCCAACCAGTGACAGAGCCAAAAATACAAATCTCACTTGTAATCCTGTCTACAAGAAATGTTACAGCTTGTAATAGGGACAAAAGTAGGAAAACAGACAAGAAGAATAAACCCATGCATGCTTATGATCCTATCAGCTAGGCAGGTACCACTGACGGGCAAGGAAGGAACCTTCTCAGCCCTCCATAAAACAGCCTTTACAGGTTCGAGGTACTTCACAGATACAGATATCTTAATATGAAATAAGGCAAGAGAACCACAAACAAAAGCAAACCTGCAATATACTTTAAACCGCTTGGGCCAGAAGTGGCTCTATCCCTCACCACAACCTTCTATGCTCAGGAGGGAGAAACGGGAATCCCACAGAGGGATGATTGCAGTGATCACCACTGCAGCAGCAACAATCAGAGTCAGACATCATCCCTGGGAGAAAGACATTACACCATGGGTACACAGTGGACACTAAGTTTGGGACGGGAAGCAGAAAGGTACAGAGATAAGGTGGCTCACTCACTGCCAAAGACCCAAGTTTCTCCCATAGGCAGAAACTTCCCCAGCAAACAGACTAGAATTACTCCAGTACCTAATGTGAAAGCATTTGCAAGAGCAGGGTACTTGCAAGATCCATCCCTTATTTTGGCACATGCCAAGGTAGCAGCATTTAAGTAGGAGATGCTGCATCAGCAACAGACCAAGAATGATGGCCATGCTATTCCTCTGCCATAACCTTTACTGTTACACTGTTTCTTAGTTATGGTGAATATGTCTCTCGAAACAGGAATTCCTAAAAAAAGACTGAATAAAATATCAGTTATTTCTGTGCGCATCACTCTGATTAAAGCTCTGCAGTTGAGCCTCTGAAATACCATAGAACATGTACTCTGGCAGAGTGTGCTCTGCCAGGAACTCTTGCACAGCGTAAGGGTGTTTTCATGATAGCAGAGGAGGTTTCTCTCAGGACAGACAGAGGATTTAGAGAAGGGACAGTACAGGGAGGTCTGTGTGCATGCCTACTTCTTCGCATGTATGCAGACTCGAGACATGGTTAAACATCTTTATCTGTCCTGAAATACTTCAGTCTCATTCAGCATACCTCACCAAATGAATTTATCTTTTAATCCCAAACAGAACCAATTTGCAGAAGGAATGAAATTAGAGGCATATTTGGTCACTGCATAAAGTTCATCCAATCCTTAGAATCACTGAGCATCTCTGGGAGGGAGACAGGTACTAAAGCTCTGCCCAGAGGTTCCCAGGTACCTCTCAGTAGTGATGGCATATAGAAAGAAGCGATACTGTGTGAAGTGGGGCTTGTTCATCTATGAAACAAACAACTGCGCTGGGCAAGGAAATGCTGAACACAACCACTGTAGCAGCTGGGCATAGTCTGTGCCACTGACAGACAGGCAATCATGTATTCCTATAAGCACATAAGTGATGCGCTCGTAATAAACACTTGACGGCAATGTCTCATCATGCATGCAAGTACGACAACGTTTTTATCTAGCACCCATACCTACTATAATACAGAGCTGCAGAGAAAGAGCAAAAACTATTTTTCTTCAGAAAATAATTCCCACTAGATGGATAACTGCAAGGACGTTGCTTGCTAACTCAGTCTCCTTTCCTGAAGCTCCAATTAGCATTCAGTAGCAAGTTTTCACTGCTTACTACTGCACCAAGCTCAGTGACAGGGCATTCCTCTAAAACCCGACCACTACCACCACACACGTCAGACCTTTTCCACTTTCAGTCTCTCCTCCAGCCCAGAGATCTTTCTGACTTGACAGCAACTCTGTGATCACTGCAGATTATCCAAAGCCCTTAATTCCTGCACAGCATAACCTTCTCAACATCATCACCTCCATTCTTAGCAAAGAGAAACACTATAAATATTCAGTCATTTACCTTGCTTTCCTTAGTAGAAAACTCAGAAGAGTTGGAGATTTTCATAGATTTTGACCGATGGGATTGCCGCCAGAGGGATTCTTCTCGGGAGTATTTCACTGAACCTGTGGCTCTCACCCGGACTTTGCTGGTGCTCTGAACACTGTTAACTCCAATCATTTCCAAAAGTGATGGGATGGGATGGGGGAGAAGAAAGCTAATGGCACTTCCCAATCCCCTGCAGAGGAATTGGATAAGGTTGCGTCTGGAGAGCCCAGGCTCAAGCAATCAGTGTTTGCTTAAAAAGCACTAGGCTGTTTCCTCCAGCATCTTCAGGCACACTGTTTGGAGCCAGCCTGATTGTTCCAGGCATTGCTCACGTCACTGGATAGGGAAAAAAAAAAAAAAAAAAAAAGAAAAAAAAAAAACAGAAAGAAAAAGGATGACAGAAACTCCACCCCTGCTCCACTCCTCTCTCCAGCACAGACGCCCCCTTCATACACACACCAACGGCGAGAGGGAGAGAGGAGGAGAGAAAGATGCTGGAACAAATGCCAGCATACCAAGCTAGAGATTCATTTTCAGTTCACACAGCCACACTTCCCTGCCTGCAACGGCCTGCCATGCTCATTACTGTCTGAAATAACAAAGGACACTGCAAAAAGAGTGTTTAATCACCTGCCAGCTACAGGCTCCTGGGTGTTAGAAATACTGATGGGTTCCCAAAGCACTGGAGAAACAAGTGAAAGCCCACAGCATCATGATGAAGTCTGAGACACACACAAGCCCCATGGAGATGCCCCCATTACATCCATCCTCAGTGAATTTGTTCAGCAACCCAAAGTATTCTCAGTCCCTGGCCAGGGCCTCTCACTCCAGCAGGGGCTTGGGGAAAAGAGATGCCTTCCCCATGGAGATCTGCAGCAGGGCTGAGAGTGGGCAGCTGTAGGTCCAGCTCTCCCCCTGACATTACTGGCAGCTGTGACCACATCATTCTGCTAGAAAAGCGTGTCCTCCAGCGGCCAATCCTGCTCACGAGCTGCACCTTGCTCCTCCCCAGCAGGAAACCCACAAGGCTCAGTGGCTGTGGGGTAATTGCCAGCATCCCTGTGTGCAGCTGGCACTGCTTGCACCCCTCAGTGGGTCAGACATGCTGCCAGCACCTAGAGCTGCGCTCTCCCAGGCATGGGGTAAGGGGAGGCTGGCACCGATTACAGCCAGTGCTGTCAGTGGGGTGGATATGCTATATAAGGGAAAAGAGAGATGTTTACCTTGATGTTGCAAAAGCACCATCATTTCTGGCTCCTGGAGACCCAGAGCGCAGCAGACTGCGCATTGCCATGGCAACATAAGATACGATAAGAGAGAACTAACTCTACTATGCTCAGCATGGGGTCGCAGCAGCTGACGGACACATGCTGGGACAGGTGGAGCAGCTCCTACAAGTGCCAAGGCAGGAGCAGTCAAATGAGACATCATCCCAAATTCTAGAGGGGGAAGCAGATTGTTGAAAAGGCAGCACGAGGTACCAGGGTGCAGGACAGCATGAGGACTTCACCCTGACTAACACTGGCTTTGGCAACCTGACCCACGACAGGCAAGGCCAGGCCAGCAACAGGGTCACAGGTCTGGAGGACCCCAGAGCCTGTTGTCCCATCATAAGGCACCTACCACCACACGCTCAGGTTCTTTGGAGAAGCCCACCAAGACACCCCTCACTCTGTCCTCTCCCCAGTGAACGAGCAGCATGCCCCAAGAAGCCAGGCCTTACATTCACCATGTGGCACACTCACATGTCAGGGATGATTGCAGCAAAGGCCAAGAGGCCGCTGCCCTGGCACAAACACCTCACACTGAACCACGTTTGCCAGCTAGGTGGACGGCCTCCGGCCTTGTCTCATGCCCAAGTCCCACTCAGACTCAGTAGAGCCAAGAGCTTGCTTAGCCTCCATCTGTGCTGCAGCACCCAGGACTAAATAAGAAGCAGATGAACTGAGTGGGTGTTTTACACAGTTACACCCTCCCACCCTCTTGCAATCAGGCCTGAGTGGACAAATGACTAGACAGCCACGGTATGTTCGTAGATGTGTTTTTGCTCGCAGAAGATATCACTCTTTCCCTGGCATACACCAGCAGTCAACCTTTGCTCACGTTACACCAGGGATGCTATAAACACAGATGCTGACTGCAGGCCATGATTGCTGTGGGCAGTGCTGAAGGGCAATGCTCATTGAAACAGAGAACAAGGAATCAAAATATTGGAACAAAAACACTCCCTGAGAAATTTCTGATTCTCCACAGGTCCAGCCTTTGTCCTGCTTGACTACCAACTTCTCCCATCTAGCAAAGAAGCAAAATGCATTTACATTTCCATGACAGTCTGGTCTAGAAAGGCCATCCCCATCTCACACATAAGCATCACGCTGCAGATGAGTTCCAGCCATTCTACACCAACTGACCTTGCATGGAAGGCAACAGAGGATCCTTCTACTCTGGCAACAATCAACTGCATGCTCAAAGCTACTTGCACCACTTCCCGGAAAGCACTATATGTTACTTAAACCAACGGAAATTATCCACTGCCACTGCAAAAGCTTTTTAAAGAAAACCTCCTCAGTGGAAATACACTGCAATCATACAGCTCCAGAAGAGCTAAGCAGCAGGTCCCGACAGGTGCTACATAAATGGCCACAAATCACTCCATAACCTACCAGCCCCCTGCCCTGGCAGAATATTCTTGCTCTCAGATTTATAAGGCCACCTCCCCAAGCACCTTCAATGCATCTGAAATAATTATATTCCTTAAATACCACATGCAGACCTAGGCCAATGCACAATTTGCAGAGCAATTTCATTATTAAACACAAGCTAGACTGAATCACCAAAACATTTCTCCTCCCTTGCCAACATCAGCAACACCTAAGTGCTACAGTTCGCTATCTAGCATCCTCCAAGCTAAGGTTAGCAGACCTCAGGCAGGATGGGAACCTGAATTTACAGGGGATCAGGTCTGGTTCAGCTGTAAACAAGAAGTAGTCCAAAACATCAAGGGTGACAGGTTGCCTCCTGTTCATTTGTTTTTCTCTCACCTCAAGACAGAGCTTTTTTTGACATTTGTCGGCTTATACTCTCAAACACAGAGAGAGCTCCTTGAGACAATGCTTTTGAAGCCTTAAGTATCTTTAACCTAGGAATTCAGCTATTTTATCAGGGTCCCTAATTTTCATCTGTAAATTTTAATACAGTCCTGACAGAACAAGTAGACCTGTGTACACAGCAACTGCTTTTCCTCTAGGGAAAGATCACTCTTGAACCCTAGAGTTCCCAGCATTTTAGAAATTATCAAGTACACAGGATTGATTTGTGTCTGTAACTGAACAACAGAGGTTTCTGAGGGAGAGAAGAAGTGGGTTGTTAATGTAAAGGTGGATAAAAGTAATTTCTTTAAGGACGGATTGGTATGTCTGGTGCAATACCAGCAAAAAAATTAAAGCTGTCAGCACTCAATGGAATCTCCAGTTGAGGCAAGAAGCCATGGTCTTCTCTTTGACCAGAGATCAACAGAGAGTTGATAGCCAAGGAGCAGAACAGAGATGCTTGGTTGGCATTGAGCCAGAACAGCATGGTGACATCGCTTGGATGACCTTAAGGACAGTGACCCTATTCATGGATACCTTCTACCAGCATCTCTAACGTGCAAACCGTAAGCTTGAAGGTGAATTTGAAACTTTGGGCTAAAGCAAATGAAGGTGGGGTAGGGGGCTGGGAGGCAGAATCTCTACTATTCTTTCCATCCCACCTTTTTTTTTAAAGCCATACAAAGCCTTTCCCCTGCCACAGGCACCGTAGCAGACTACACCAACCATATAGGTAACAGGCGGTCGTGCCAACTTACTGTGCAATAAACTCTTTCCCATCTTTTCCTCCCACCAGTCAGGTTTCCCTGGCGGGCCAAGTTTACTCAGTCCTTGCTTTGTCCTCCTAATGTTATTCAACAAATCAAAAACGAAAGAAGAAAAGCCATGGAATTCAAAGTGGAATTTAATACTAGCTTTCAAGGACCAAACCCAAGGACCAAGTTATTCTGTCTGAAGAACTTCATTGTCCTTATACAAACCCACAAGCATCCGTTAGTATCATTTAAACCTGAACCCAGTGACAATACCATCAACAAAAGCTAACAAAACACATACACACATCAATTACCTAAAATATACTCTCAAGAGCCAGTAATCACATATTTGCGCAGCACAGGAAAGCAGCAGTATTTAATACTGCTTTTATATACTGTTGTTTGTTAAATAAACATAAAATCTTTCATAAGAAGATTGCTTTTCTTCTTCCTTCATGCCTGTTTTTTTCTTCTCCCCCAGAAAAGATGTGGAGGGGAAAGTTAATTCTACTGGATAAACTACTCATATATGATGGCTACAGAACTAAAGCTCCACAACTGATCAACGGTGACATTATTTAACTGACATTACAGTGATATTAAAATAATGATTTCTGAGGTCTGATGACCAAGGGGAGCTGACAACCAAAATTAAATCTTAATGTCTCCAACTGCCATCCCTGTTAACAGCAGAAATACCAGAGCAACAACTTTGTTTATACGTGCGTAAGCAACCAGGTCAACACAGAAACCGAATGGTAAGAAGTTCTATGTATGGTGAGAGAACAATGGACATCAACTGAAATTTTCAAAATCATTCACCAAATTATCCACCTAGTTTCCCCCAAAAGATAGTCCTATTTTCCACTATCCACAGGAGATTATTACCTAACATTTACAGAGATGCTTGGTTTTACCTCAGTGTCAGCAGATTTAACAGCAAAAAAACACTTGTTGATGTCCTCAAGAAAGAATATTTTGCAGGTCATATTGTAGTACTTGTGTGACATACTCTGAAGGAATCCCTGGAGATGACTCTGATTTCTCATACAATATGGAAAGTAATCCTTACAATAGAAACCGGTCAAATTACTACAGCCTAAAAGGCTATCCCCTGTCAACTAAGCTATTGTCACTGCACGAGCATGTACTTTGAGACCACCTCAACCATGAAACAAAGCACATAAAGTCATAGTACCATAAAAATACAAGCATTGTGCCTATGAGCCCAGGAGGGTAACTTAAGACTGTATGTTTTACTTTATACAAGCAGGCTAAAAGCACATCTGTGATAGGCTGACTTGCAGTCACAGACACTAAGGTTTACCACCGGCTTTTTTACATCACTGAGTCACTAAAAGCAGGCTGAGTGATGAAACCATGTTGGCTGGTGGAATAACCAATCAATTCTAGTACCTCTGTCTCTCCAGAATCCATGCTATATATTTAGCCAAAATAAATTGCTCCTAAGATGTACTGCCTTGCTGAGAATGATGGGAGAGCACAGGTTTAATGGAAAAAGCTCTTTTATAATAACAGAAATGCAAAGAAACCATGCCCTCTTTACAGTGTGTAGCATTACAAGCAAAGGGATGCAGTTAACCATCTTTAGATTCTTCACAGCATATCACAAAACAGCTCAGTGTTGCAGACTGGGGTCCCACTGAGTTCCTTGGCCAAGCAGCATAGTCTTAAGAGGAAAACAGTTTCTCTTCCTGCATCATTCTTTTGGGAACTAGGGCCTACTGCAAATACAGCTGGCAGAAATGAATGGAGCCATATAATAAACACCAACTCACAGAGACCACCAAGTTCCTTAAGTTAAAGCTGCCAAATGTAGCTACAGAAGAGAGCAGCACCCCAAGAAAATCTAGAAGTCGTGTCCCCCCCCCCTGGAGAAAACCAGCATTCCTAAGTGGCTGTAACAGAAACCCCCAGTAAGGCAAACCAAACACCCTTGCAAAGCCAACTGACTGTCAGCCACAAACAACTGCTGCCTCTGTAGCTGCAGAGAACACGCTACAGTCTACAACTTAAATAAACCCCTCACCACCCAGCACTCCCCTGGGGACTGCATTAAAAAACAGCCCTTCTTCAGTGCCTCCCTGTGATTCAGACAGCAAACAAAAACAAAACTAAAAAATCCAGGCCACTTCGAGAGCCACTAAAGTTTCATGTGGGTGTTGCCTGCACTGCAAGCCTTGCACTGCGGAAGGAGCAGCCCACAGAGGATAAATAGGCACAGCCTCCAGCATCCCTGTCCTCCACCAATGCATACACCTATGAAGGCATGTCTGGCTTGCCTCAGCTGCAGGAGCAAGACAGCACAGCCCTCACAATGCCTGCCAAAGCCAGTCGGTCAGCAGGGCAGAAAACAGGCATCTTGGATTTGCTTTGTATTTTTACCAGGATCTTAGAAATACGTTGTCAACCAAAGAAGTAAGGCCTCAGGTGGAAACTAGACATTCCATTTAATATCAAATGAAATAAATATTACACACACACACACACACATATATAAGCGTATATAGAAGGTCAAATGGCAACATAGTGCATCTGCCTGAAAGGAAACAGTGTATCTAGGTCATAGAGAAATCCCATGTCATTGCAAAAGTGTGATGACTAACAGAAGGTAGGAATACCAAAGATTTGTGGCAATAATTCCCAAACCGGTGGAAGTAATGTTTTCTCCTTTTTCTTTTCCTTTTTTTTTTTTTTTTTTTAAATATGGTATAAATTATATTCCTACTCCTCCTTCCCTCGAGTTGCTGTACAGAACTAAAATTTCAAGCAGATCAGTGGGTGGAAGATCAAAGAATGTTTTTCAGAATTTGTTTTCTACCTACATGGAGGTGGGAGTAATATGTCATAGGGACCAAAATGTATGTGTGACATTGTATTAGAGATTTCCCAGCTCAAAAAGAGCCTAAAATTCCTTCTTTAAAGTGGCAGAGCACAGCACTTCTGAAGACTACCATTCTGAATCCTTCACAATGACAGCACAACACATGGGAAGCTCCATACAGAGACATTCATCCTCAGGAGCTGCAAAGCATTTTGGTTAAACCAGAGAAGAACTGACATCCTTGGCTACCCAACAGGATGGAGAAGCTAAACATCAAATGAGTCACTCACCTAATCAACTTGTACAAGATACTACTGAGACTTTGCCTCCTCGAATGAAAATCCCCTCTCCTCTCCCTCCCCAATGTTCATTAGGAGGCTGGTATTGAGCCATGTAATTGCAGCTAGTCCTAGCAGAAAACTCTTAGCCAGCTGCTTGGGTTTCACTTCTTGCTCACAAAGAAAGCCTGGTGGGCTAGGTGAAATCTTCTGAATAACAATCTGAAATCACAGAGATAAAAGGCTGGAGAGGAAAAATAATTCAGAGAAATGCAGGCCATGGAAGCAGAAACAGACCCATCTCAAAATGCCCACTTCCTAGCAGGATAAGCGATGCCTCACACTACCCCCAGACCACACAGAGGAACCATCATTCCTGCATCACCATTACAAAATTTTACATTTTAAGGCCTTTTGAAAGTTTCACCTTCCCTGCTCAGAGGCAGAAAGTCAGTAGAGAGCATTAAACTCATTATCTTACATTGCTTTCCTAGACGTAATACCTGAGCTTGTTTGGGAGAAGCATATTTTGGGGGGTTTTTAATTTTACATGAATTGAACCAAACTCCTGGAACACAAAATAAAACAGATGTGCACGTAGCCTTGGGCAAAGGAGTGTCAGAATCCATGTTACCAGCAGAACCCAAAGCAATGTGCACATCACCACAACCTGGCTTAATTGGCAGCTCTGCACAGGCACGCTTGAGCTGGTTACTATCCCTACAGAGGATAAGCTACAACACCCAGCATCACATGCCAAAGCAATCAAAGCTTATCGCCGCAGGAAGGTCCTGACTGAGGATGGAGGAAAGCAAAAGCAATCCAGGTGTTCCCTTCAGTCACTGTTACTGTGGCTCTTTGGTGATTGAAAGGAAAGTATGTATTCACAAACAACTGTTAAAGACAAGGATTAATGGTTTTATCCTGCATTCTCTGACTTTTATACCACTGGATTAGACTCAGTTGTCTCCTAGCAGCTGAAAGAGGCCTTCAGTAACAGATCTTTCATTTCGAACATAAGAAATGGCTGCCCCAGAAATATTATCCCAGCAGAAACATTTTAAAAAGGAAAAACTTCATTCTGGAGGGGAACCAAGGAGGTAAGTCCTGATTCCTGCCAAGCAGAATTCTGGCTCTTCTAGCACAGCACAGACATTTTGTCCCCTCCGCCCCCATGCTTTGCCCACAGCTGCACAGTGCTCCAGCAATAAACACTGTCCCTTCTGGCATGCTGTTACAAACTCTCTTCATGTGAATTTATCAGGCTCCCTTTTCCATTCAGCAGTAGCAGGAAGGTGGAGATTCCTTGCTGAAAAGCCTTGGCCACAAAATGGAATTGTGGAGACTGCAGATGAACAATTAGGAGCATACGCAGCAGTTTGATTAGCGTGCTTTCCTCTGAGTAAACAAGAGGGGGACAAAAAGTTAGCTTACTGATGCCTATTCTTCTCCACAAAACACCTGGAATGATGGGAAAGAATCAAGCAAGATGCCTACAATTGTCTTTTAATTGTTTGCCTTGGGTGATTCTTAAGCAGGGAAAGAGAGGAAGAGAGATAGGAGACAAAGACTGGCCAAAAAAAAAAAAAAAAAATTCCTTAATTAAAGCTCAGGGAACTGACAGTAAAATGAGATAAACCCTACCTTGCAGCTTCTATAGGAAATTGCATATCCCAAGAATCCTAATCAAGAATTAATATCATTTAGGAAATTAAGGGAGATTGGTCCTTCAGAAGAGTTCAGCACCAGTGACTCCCACTTAATTTGGTCACTCGATTACAGCGCTTCTCTGACAGATAAAGCCCAGCCAAAAACACAGCCTTTGAGAAAAAGCAGGTATTTTATATGCAGGACTAGAGTCTTATCTCCATCAGCAGTCCCTACTGGGACAGCTCTAGCCAAGCCCCTGTCAACCATCCCAGCCCCTTCAGCTTGGTGAGGCTGCCTGATACCCTGCATAAGAGCCACCACCTCCACCAGAAGACGTGGCTGGGCACACCTTGTGTTCAGTGTTCCCCCTGGGGGACAACACAGCCTCCAGAGTAGGGAGCAGCAGAGGTCTTGCACATGTACAGAAATGAAGGCAGACTCCTAGTAGCTCCTTCCAGCACGACCCATGCAATTGTGTCACAACAAACTCCCATGATTATCCATAAGCAAGTTATCTTAGACATTACAGATGCCAAGGACATTTAGACATATGCAGGACAACAGGGGCAGGTGGTATCTTAGCACATGGCATAACAACCAAGTATTTTTCCTACAATGGAAAGCATCACAAAATCTAAATATTGCCTAACAAATGCAGGGATCCATTTCCTCAGAGATGACTCTGCACACTCTGTGAGATGGGGTTGTCATTTTTCTTCATGTAAGGAAGGTCTTGTTACTGCTTTCCTGCTGGAACAAGATGACAAGAGGAAGACACAATGGCCATCATTTTACCAGCATAGCATTAGGTAGGACCACACTGCCTGTGGGAAATGCAGCATGGCCAAAATTAGACTATTTCCAAGCCACTCTCACAAAGTGGAGGAAGACAATAGTTACATAACAGAGTACAATCAGCAGAGATGGTATGACTATATCAGGTTAAAGCTGGTGTGAGCATGAGGAGGAATTAGCCTGCAGTAAGCTAATCCTGCAGCGTAGGCACGAGATTCCTGAGGTTCCCAATATTTCCCCCTAGAGTCACTTAATTTCCCTTCAAAGTTGCTGGATACTAACCATGGCCTGCCTTTCTGCAGGAAAAAAACGAACAGTGATCTGGTAATGGATTCCCCCTGGCTAACAGCCCACATATTGGATGTAGTTGTTGTTGTAACTGTTTCTGACGCATTCAGCTCACCCTCACTAGTGGAGGTGCAGAATCTCTTCTACTTTCTTCACCTTCCGCAGCGGCATTTGCAGTAGCTAACCTACATCTGCTTTGAAGAGATCAGTGCTGTGGCTGAGTCCCTTTGTGTTTCTTGGTCTTGGTAAAATCTGTCACTTGTCTCCATCTGTAAATGCTGATAAGTATGCCATTCACAATCTGCCTTAGAGGTAAGCACTGAGCCCACCCATACTGGAGTACTGCTGTGCCAGCCAGAACGTGGGTAGTCACAATTCTTTGTACTCATAAGCCTTTGCACTCCTTCCAAGGCTAAGACTCACCATGGCAAAGAGACCTTTGCTACAGATCAAAGCTGAAAAGAAAACACTGCAAGTAATTCAGGATCACCTTACCCAGCTTGATATAAAATAAAATTATTTGTATGCTTGGAGTGTGACAGCTCAGAGTCAAAGGACAGGAGTTACAAAAGGTTTTCTTGACTTTGAAAAATTTCCTTTCAATAACCTTAATATGCTTGGATTTAAAAGGCTTGATTCACCCTTAACACCAGTCAGCCCCACAGAAATAGTCCTACGACTCAGTGAATCACAGCTTGGGATGCTGCTTCTTACTTACAAGGAGTTGCTCCCACTTTGAAGGTATACAGGAACCCTGGAGAAAGTATAAACTACAACACTCAGGTCTACATGCACTGACAGCACGTAATGAAAATCAGGCTACTGTCTCTGCTTCTGGTCTTTACTAGCAGCTGATGGCAGATTAATGGGATGTGTGACAGACGGTCAAACCAGAACCAAAGCGAAATAGAAGGGAAGGTGCATTTATCTGTCCGCCTGGCAAGGCACTGAATATATGAATATTGCAAGCAGATCCCATGGGGAGAAACACACTCTTAATCAGAGGTTTGGCATATTCGCCATTATGGGTCCCAGCTTTAAAGGCAACCTCAGATCCAACAGAAGGAGGGAGAAAGAAAAAAGAGATGAGCCGTTGTGCAGATGGGTGTACAAAAGTGAAACCATTTTCACTGTTAATGAAAGACAAAAAGATACACAAACCATATTAGCATTTCTCATTTCCCTGCTAGCCAGAAGAAAATCCCCATTTCCCAAAGCACTGTCAATGACACTGAGAATCAAGGCCTGAACTACAAGGCCTGATGGTGCCACGGTGGCCTTATTGTTGGGGAAAAAATAAAAAATAAAACAAAAGTTGGGTCCTTCATGGGAACAGCAGGGGGAAAAGTACAATCAGATCTCATATCCAAAGCTTTCTGAGGCTGATCATGCATAAAGGAGAACCAAATCTCCTCACGTGTTCATATATGCCCACTTAAAGTCTTTTTTCCTATTCAGACAGAATAAACACCCAGGGCTACACTCTGTGCCCAGTGGAACTAAAGGAAATTGTAGCAACAGACCTGACTTCTGCCTGTACGCCCTGTGTGTTCTGGATATCTCAAGCGGGATTTGCAGCCCTGACTGTCTTTATGTATTGGACCCACCACAAAAACTGCAGTGCACTTCCAAGTCCTGGACGAATGCCACTTGCAAGTCACTTGTTAGGACCTCTCCCCTCTTCCTTCAATTCCAACATTGCTCAGCTTTGCTTTGGGGCTTGGCTATGCAAAGCTGCAGACCTCGTACAGTGGTATACTGCTCATCTCAGAGCCACAAGAGGAAAGCAGGAGGACCAGAGAAAGAAAAGCACAATTGCTTCTCAACTACCTCGTGGGTGTCAGCATCTCGTTCCCGCAGGGGCACACTGCCACCCTGTGGAAACGGTCCTTCTCTCACAGAAACCTTGAAAGGCTGCCGAGAATCAGCCAGCAGCCTCAGCTGCTTGTCATTAGCCATCCTGCTAATGCACCAGCAAGCCAAACGTGCTGAAGCAGGGCTCTGTGAATTTAATTTATTGACACTAATGCAAATTTAATTTCAGCTAAATCTTTGTAATCACACATCTAGTGACAGGGTGGCTGCTGTGGACACAGTAATGTAGCAATTGAAATGCACATTTACTGCCATGCGCTCTGCTTCCCTTCACCAATAAATTAATAGAACAAGGGGCAGAACATCTACAATATCTTCAGACAAGTCAGATGACAGACCAAAACTGGGTGCTACATCTGTCCCCGAAGCATCAGGGCAGCATGCAGAGAAGGGCAGAACATTTCAAATGAAGCAGGATGCTGGCACCAGGTTTCTTCCATCCTACTGCCTGCAGTACCTCTTGAGTCCCATTCTCTTGTTCTCAGTGGGCTGGCAAAGAGCCAGCCAGCCTCAGCATTAGTCTGAAGGTCAACAATAAACACCAAGATTCAGCCCCAACTGTGTACTTCTGTCAGCAGGAAAATAAACAGCAGGTGAGAACCAGTGGAAATCTCTCCTCAGTACGCACTGAAGGTTATTTAAACACAGCCTGGAGACCTTTTTATTCAATAAGGGTTGCAATTAGCTTGCAAATTCTCTCTATGACAGAGTAAGAAATGAATTTCCGTGGAAAAAAAAAAAATAAGTGATGCTACTGACAGATGAGCACTGCATTCAGATTTTAAAAATAAAGACATGAAAACTAATAACAAGGGGTTTGAGTTTACATTCCCAGTTCCTTACAATAAATCACAGAAACACAGAATCGCCGAGGTTGGAAAAGACCTCCAAGATCATCCAGTCCAACCACACACCTACCACCAATATTTCCCCACTACACCGCATCCCTCAGTGTATACCCACACAGTTCTTGAACACCTCCAGGAATGGTGACTAAGCCACCTCCCTGGGCAGCCCATTTCAGCACCTGACCACTCCTTCTGAGAAGAAATTTTTCCTAATACCCAACCTGAACCTCCCCTGGTGCAAGTTGAGGCCATTCCCTCCTAGTCCTATCGCTAGCTATGCAGGAAAAGAGGACGACCCCCAGCTCACCACAACCTCCCTTAAAGCAGTTGTAGAGAGCAATAAGGTCTCCCCTGAGCCTCCTCTTTTCCAGACTGAACAATCCCAGCTCCCTCAGCCACTCCACATAAGACCTGTGCTCCCAATCCCTCACAGTTTTGCCGCCCTTCTCTGAACATATACCAAGGCCTCAATGTCTGTCTTGTAGTGAGGGGCCCAAAACTGGACACAGTACTTGAGGTTCAGCCCCCCCAGCGCTGAGTACAGGGGGATGAACACTTCCCTGCTCCTGCTGACTGCACTACTCTTGATACAAGGCAGGACGCCATTGGCCTTCTTGACCACCTGGGCACACTACTCACTCATGTTCAGACAAGTGTCGACCAACAACCCCCTCATTCATTTCTTCCACTCCAAGCCTGTAGCACTGCCTGGGGTTGTTGTGGCCAAAGTGCAGGACCCAGCACTTGGTCTTGTCCTCCCAGAAATGCTGGAGAAACTGAAGAAACTACCAATTACCAGAAAACAAAGTCTGCCACTTATAGTTATGCAGGTTCATCTGCAATTCACAATAGGCCTTACAAAACCCACAGAAGAGGCAGCAGTTCTTTTGATTTACTTCAGTAGGCTTTGGGTCAGACCTCAGATGCAACAACCTCTCATTATTATTTCCATTACCAAAAAAATTATGAACTCTGGTGTATGCACTCCTCTTCTCATTCAAACAGACTGCTGTTTCATGCCAACAATCACACAAAAAGAGAATTGAAACATTCTCATTATTATTGACAATGAAACAAGATTCACCCTTTTCAGCCTCTTTCGCAGTTCTTCAGATTCATCTCCTGGCATAAACTTAATGAATAAAATCTGAAGCAAAGCAGTCTGTACCAGACAGCACATTGTAATCTGAAATTACATCTGCTCTGATGTGAAAACCCCAAAGCACCTTTGATGAAAAAACATTCGCCTTCCAGATACACAGCTCAGGATTAGTCCTTACATATTCAATAGTCAGAACCAACTGGCAGCTCTCTCTGATTTAATCAAGAGACAGCAATCTGGGACTGCATGCCACCTGAGCTTCTAAGACATATGGCTCGGAAGCTAGCCCCATTGAAGACAGGTCTTGCCTGTTTATGCTGCATGTAGTCTCAGTCACGTTCAAGTAAAGGCAGAAGGAAAACAACAGAATATACTTGTAAATTGTATATACTGCATATACTTTAGGAGAAGAAACACAATCTGTCCTGTTTTACAATTGACGTTCAGAAAACACAAACAGCGTGTGAGCTATTCCACTGATACTGAGATCCATGTTCTGCAGTTCATTTCTTACCTTCAGCAGTCCTTTTTGGAAGTCTTTACCATCATTCATCCCCTGGAGGTTAGCAATGAATTCTTGGCAGGTCATCTTTTTCCCAATGTTCTGGAAAGGATGACAGAGAAACAAAGCACTACAGCCATGCTACTTTCTAAAATGACATAAACATGCAACATCTCAGATAAATTGCATCTCCCAGCTTTAATTCAAGCCCAAGGCAGGTGTTACTAAGAAGTCATTCCCAACATTACTCACAGGCAAGCATCTCTTTGTGAACTTAGTTGGAAAAGGCAAGGTGCATGTGGAACCATTCTGAGTCACAGCACTGAGATTAACCTGACATGGAGCTGTCAGTGGAGGGTCAGGGGTGTGTTAGGAAAAGGTTCTTCACCAGCAGGCAGTAGGCATCAAACAGGCTGCCCAGGGCATTAGTCAAGGCCCCAGTTGCCAGAGTTCAAAGAAGAGTTTGGACACCTCAGACGCAGGGTTTGAATTTTGGGCAGTGCTGTATGGAGCCAGGGGTTGGACTCAATGATCCTTGTGTTCCCTTTCAACTCAGAATGTTCTATGATTCTGTGACATTCTCGGGTAATTCTTTTTTCTTTTTCTACATCCTTCATTGTCTGAAATTATCCAGCAGAACCACAGTCATAAAGTAAATGGTTGCTGGTCCCAGATCTCCTCATGTGGAGGCTTGAGGCTGTCTTAAATTGCTCTGGAATCCCAGTCTCAGTCAGCCATCAGAGAAAGTACCTGTGGTAGGTCTCCCTAGTGTCCTGTGTGATAGAAACCCCAAACTTGCATGTGGGGAGCCTTGTGAGTGGGCAGAAATGGTAATATCAAATTGATGACAAAGGAAGCACAGGAAGAAACACGATAGGAACACTGGGAAATCAGGGCTCTCTGATGACCACAGTATTTTTACAGATGCCAGAGAGGACAAGGTGATGAGTCTACTGCATGGTCAGGGTATGCCTTGGCTGCAGAATAAAAACTGACTATAAACTTCTAGGTCAACTCAGAGCTAGCCTCTGTCACACTACTAAGCTGTAAACCTCGACCTGCAGTACTGTGCCCCAGTAAGCAGTACTGCACTTGCTCCCTCTGAACCTGCCTTGTTTCTGCATGCAAAACAGACTGCTTACTATCCCCTTGAGGAAGCAGCCTTCCAACTTTATGCCCTGTGCCCTGCCTTGCCAACAAAATGTGAAATATTGACAACCTACAATGGAAGAGCTTTATGCAGACAGAAGTGAAAAGCCAAGAAAGGGATGACTCAGTAATATAGATTATTCAGTGTTACAGCTACATGATTGTTTGGGCTGATCATCTACTCCCATTCCATAACAGAAGACCAGGGAAAACTGGAAATTCACCAAATCTTGACTATCAACCCCATCTAGATGCAAAGGAAGATTCCACAGTCTTTGGCCACAAAAGCAGACTGGAATACTCCTGCATAAGAAAGGAGATACTTCCAGAGGGGTACACAGTACTCCCCACATCATTAAAGATCTTAACAACATAGTAGGGCTACAACCCTGGCTCCTTGGTTGCTGAACTTCAGAATACAGCTCATAAGTGCAGTCTTTGGACACAGGCTGGAGCTGTTCTCATAGACTTGCAAACACCTTCTTTCTTCCGTGTTACAGATGTCAGCCTATTTCTGTTTATTTCCTCCACAACAGTTTGTAATTCTCCACACTGACCAATCCCAACTGCAGGATGGCCCATTTTACTTACTGAGACAATAAGCACTCCAAATGAATGGCTGTTTTGCTTCAGGACCACAGCTAACGTCTCCACACAGTGCCATGCGGGTTCCAAAAGATATACGTGGAAGTCTAGAGCTACCCTGAACAGTTACCTCTCTAACATGTTCTTACAGTCTGGACAATGGCCTGCCTGCAGGAAAGTGAGCATGCATCTCCAAGACATAGCTAGCAAAAATGCTGTATTTATAAAGAGAAAGATGTGTGGTAAAGCAGGGGTGAATAAAGGAAAAAGTAAGAGTTTGTCTACAAGAGCTAAGGGAAGGTATGGACTGGAGGCCTACAGCCTTACAAGAAGTTGAGCTTACTATGAAACAAAAGCATCTGCAGTTACTTTTAGTATGTCAGCAACAAATAAAGCTCAGCGTAGACAAGCTCAAACTAATTTGTTTTCTGCTCTAGTAGAATCATGCTCAAGTCAGGTTGAAGCATTGTGTCTTTGTTAGGAAACAGGCAATTAGTATATTTGTGCAAGAGGCTGCATTCCAAGTCAGAAATGCCCAACTTACCACCTAGGCAGAAAAATGCAAAACAGTAAGAAGAAAACCGAAATTAAAGTAAATCCCAGAGGGACAGAGAGAAGTAACACACATGCAGAAGTCTAGCAAACATTAGAGCTCCATACACATAGCTGCCAGTAGGGTAAGTCTCCAATGTTACACTGTGCATCACTCAGTCATTCTAGTTTCAGCTGCAAATCAATAGCAGCAATGAAGGGCCAGAGCATCTCTCTCACTCCAGTATCTAAAAAAGGCCTACTAAAGCATCATAGAAAGCAGTAGGTAACACTGCCAGCTCAGGCACAATATTCAGTCCTCCCTCCCTGGTGTTCCAGGCTGCTTGCTGCCCTGTGTAACAGGATACCTGTGCAGGCAGTCTCCAATGCAATCAAGGGAAGCGGAGAAGGTTGAGAGTTACACCAAGGCATGCCCCCCTGATTCCACTCACTGTCCCACACAACTAACATACTTCTAAGCTAAGGTAAGCCCAGCCTCCGGGGACAAAATTCTTTACAACTCCCCTTCCTCTCCTGCTCCTACTATTTTCAGACAAAGATCTTCAATTAATGTGAAGTGAGCGTCAAAATCCCTGGGGAAGCATACAGAAGCCTTGGCTTCATTACCTGCACCCACTGCAGAGCTGTGCCCCACAGGAGCTGAGCAACCCTTGCAGACAGACCTACCACAACACAGCCCAGGTTACTCCTGTCCCCAGGGACAAGCCTCTGTCCCCTGCTGCCCAACCCACCATACCTGCTGTGTAAGGACAGAGAACACCTCCCACCACAGGAATACCGTGCATAGCTGCCTATTACACCATGGGTGCTGAAAGACGTGTCCTAGGGCTGCTGGCACCCTGCTCCAGTGTGACTAAGAAAATTTCAGCTAGAAAATTAGTTCCCCCAGGCAGCCACTGGGGAGAGGCATGTGCTAGGGGAACTCAGGGCCTCAGCTCAGGATACCCACACCCCTCCTCAGCTTTCTTGCCTTCAGGCACACCCATCATTACCCTGGCTGAGCAGAACTCTGGTTCCACCAGATCTTCCCCCTGCAACATAAGGCCTACAACCATCACCTTCCCCTCGTGACTTTCCCAGTTTCTTTTCACTTCTCTTCCTGCTTCCACTTTCCCAAATGTTTGTACATACTGCAAAGGAGAAATCAATCCCAACAGTTCCCCAATCAAAACCCCCTGTCATCACCAGGAAAGGATGAGGTTCATACAAGAGAAGAAGGAGCTCAATGACAAGGAGCATCTTCACACATAATGACAAAATAGGTGCAACACCAGGCCTAGACCTGTGTGCTCCTGGGTATGCTGGACAGCTCTACCCTGTACTACAGCAGTTTCAGAGAGAACCACCTCACTGTTTGCTGTCTGCAACAGAGATGTTAAGAGTACTTTAGGATCAGGCCATCAGCAAGGGGATTCTGTTGCCTGAAGACCATTACCTCCAGGCACAGAGCTGTCAGGAACAATCTGTATGAAGCTGTGCATACTCACGTGGCCATGCAGGTCAGTGTTTAGCAGCATCAGGGCACACGTGAGACAGTGAACTCCATCTGCAGAGAGATATAACCAGTCACATGCAAACTCAAGACTGTACCCTTAAGAACGGATGAAACCAAGCCTCATAGTCTAATTGAGTCTGTTCTTTTAATGATAATCTGTTTATCAAGAAATACGAATAAGTAAATGAACAGTGAGGTCATTCCTCAAAACAGAGCAACCTTTCTTTCACCTTTTAATGAATGTCAAAGCTATCGTGCAGCACCCATGGATGAAGTAAACTAGACAGGAAACCATGCTGAAATCAGTACCACAGCTTGAATAAATTCCCTTTTATTTTATCTGTTTAGGACAGAAAGTAAAGACAGAATATGGCTATTTTTTCTGTACCGTATGATAGAACACAACAATTGCATGTTTTTCTCCCCCTCTGGCCCTCTCCTCGTTCAGTGGAGAATTCTGGAGAACTTCAGCCAGATAATTTCACTGTCTAGACTTTGTGTTGGGTAGTGAATACTCCAGCAATGTCTAAGGAGGTCCTGCATGTAGCACAGGTCCTCCACAAGGCATCAAAAAGACACGTTGTATTCCTGACTGCACCCCCAGAGTCACTCCGGTAGACCTTGGAAAGTCAGTAAGGATCACCACTCTCATGTTCCTCATTTTCCAGGCATTTCTTTTAAATTCAATCTCCAAACACTTAAATTCAGTTTCCAAACATTGATTATACTAGGAAAAATAACTTCTCCATTCTCTTGTTTATAAACACCAGATGTCAGCCTCCCTTCTCTCACAGAGGTGAGAAAAATGATCATTTATAAAGCAAAGTCACCCTGTAGTGAGCTGCAAGTAAAATCTCTTGTAGCCAAATCATGTACAGATTCCCCTGTGTTGTGAAAGAAGAGAAATGGTGGATGGGGATATACATATCTTAGAAGTCAGTAAGACTGTGTGATCACAGGCCTAAGGCCATTACAAAAAGACATCCCTCAAGGCAAGTACTATGTTTTCTTACCATGTTTGTACAGGGCCTAGTGCCCAACCAATGTGGCAGAATTCTATCAGAGCATGGAATGAAAGAAGTACTATTATCATCACTAACAGTGGTAAGTCTGAAGCAGCTTCAATCTGAGACTGTGGTGCCTCTGTTCAGGTCTATGCATTTCTCCACAGCAGCGTGCCTTCCCAATTCCAAATCACAAATATATTCAGAGGATTAAGAAGGGAAAGGGGAAAAGAGAAAAGCAAATGCAATCCTGGATTTCCACTGAAGGAAACAAACGCCACATTTCTGCAGTGCACCACTTGACTACTGACAGTGGAAATCCAGCATCAAAATTAAAATCCTACGCAAAGTCTACAGGACTCACTTTGATCCAGATGCTTGTCCAAGCTGTGAACTGGAAATGTACTTTCTGAAACTTGGACTAGAGTAAGGCAGCGACATTAAAACACAAATCATTGTTTTAATCTGTAAATGACACGCCTGTTCTTACTTACTGCCTGTCCTGTCTTAAAATAAGAAAGGCGTAAGAAAGAAGACAGAGATAGTATGGGAGCAGATCACGTCTTATTGCTACCTATTCTCCTCTCTGATAGGCAAATCAGTGAAGCCAAAGAGACACAGTGAGGGCAAATACCATCTCACTGTTGCAGGGGTTAACCACAAAACAAGGGGTAAGTAAACAAGACAGTTTTTCCAAATGCAGCAGCTCCTCCTTACCTACACTAGGGAACCAAAGGCACAGTTCAGCCTATGCGTACTTCTTTTTCACCCTCCTTCCTTTCTCAGCTTTCTCAGTGTGTGATCAGCCAGCACTGGAATTACAGTCACATTCCTCTGCTGGTGTGGCTGGCTGAATGTAGGAGCCACGCCAGCTGACAGTCTGCCCTCCTTCTGAATGCCAACTTTCTTGAGTTTCATCTGTGTGCTTGTTTCTCACATCAGTTTCCAAAATGACTGAAAACACTGGCAAGGAGGCAGCATTCTGACTGATGTTAGTAAAGATGAAAACATGCCAGGGTCTACTGCACCCAAAATTCACCCCCGTAACTGGCAAGAATGGGCATTTGCAGCATCACTGTGTGAGAACAGACAAGCACTGAATGGTGTATGAAAAGTGAACTGCATCGCTTCCAGCTAAGGCGGTATTCTCATTTACTGCAGCTAGAGTGCACACACACTCAGAATCAGTGAGACTGAACAACAGAACTGCAGATATTTAAATCTGGAGATGCTAAAACTAAGAATTTACACTGAGGGTGCCTAAAGACCTTTTCACACGATTATATGTGGACAATGTGAAGGGTTTCCAGGCCTACAACAGGCAATTTCTAAAGCATGGCACAGCAATTATACATCACCACACATGCAACCATACAAATAAGGTGAGGACAGAGGGAGACTAAACATCTTCTTATAAAAAGCGAAGTTACCTTTAGAAGAAATGGTGTTTGGGTTACACTGATAGTATCTGCTGGAAAAGTGGATTAAAACTCTCTCTCGTTCCTGAGTTTCACCAATAAGTGAAAAGGCTTTAAAGAAACTCCTAAAAGAATTGCACAGAAAGGAGAAATTAAAATCATAAATCCTTTTATCCCCCTCAGACAGGGGGGAAGCATATGTAGCTATACAGCTTAAGAAATACATAAGCACATGCCCAACAGCTGGCTCCAAGAAGCCTGTCTAGAAAAACAGACTATCAACACATGCACAGTTAATTGCAACATCACAGTACATGAACCAGGAGTTAAACTACCACTGGTCTTAACCATGGAATATACCAGCTAGCAAGCAAATTTAATAACTGGACTAGTTTTTCTTAATTTTTAGTGTTTTTCATTTCTTCAGGGAAGACACTAGAACAGGTCACGTACAACATACATCCTGGATGTTCTCTGCCCTTTTCGCCTGCATCTTTTAACTTTACAGCCATCGTTATTTACATCAAAATCAGAGGAACTAATCCAGGCAGTGAAGTGAGGCACATGCACTATGGATTTGGAGTTGGGACTGAATGTGAAATCCTCTTTCTGGTGAGCCATGTAACACAGCAGCCATGATCCAACAGTCACCTTGCAGAAGGGCAGTGTGGCCATGTGCCCTGCAGAAAATGTTGGAAAGAGGACAGAAATTTCTCCTCTTGTGCTTCAATAGCAGAAAGAGCAAAACCTGCCCTGCTACTGCTCCTGACAGTCCTGGGCAGAGGGCAGATACATACATAGGCACAGCCTGTGCAAAGAGAGGGGACATCTTCATCTGCCTCTTACCAACTCCACTATTGCTCCTGCTAGAAAAGCTAGCCTTTTGCAGCCAACTCTCATGAAGAATCATAGAATCACAGAATGGCCTGGGTTGAAAAGGACCACAATGATCATCGAGTTTCAACCCCCCTGCCATGGGCAGGGTCTCCAACTACCAGACCAGGCTGCCCAGAGCCACATCCAGCCTGGCCGTGAATGCCTCTACGGATGGGGCAGCCACAACCTCATTGGGCAACCTGTTCCAGTGTGTCACCACCCTCTGAGTGAAAAACTTCCTCCTAATATCTAACCTACACCTCCCCTGTCTTAGTTTAAAACCATTCCCCCTTGTCCTATCACTATCCACCCTGGTAAACAGCCATTGCCCCTCCTGTTTATATGCTCCCTTCAAATACTGGAGGCCACAATGAGGTCTCCCCGGAGCCTTTTCTTTTAACTTCTGCTCTTGCCCAAATCCCCACATCTGCAGCCAAGAGATCACCTCAGTGCTATCAGCCTATACTCATTTGTCAAGATGCTTCTAAGAAAAGACTGGAAACATAGACCTTCTGGGTCTGAAGCACGAAGGCATACAAAATGAGTGCCTAACAGACAAATTTTAAATGTCTCATAGGACCGAAATGAGCACCAGATCTGAGAAGTGGGGAATATGTTGCTGAAGCACTGAAAGTCTATCTGGCCTGAAAGAATAACTATTAATTGCTTTTCTTTGATGTCAGGTCAGAGACAGACCATACTTGCAGTGATCTCACACCCATACAGAGTGTGATCTGCCTGGTAATAACTTCATTTCACATGCAGTATATTGCAAATAACTAAATTCACAAGTACATACAACTGAGTCTCTGCAGGGTTTCTCATCCAACCCTATTACATGCCCCAGTGGGACATTTTGACAACTAGCTGTCCCAGCTCTTCCAGCTCGGGCTCTCTCCAGCAATAGCCCCTACTCATGCTTGTCACCAGAGACCTACAAGCCTCTCCTTGTCTTCAGGACATTTACCCACCTGAAAGACCCCTTGGATTGGCAAATAGTGGAACAACACTTGTTAAATAAGAAAGATGCATGAGTGACGCAAGGTGATGTGCAGATAGAGTGTGGAAACAGAGCTGGGAAATGAATGACTGTCATTATATCCTAGACTCTCCATCAACTGTGTTACACACTATACAGCAGCTTCATACAGTCTGGAGGTAATGTGGGTCTGGGCTGCAGCCACGGGCTGTGGTTGTGGTGCGCCAATACATCACCATGGTTTAACAAACCATGGCTCACAAGCAAGCCAGCAGTAATGGCACAGCTACTCCTCACTCCTGTATATGTGGGACAGCATACCACTGGGGTTCAAGCTGATCCTTTGACTTCAGACTGTTCTATGCTCTTAGGTGCCTGACAGCCTCTGCAGTTTGGCTCAAGTTCTTTGAGTGTCTAAGCATCATGCCAGAGAGAGCATATTTTAGAGAAGGTCACAACTATTAATATTAACCGGAGATCCACAGGGAGAAGAGACCGCCTAAAAATGTGCTGCAAAATAATTAGGTGTTGGATTTCACAATTTAAAAGATGGGTATATTTAGAATCACGCCTCAGGGCACCTAACACCCAGAACAAGGAGCCAGCATCCTCCACCCTGCACAGGGCTGGTGCTCAGCTCCTTGGAGCATACAGCACTCTGTTAACCCTTCTGCAGGTGTGTTCCCACTGCCATTAGTGTGCAGGACTTGAGTGCTGTTTTCTACCCTGCAGACAGGGGCATGGCTCAGATGCAGTTGCTGGCAGCTGACCTCCTGGAAATTACTTGCAAGGGGACTGACAAAACCCACAGCCTTCCGGGGTTTGTACGGCTAGTGAAAAATAATAACCCTTTAGAGTAACCCAAGTCAGATGATTGAAACTCACTTCAAATCCCCCTCCTTTTTCTGTCAGCATTTAACTATCCACCAACTGTGCCAACAGGCCACTGCTACAAAAATTTGGTACAATGCCTCCTAAGAAAAAATACTGAAAACAAACATTTGAGGCCTAATTCCAGTGCAAAAAGAAACAAAACTTGAAGGATAGGTTTCCAAACACCCACACTGGCAGCAACCAAACTCTCACAGGCATTTTCAATGCAGAAGCTTTTGCCGTTCTGCATATTTTTAGGTGCCTCAGAGGGACGCAAGAAGAGGGCTGCTGAGCCATGTGAAATCCTGGCCCCTGCTCTGCACTGTGCAGCCGAGCAGAGCAAGCTCCAAAAGGCATCAGTGAAAAAGTCAGTGAGCACCATGCAGCTCAGCATGAGCAACACCTTCATTCCTCAGCTGCACCTGGCATTCCTCCTATTTACTGATCTGTCATTTTTCTCCCTATCCTCTGTGTCAAGGATCATATCTAAGCAGGCCCACCCACAGATCTCCCACTCCGGGAAATGCCACTGCTCCAATAGTGCTACAATGGTGGCACACCAAGCCAAACAGGAGAGAAATGCTCCATCCCAGAATATGTCAGTTCCCTCTCTTTACCATCCAAAACTCCCACTATTCAATCAGGACAGCACAGCACACAGCACTGTCATTAGAGCATCAGGTTTGCAAAGGGACATATACCTGAGTGAGAAGTCCAGCGTCATGCCTGTGAAATCAAAAAACTTAAGGTATTCTTCGGCCACAAGCTTGCTGAATTCATTGCTTTTAACAAAGAAAGAAAAAAAGAAAGGTTAGTCATTCAAGAGTGAACTCCCCCAAATCAGTAACACAAACAACAGGGCACATGTCCTCACATCAGCACGTACTTTTTACCCAAATGCTTTGCCACATCAGAGCGCTTGAATCTGTCCAGATGGTAGAGGCGTTCAGCTAGGTGCCTGGCTGCTTCCAAATTGCTGCTGTTGCCATTGCTGAGATCATGGCCAAGGGCTCCAGCAGCATCTTTCTCCTGAAGTTTATTGCTCCCCATGGCAGCACTGGAATCTAACACCATATTCTGTAGTCCTGCATTGCTATCAGATACAAAAAATGTGGAAAGAAAAAAAGTAAGACGACAACACACTGTTTTGAGAAGGATTTAATTCCTCTTAGAATAGAAGGTAATTAATAGTACAAAAGTGGCATTATGTGATAGAGCAAGTACCAGTTAATTGAAGAAGTTGTGTAGAACAGGGACGTTTATTTAACCGTCATCAGAGGATAACAGAGTTAAACACGGAGACCCAAATATGGGTTTTCCATCCCAGAAACACACTGTGCTCCACACTCACCTTTTGAATATGCCGTGTCCACAACCTGCTCGCTGCACAGACAGCTATCTGATACAGTCAACCCACAGCTGCACTGACAATAATGACTTCTCATTTACTTCTTGAATCAGTATTTTTTAACCCAGTCATCTGCAAGCAGCAGGTACCCAATGTGTTTGAGAACAGTGTAAAGGGGCCACTGTATCAGTGAGCCATTAGCCACTTTTCAAAGGAAAATGCAGCCAGCTAGGGTGTTCAGCAGCTCCATGCTGACTAGGGAGAAGTCCCTTCCTCATTCTTCCCCAGTTGTCCTGGAAACAATGCTACTCCCCAAATAACCTCCCCAGAAGTCTTAGAAGCATCCATGCAGCCCACACACAGAAGGCATCCCACTGGGAGGCTCCACCAGTGACGGCAGCAGGACTTGCAGTGAGGAGCTTGGCGTGGAGAACTGGAGAGAGACACAAACCACTGGGCCAGCCCGGAGAGCTACTCGCTTTCCTCCTATTCCCTCGCGGCAGCAGTGATTTCCCTCATCAGCTGCTCGGAGTCAGGATGTTCAGCATGTTCAGCAGTGCCAGAGCACCTTACATAAATCACACATTTATAGATTCCTCCCACTTCTACTACCGGAGGAAAGTTCTGGCTAGGCTGTGTATTGCTTCTCCCCTCAAAGAGGCAAAAACCTTCCACATAAGAAAGCGTACCCCCACATACATCTCTCTGCACATGGAAAAAGCTTTTTTTTTTTAAAGTCTGTAAAAGCTTTTCCTGGATACTTGTGTGAAAATTCATGCACAATCTCAGTTCCATGTGTGTGACAGCATTTCTATTTTTTTTTTTTTTTAAGTACTATACAGAAATTCTTTTCACTAAACCTTAGTTTACAGGGAGCTAATGAGTGATCAGCAGAGGCCATGTGCAGGGCAGATATGAGTGGAATGAGTTAAAGAAGATTTTAAACACAACACTTTGACATGCCAGAGCTTCATGTGCCTCTGCAATCTTCAGGCTTGACAAGCCACAGTCAGCACAAGTGATCACTCCAGCAGCACTTACCTACCAATTTACTGGAAGGCCTGCTAGTCATTTATTAGCCCTCCAGTGATGAGATTTTCACGCAGCATGAACTAAGAACAAAAATATTTGCTGTACTGCACACCTCCTTCAACACATATCATCACTTGTGCCCTACCTCTGTTTTCATATATGGTTTAAGTGAGGGAGGTGTGCTGTGCTACTGGAGGAAGAAGCGCTACCTACAGAGCAACACCAAATGGAAGAATCAAATACACCTTCACTACAACTTCTTTTTTTTTTTTCTCCCCCCTTTTTTCTTTCTTTTTTTTTTTTTTCAATTTCAACCAAACATCTGGGGAAAACAGACATCCTCTTGTTCTTACAAATATGCGTTTATTTAAGTGTACATAATAAGTGTAAATAAAAGGGCTTCATTCTCAGCGGTCTATCATGGGATTAACATTGAAAACGCAGCGTTCAGAACACTGCCTACAAGCCACCTCGGAATGCAAACAAAAAAGACCTTCCTCACACTGTTGTTTCGGGAGATACCTCCTTAGCCCTCTTCAACAGAGGGCTAGCCAACATCTGAAATTCCCTTGCAAATAACTAAATTAGCTAAATTTGGTCTACTCCAATCTTGTGAAGAAAGCGAATTCCCAACTCCTCTGACATGTGGCCAAAGCAATACCTTATGCTTTGGTGTGCACCTGCTACAACAGGTTCAAAACACCCATTTCTAACACTTAAAGATAAAGACTAAAGACAGCAAAAGATAACCAGGTGAGCTAAGACACCCACGGTGCCTTCCACACACTGACGCTACTTCAAAAGCCAGGCCAACTCGTGTAACCTCGTTCATAAATCACAGCCCTGTTTCACCACCACTCTTTACTAAAGGCAGTATTTATAGCTTTGAAAGATGGCCAGAGCTGACAAGGAACATCTGCACTCTGCTAGGAAGCAGTGCACCGCAAGAGTCAACATTACCACAAACCTCCAGAAGTTTAGAAAGAGAGGAAGTGCCAGTGTCTGCCACTTAACGGAATGAACCGTGCAGGAGCTGCAGGCTTCTGTTCTGCCTCTCCGGCCTGCCACTCGGATGCAGAGCAGGAAAGCTCAGCAAGAAGCTGACAGAGCTGCACAGAAACCTCATCGTCCAGCTTCCCCAGTTTAAACTCTTCATCCTTGCTGAGAGTCCAGGTACACATAATCAGATCACGGCTTCCTTCCGCCATTCTGGCAATTAAGTAACTTGCTGCTTAATTAATAAATACAAGAAGGTGGTCAAATAGGTAACACAGGTTGTCTGTAAGCCTCGTCTTCTGGGAAATTGGAAAGACACTTCAATTCTCAAGTTTCCTACCCAGTGAGTAGACACTGCTTGTGCCAACAAAGGCTTAGGCATACAAACACCTCATGTTCACAGCATGGCTACTGCAACCTGTCATTTCCATGTTCCTCCTGGACAGGTCGATTTAACAAGGCCTGAAAGGTGCTACTCAGAGGAAGGGCTGATATCTCCTAGCACCTCCAGGTTCTGCAGGTGTACTCTTTCCATCTGTCCCTCATTGCCAAATGCAGATATTGACATCAGCTTCCTTCTACAAAGTGCTTATAAAGGACTTAAACCAGAGGCCAGAAGTGACCCATGTTGCAGACAGGCCTGTCTTCTATGATCTGCAGCTTCTACACATCCAAAGTCCACAGCAGCATTACTAGCTAAATAGAGCTAAGAAAGGGCTGTGAACAGAGAGCATGACTGGACACGGATTTCTCATGCAGCTTTACTCTTTGTCATATAAAAATGAGAAACTTTCACTGACAAAAGTAGGCTGAAAACGTAGTAAATTATATTTCACTTAATCCTGTATTCAGGGCCAAACTGCAACAGTACCACTGGCAATTGCCTTCACAGCAGCAGCTGCTGATCTTCATCCAGAGACTCTTGTATTAATCTCTTCTATCAGGAAACAGAAGCTACAGAAAAACAAACCTCTTCAGCCTCACATTGCATGAGCTCTGGCTTGAAACCAGGTCCTTAGATCTCCTTTTTGTCCCCAGCAATGACCCATCCTCCCTACCACTTCTGCCAAAGCATTCTTACATTCTTAGCTGAGCACGCACATACCCTGGGCCACTACTTCCAGCAGAAATTACAGCGATTCAACAAGCCGCTGCAGTAAATTCAGTGCTGTCTAACAACAGCAACCACCCCTCCATACTCACAGATCAAACATGCAGACAGCAACATCTGCAAAGCTTCTTTCTCATAGCACGCCTCAACAGCCAGGAAGGATCTGAAACATTTCATAGTGTTTTCTTTACTTACTCCCTTACTGACCAGCTGCATGGGGATTTATCTCCTAACACCAAGGTATCTCTTTGTGCTCAGCACTTGACACATTTGACCCGTTTAAGAATCTTCTGTACTAACTTTTATTTTTTTCTTCTTGATGTTGTTTGCAAAATTCAGACTCTCCACAGCGACACTGAAGAGAGATGGTGAACAGCTACAGCACGCTGCATCTCAGTTTCTATCTCCCAGCTACTCAACGTGAGTAGCTGCAGTGTAAGGCACATCAGACCTTGGGATGCTCTTAAATTTTCAGCAAACCTGTGGGGAACTAATTCTCAGTTTTGTCCCAGAGAAAAGCACGTTAGCATTCTGCATTATGGGTAAAGAGCTCCTGCTCAGACATCAAACAGAGCAGCCAACACAGCCACCAGCCAGAAGATGCTCAGGGCTCGACCTAACTGGGGTTTTTTGGACAGAAAGGAGGAGGAGGGAAGGAGCAAGGGGTTCATAACACATTTTTTCTCTCAAACAAACATGCATGCCTTTAGTATCGGCTCTGCTTCAAAGCAGGCTAAGTCAGGCATTTGCCAAAGTCTATCAGAGCAAAAACACAGCAATTATTAAAAATAAGGAAGGGTGGAGAAGAGTTCTGGCTCACTGAAGCCAGGGCCAGAACAAATGCTGTCTGCAGTAGGAACGCAGCATCTGCCAGGGAGCAAAACCAGGGCTGGTAACGCTGTACACTACACTGCTCGTTGTTTGAAATGCCTTCACCCCAAGCCTTTTGGTTCCCAAACAGCCCCCATGGCAGGTCTCACCTTGCAGAGCAGCACAGACATCAGAAACACAGGAGTCATTGACAACAGCATGGATTGCTGAGCCCAGCTAGGCTGTGTGAGAAAGGGAATGAACCCCTGCCCCGCAACCTTCCAGAGGAATGCTCATACTCAGCCAGCAATACGCTTCCATGCTTCCATGCTTCAGAGCAGATGAGGAACAATCTGTGGCAGTGGCTGAACTGTTTTGAAGGAGCTGAAGTGCTTTAACAGGTTGGTCCTGAAGGGAGAACCCTAGCCTCAGACAGAAATGAAACCCTGGCTGCACGAGGGCATGACGACTTGGTTCCTGTTGCAAAGGACAGGCTGAGAGCTGCTCTGAACCAGGTTCTCCAGAGCCAGAAGCGAGCACAAAACCATGTCAAGCAATGATTTACCAGTCACCTCCAGTTCTAGGGCTCTTCCAAAAAAAAGACCACAGGAGGTTATAAAAAAAAAATAATGCTTTTTTTCTGGTAGATGACTCATTGTGCAATTTCACTCTGAACTGTTTAATCAGCTTTGAAGTCCTACGAAAGAGTTCTCTTCAAAGGCATGCTTTGAAGTAGATCACTCTTTGAGGACTGGTGCAGCTGCACCTTGCTGCTGCTCAGTTCAGGGGGTGTCCACGAGCACACATGGAGGAAGCACGGACTGCACGGACCTGAGACAGCAAGGAGCTGTGAAGAGGTACTCAAGCTGCTTCATGTCAGAAAGGGTGGAGACAAAACAGATAAATCCTACAGACCGTTACTGGCTATCAGTGAACATATATGCAAAGTCACTTTCCAGCTCTGAAATGAATGGCATTGCTTAAAAATGACCTCTGCTCCCTATGATCAGATGCCTTTTTCTTTGATTAAAAGAATTCCTGCCGATCCTAAGTGCAGAGCTAACTGCTAAAATGTTCAGAACATGCCAGTTCTGGTAGGGTTGCATTGCAAATGCTGCCGTTACCGGATTGCAGCACTAGGACACAAAGTCCCACTGCACAGGGACAGGATTACAATCGCTTCAGGAGACAGCTTGTCCTTTATTATGCTGGCTCACTGCCACCCAACTACAAGTGTTTTGCTAAAAATCCTCCAGGTTTGTTTTCCTTACAGCTTCAGGCTCCTTACATTGCTATAGTAGAGACAGCAAAGTGTACTACGGCCCCCATTCTTTTCAGGTGCTGCCACCCGCTCTGCCTGCCCCCCACCCCAACAGCCACATCGAAGCAGGAGAAAAGGAACCCACAGTACCTTGAGGCTTGACGGACAGCCAGAGGAAAGGAACCTACAGTACCTTGAGGCTTGATGGACAGCCAGAGGTGAACAATGGATATGGCAGCAGCCTGCACTCGGCACCGGCTCAGGCTGGCAGGTGCCTGGGCTTGGCTGAACGGAGGCTTCCTGACCCACATGGCTTTGACTTTAATGGAGATATGCCAACACATGCCAGCTTAGTGGAGTCGCTGACAGCTTTATACAGAGTGCTTTGTTCAGTGAACTGATCAGCTGCTCCGCGTTCCCCTCCACCCGTGTTTTTCTTTTTTTTTGTCTCTGTCAGCTCCTGGATATTTGTTTTGTTTGTTCTCCTTTTGGAGGAGGCTGGGAACTGAAGAGGCGAGGAGTCAGCAGCCCTTTTCGCCTAAAACAACAGTTTGTTTAGGAGCTGGATGTACTTTTACAAAGTCTCACTGAACTTGTACCACAAGCAGTGGGTCAACCGGAGCAGGGCAAACCCGCACTGTGTGCTGAGAACCTCACCACGGGACACCAAAGCACCCACCCCAAGGGGACATTACGGTGACAAGTGGCTTAACACTTCTAATGTGACAAAGGGGCAAATCCCTAGTTGCCAAAACACTAACACCAGCTTCAGAAGAGCCCCAGTGCAGGGCTGAGAGCCAACAGCATGCTCAGGTGGCCAAGAAGGCTGAGGACATCCTGCCTTGTATCAGAAATAGTGCAGCCAGCAGAAGCAGGGAGCTGATCATCCCTCTATATTCTGGTGAGGCCTTAGCACTGGTGAGGCCACACCTTGAGCACTGCGTACATTGTTGGGCCCCTCTACTACAGGAAAGACATCGAGACCCTGGAGCTTCTTCAGAGAAGGGCAATGAAGCTGTGAGGAGTCTGGAGCATAAGTCTTATAGGGGGAGCAGCTGAGGGAGCTGGGATTGTTAGTCTGGTGGAGGCTAAGGAGAAACCCTATCACTCTCTAAACTCCCTGAAAGGAGACTGTGGTGAGATGGGGGTCAGCCTCTTCTCCCAGGTAACAGCGATAGGACCTGCAGTTGCACCCAGGGAGGTTCAGGTTGGATATGAGGAAAAAGTTCTCCAAAAGAGTGGTGCTGCAGTGGCACGGGCTGCCCAGGGAGGTGGTGGAGTCACTGTCCCTGGAGGCGTTCAAGAACCGTGTGGATGTGGCACTGAGGGATGTGGTTGGTGGGGATGTGCTGACGGTTGGACACGGTGATCTTAGAGGTCTTTTCCAACCTTAATGATTCTATGATTCTGTGATTCCAAAGAAACCTACCCCTGGAGGCTGTGCCACATTGTCTTCACCTGGACTTAGTGTGTCTGTGCCAGGCTACTGCACTTTCTCACACCTCAGTAACCAATGGATTCAGCCAGCCATGCACAGAAAATGCACTGCAGTATGCGTGTACTTGCTGTCTGGCTGCAGACACATTAGATACGTTCACTATCCTGTAACAACAGTGAGCAAAACTCAAAAAAAATCCTCCTTATTCCAGGCATTCTTGAATTTTGAGAAAAAATATAACAGCAGTGAGCATAGCACAGTTTCTGCACCTTTGAAAAGGCACCTGAGAAAGACAACAGCCTGGATGTGCTGACAGGCAGGCTGAATAGTGACTTCTGCTTCCTTCAGTCCCCTCAACCCTTTCCAGAGAACAGCCCCTTCCACCACAGAGTTGCATCATTCTATCTTTACAAAAAAGATGAGCTCATTTCCTAATTCCTGAAACCGCAACCGCTGTTGCTGTCATTGCAGTGATTTGAGAAGTAGCTTCGGTTTTCTAAACGGGCACTTTCAAGGCAGAACTGGCAGAAAAAGGCAGTTATGGAGATCTCCACTTCTGTGAGGTGCTGCCAGCAGCCGGCACAGCGAGAAGCGTGACTTACCCATTCATCACAGCAGAGCCAGCTCATAAGCAAGCTCACAACCAAAAAGATACCAGCTTGAGAGGAAGTTGCAACTGCTCCCAGCTACACCACTTAAACGCACATCCAGATGAAGACGAGGAAGAAACCAAACCAAAGCGTTAGGCTGCAGCGTGCATTCAAGCATCCAGTGATAATCTGGACCAGCTCTTATTCGCCACATCCTTCTCCATCGGTCCAAAGCAGTGGATAAAGAGTGGCAGTAACTCCTGACAGCTCCAGCCCTCTTAGGCCCCCACTGTCATTGTGATTTCACGCATGAAGGCCAAAACACAGCCACCATTTTGGGACATGGGGATCTTAGGCAGATCTCACGCTAAACAAAAAGACACAGTCAAGTCATAAGGTGAGTATTCAAAGAAGAAAAGTCCTACCACGCTGCAGCTGGATAGACTAATAAAATGAACGAAGAAAGGTTACCCACTAAGTATCCAAGTCCCACATCCCACGTTTACACTGAAAATCAAACATAGGCCACCACTGGAAAAATAAAAACAAAGTGCAAACTGAAAGCCAGAAGTGTAAATAGCATCTGATAAGATGGGAGAGCAGATTCAAAACTGACATCACCTATCAACAAAGTTTACTATCTCTGAGGAGGAGTAAGTGGACCACCAGTGAAGAAAGCACTGGAAACGACCCACATGCAGAAGAAAGAAAACAGCTGGGAACTACTATGAGAATTTGAGAGGTCCAATCCATTAAGAGTAACCTGACAATCACTGGGAACCACAGTCAGCATTCTTCTGCATCTGTTCCAAGAACCAGCAGATTGCTTTAGGGAGTTTGTTTCCCACCACCACCCCTTGAATTACAAAAGAATGCATATGAGACTAAAATTGTGTTTGCATTGCTAGAGAAGAAAAAAACAAAACAAAACAGGATGTGCAAAAATTGCTGAGCAGCTTCAAAGCAGTTCTTTGAAGGTGGCAGCAGGTGGCAAATATTTAGCATGTTTCAGGATTTGGAGCTGCTATACACATTTTTTTCTGCTCTCTCCCTGGATTTGGAAAAATGTTGGGCTATGTCCTACCAATAGAGACCACACCTTCAAAGACAACTTAGGAAGATAAATGCCAGAAGTTGGATCTTCTCCTTTTTTGTTCTGACAGCAGTATGCACGGGAAGAGGGAATGCAAAGTCTGCTACAAAGAACGCAGAAAAAAAAAGATTGAAACCAATTTTCTGTGTAAAGCCAGAAAGCAGAGTAGAAATACAGCGATCATCAGAGAGAGAAATGCTCGCTTTGAGACACAGCTCAGTGTTCAGTTGCTCACTGCATACACAGCAAAGACACCTGAGGGAAAAGCGAGTTATAGCTTATTGCTTTAGAAATATGTAACCTTTCTCCCACCCTGATTCAGTATGAATGATTACACCTATCCTGGGCCACACAAACTCAGGCTCAGTGACTGGGTAGAACCTTGAAAATACTCTTCTTTATTGCCTCTGAGAAAGAGTAAATCCCAGGCAGTGAGCCTGAGCCCCTCTTCCTTCTCAGCGTGATGCCGACACAAGGCAGGAGCACTGCCCTACCCTGGCATGCAGATGCAGGGATAGCTCATAGGTAAGAGGACCAAACGCCATCCAAATGCAATGTTACTGTCACTGCGTGCTGCGTGAGGACCCCATGATGTTCTAATAAGATGAAGGCTATTGCCAGGTCCAGAACCCCACGCACGCTCTCCCTCCTCCCCGTTCAGCCCCCGTCAGCTGGGGAAACTTAAGCCTATCTCAAGAGCAGAAATTAGTTTTTCCCCATTGAAACGTCTCATACACAATTAAGAAAGAGATTAAACCCCGCAACAATGACAGGAGCTGGAGTAGTTCCCAAAAGAACACAAACTGCACACACATCTTCCTTGAGGATCCCCATGTCTGAGCCAGACACAAAGGGCGAAGAAGCTCCGCTGGGAAAGGACTGCTTCTCAAAGCAAGCCAACCTTCTGTACGGGGCTGCACGGGTTCCCCCGGACAGCTGCAGCCCAGGACAGCACCACGGGCCCCTGCCAGGGGAGCACGCTCAGCCCTGCACAGCTTGCGCAAACACTTACTGCATTCAGCCATGGCCAGCAGCTGGTAGGGATGAAGTATCCGGACGCAGAGGAGCCCATAGGAACTAGCAGCCCGCAAGCCTTTAATCTTTCTTTTTTCTTTTCTTTTTTTTTTTTTTTTCTTTTTTCAGTACTGAAGGCATGTGACCGGCCTTCACATACCAGGGCTGACCCCTCCCAGAGCCAGTGATTTCCTAAGAGCTGGGAAGGATGTTATCCTCCCGCTCGCTCAGCAGAACGCGGGGTCACTGCGGGCTGTGCATTACAGCCTCACGCCACCTAGGGTCCGCGTGCCATCACAGCCCCGCGGTCCTTCCCGAGAGCCGCTCGGGCACCGTGGGCCGGCCCCGCTCCCAGGCAGCACGGCCGCCAGGAGCCCCCGATCCCCCTTTTTGCAGCAGGGACGCTGCGTGCCATTTCCAGGCGTAAAGCTCTCTGTTTCCATATGCACCCTCTCCTCCCACGCGGAACCGAGAACTGTCACTGATTTACGACCCGTCCCCCACCAACTAAACGCAGGTACTGGGAAGCGTACTCCGCCTACGCGCTTTCCCACGCGCTCTACATGTCACGGGAATATCCGCGCTCAGGGAGCTGCCGCGTTTTCGCTTTCGGTTTTTGTTTCCCTCAGCTGGAAGCACGGCTTCGGCAGAAGGGGAGGGGCGGGCAGAGCAGAGCTCTGTCAGCCCGCCTCCCCCCCGGGAGCCCCCGCCCACCCCTCGCTCACCCCGCTGCCGGGCGCAGGGCGCGGGGACACCCGGCGGCTCCGCGCCGCACTGCAGGCGGGCACGGGCCGGGATGGGGCAGCACAACCACCGGGATGGGGCAGCACAACCACCGGGATGGGGCAGCACAACCACCGGGATGGGGCAGCACAACCACGCTCTCTCCTGTTCTCGTAGGAGAGGCGCTCCATCCCTCGGATCATTTCTGTGGCCCTCCTCTGGATATGCTACAACAGGTCCACGTCTCTCATGTATTGAGTGAGGACTGCGCATCTGGATAAAGTACTCCAGGTGAGGTCTCGCCACACAAGATCACCTCCCTCACCCTGCTGGGCCATGCTGGTTTTGATGTAGCCCAGGATACAGTTAGCTTTCTGGGCTGCGAAGGGACACTGCTGGCTCACATCCAGCTGCCACCCACCAGCAGGCCCAAGCCCTTTCCGGCAGGGCTGTGCTCTATCCTTACATCCCCCAGCTTGTACTCGTAGTGGATGCTATCACAACTCAGGTACAAGACCTTGCACTTGGGTTTGCTGAACGTCATGAGGTTGCTTCAGGCAATTCAATCACACGTGCAATCCTGCAATCCCTTAGCAATAATATGTTTGCTTGTCAGCTGTGTCTGGTTCACCTGAGCATCACAGTGATGGTCCATCTTGATGCTCACCTAAATAAACCCGATGCAACCCTCAGCACTCGAACTCCACTCCTCAACAGCATGCCGCAACACCACAGTTCTTCCGTGGCTTCAGTACTACAGCATACATGATTTACCAGCCATCTGTGCCCTGGTATAATACAGCACAATTTTAGACTATCATAGTGGGAGGCGGTTAATTAAGCTATTGTCTGGAGGATTACCCATTTGGGCACACCTGTGGCTGGCTGCTCTGCTGCAGCTACGCTCTTTTATCCATACTCACCATAAGACAGCAAGCTCTCAGGCTTTGTACCTAGCAGAGTTGTGCAGACTGCAACAGCAGCTTGATCACAAACACACTTCTGTGAAAATTTTTGGTCTTTTAGTAAGGAGAGAAGCTCTTTAAAAAGCTTCTGTTAGTATTTCTCTATCACTGTAAATTTAAACTCAAATGAACTTAATTCCTAATGAAATCCAAACCAGGTGGGCAATCAGCACGTTTCCAAGCTCTGCCTAAGCTAACTTCACCCTTGTGACAACTGCAGTCTTGATGAACCAGTATGAACCTTACCTGAGGATACTTTTCAGTGTGACGGTCACCTAGGGCAACAATGATGGGGCAACATATCAGTGTGCACACTGCTTGTCTTCCACTACTCCAGTCTTATGGCAATCACAGGTTTCAGTGGAAGAAGGAGCTGCAAATGTCAGGACTGACCTCAGTTTCTGACTCTAAGCTCCTTATGAAGTTCCTTATGAAGCTGACAAAACCACCTCTGCTCAATGAATAACTTACACTTGCACAAAAGGTCTAAACACATAAAAGACCTTCTGCTACAAATGCCTGGGAAAGCTCAGACTACACAGTCCCATCTAAGGGAATAGTCTAAGGGCTACTAACATAATGTGCTGTCTGGAAGAAAGAGACTGAAGGCACCTTTGTCACTTGCAAGATCTATCACCTCTCCACTGCTTTTGGCTGTACCCCTGTGCTGTGATCTGTCCATCTCCCCATCTCTCTTTGACAACACCTTATGAGGAAAGTTTCTCACGGTGTGAGTTGCTATAAATATACAGAATTTTCTGATTACTTAGCCCAGTGTTTACTTCCCTCATAACTCTCTTCTTACTTGTCTCTCCCTTTGCCTGAATCTTCGAAGTTTTTGCACCACTCCTTCCTCTCTCAGTCAGTTTCCAGTGCACTGGTTAAGAAAATCAGCTAACTAGTGCAGTTACTAGGGCAAAGTGGGAGCCAAGCCTCATCTCAACAGAAGTAACTAACTGGAAAAACTCTTGCTGATCTCAAGAGAGGAAAAGAGAGACACACCTTTAACATCCAGATCACGAGTTCGTTTGGACAACTCATCACAGCACACAGGCTTTTACTTTTCCTAAAATAGCTGCTGGCAAATTCAGGTGTAAGTGAAAACAAGAATGTTCATCTGTATGGGTCGCTGACTCCTCTGTGACATATCCCAGAGATGCTACAATACTACTCATCTTTTTTCTTGTTGCAGGTATCACAGAGAAACCTACAAAAAATTTGCACATCTGTACGTCCTAATAAACAGCAGGTTTGGATGGCTCTTTTCTGTTCCGCAGCTCACTCTGTTACACTGGAAATCATTTAGTGTACAAAGCATGCAGTGTGCAGAATCATTAACTACACTCTGAGACGGTCTGCTGAAGTACACAGGGATTAGGAAAAATTAAGCACAGAAAACACATCCACTATTTTTACCTTCCCAAATGAGGAACTTCTGTGACATCTCCTCTGAAGAGCGTTTCGCTTACGTTCCTTAAGCCATTGGTGATCCCTTCACAGCAGCTCTTCACTTCCCCATCAGGGGGAAGCTGAAAGACATCCATCTGTCCCGAAGTCCGCTCCAAAAACTGACTGCCCTCCTTCATACGCTGCTGGATCATTGGAGTGAGTGGCATCTCAAAACTGAAGTAGCTATCAGGCTCCGAGTATAATGTCTCCAAAGACTCCGCGCTATAGTATAAAGAGGCATTGTCTAGGATGTTTTCGAACTGTGAGCTGTACAGATCGGTGGAGACGTCAGATTGCCTCTGTCCAAGGACATCCTCATATCCTCCCATGGCTGCTTCCCCCTCCTCCATGATCCTAGAAGTCAATCACAAACAGCTTGTTTCAGTTTGGACCACTGAGAAGACCTCCTCATTCTCCACCTTTGAGAAAAGGAAGGTCTGTGCTTTGTACAGGAGAGCATTCAGTGGACAACACACTGGCATCTCGGCTCATGCTGCCTCCACTTCTGGCAGCACTATCTCCCTCTCTGCTTTGTTACAGTCTGGGGGATGTGAAAGGATACAATCTGCTGGGCAAGAGGCAGGAGGAGAGAAGCACTATATACAGTCTAACATAAGGTAAAGTCAGTTTCTGTACTCACAAGTTCACAGGCTCTCTGCTAGTTCCATTCTCACTGGCCATGCTGGAGGCTGCACAGGCCAGAGCCACACGCCCAAGTAGGCACTTTGTGGGGCTGGAGGAAGCCTCTCAAAACTGTGAAGAATACAAGATCCCAGCCTGGATCCCGTGGGACCACAGCTCACACAGTATCACTTTGGTTATTTTTTCAGGCTTTCCCCCATTTGAGACAATCCAGCAGCTTTTGACACATCTCATGATGAGACTCGATGCATTCATGTGGCAGTAAGGGCCTGAGGCCTGGGGGCAGATTTCAAGTGTTCACAGTACTCATCTGCCATCAGGGCTGAAACCAGACTGGCTCTAGCACGAACCAGAGCAAAGTGCTCAGAGACCCACAGGGATGCATGCTGGCTGGCCCACAGCCACTGGGGCACCCATCATTCTATCACAGACACAGTCAGTAAGGAAGAGTAAGCAAATCAGGACACCCTTACAAAGAATGGCCCACACCACTCTTCCATGTGCTTGGCTCAAAACCAAAACATCTAGCAGGGTGCATGTAGACAGACCTATGCAGTGCCTGAATTTAATGATATACCAAGCCTGGATGCTACTGATACATGCCACAGTTTCTTCGTCACACAACCATTACCAGGCAGATAGCAAGAGACACTTCCATACTTCCAAATCTGAGACTCATTTCCACCTCCAGCAGCGTGGTGTGGACTGAGCTCAGCTCAACCTCTGTACACTACCACACCACACACTACTACCTACACTACTACACCACCACTGTACACTAAATAATATACTGTTTCCACCATGCTGCAGGCAGAAGACAAATAAAAAGTGTTGCTGATGGCAAACCAGAAGCTCCCAAATGGGCAGACGTGAGTCCCATGCTTGCAAGGAGACACACTCATCCTCCCCCCCCCCCTACCACTCAGGTACCATCTCACCTGCCATGGCCTCTTGCTAGCACAGTGGTCTCCTCCTTGCTGCAGTTCTTCTTGTCCTTCACAAAAACTTCATCCTCCCCACTTTCATCAAGCAGTGCCAGAGGAGCAGCTCCATGGGCAGCACCCACCCTTGGCTCTTCCCAGACCTCACTCTTAGCAATGTCTGGCAAGGTGACCAAGCTGGGGGCAACCATCAGTGGCACAGAGTGGCTAGATGTTTTGGGGAACGTTTTCCTCTCCACAGATGTGGTCTCCAGCAGCGAATGCTTCTTTCTGCTCTGGTCCTCTGCTTTTTGCAGCCATAAAATCTCCACCCCTTGAAATTCAACATGTTTGCTCATAGCTGCCTCTTTAGAGAGCCTCCTCTCAGGACCCATTTGCATTTTGCCTTGACTGTAAGCTGAGAACTCCTCAGACTGCGCCCACCCCTCCACTCTGCTGGCTGCTTCCAGGTTTGTCACAGATGGTCTATGACTGCTTGCCTCCTTTGCTGTGTGGACCTCCTCAGCTTTATTACTGGTGGCCTGCAAGGACTCGGACTGCTTTTCACCAGTCCATATTGCAGCCAGATCTCTCTCTATGATCAAATGCATTTTTTCCTCAGCTGTTCGCTCAGATGGAAGAGGCATGTCTGAGGGTTTTTCTTGGCCTGCTGCAACTGGTTCTCTGGCTGTCTGCACATTTTGGCAGCCAGGAACACTCTTTTTTTCCATGTGCGTCTCTGAATCAAGATAAGTATTTGCTCTCTCTTGTACCTTTGTTGCCTCTAGCTGTCGAGAAATCTTCATAATCTCTGGCAAGTTACCCACAGGTTGCAAACCTTCTTCTGCAGTGTGCAGCTGCGCTGCCTTAACCTGAGCTCTAGGCTCATCTGCAGAAGCCACAGACTGGGGAGGAGGCCTGCCAGGTATGTGGTGACGGTCCCGTCCTTCTGGACTGCACGTCACAGGCTCTGCCTGGCTCTTCGATGAAGTCCTCAGTGCATCTCTACTTGCCTCCATAGTGCCGTACTCTGGAAACTCATTGATGATGGTGTGGGGCAGCAAAGTATTACTTCCATGGCCACTACCTGCAAAAAAAGAAAACAGAGCATGGATTTACCTGCCATATGCATAAGCAAAAAGCCCAACCTCCCCTCCCAGCCTTTTCATAACAGAGCAACTGTGTTCACTCCTGCAGGGAAAATACCATTCTGCTTAACTCACTTCTGCGTGCTCACACTGCTGTTATCCACAACTGGTCCCTCTTACATAGGAGTTTTTGGGCAGCCCTACTTTGGAAGCATGTACTGCTGAGGAAGGAATGCCAAAAATGTCTGCTACACTTCAGAAAGGGTCCCAGTGGCCCATGAATATCTAAGGCCACGTGCCAAATGCAAAAGCTGAAGAAAGCAGATATTCAGAGGTTCAACATCCATCCACAGTATGTGTCATACACATCACTTTTACTTAAAAAATATTTTTAGGTAATTTGTGCTTGTTAAGAAGAAACACAAGGAAGGCAATCAGCCACACCCCACAATAAATACTACAAAACCAATTATGTAAATTACATGGCAATTCAACTTTCTGTCAGTACTACTCTCCTCCTTTAACAACTCAGGTAACTGAATGTCCTGCTGCAGAAATGCATGCATACCAAGTAGCTCCAATTTTCTCTCTGAAAAAGTAAATTCAGTGTAAATTCACAAAAAGCCTGCTAGCACTCCCCCCTCATGCTGTTTCTCAAACCAATGTAGTAAACAAAGAGGGAGAGAAAACCAATGGTGGCATTTTCAAAGGAGCCGAGCACCCAGTGGCCCCTATTGTTCTCGGGTAAGGCAGAACCAGCTGTTCTCAGAGCATGGGTGAATCAGCATGGATGGCACGCTGATGCCTATCTGGCCACCTGATATCACGGTCCGAGGAGGAGATGAGCTTTCAGAAAAAGCAGCTGCAGCTGTGTTCACTGTAAACTTAAGAGAAAGGCCTGGTCTGAAGTTTAAATTGCTTTAAACCAAACAACGAGGAGGCTAGATCCAAACATTAGCCTGAACAACATTATGAGGGACAGCTCTGAAACCAGATATCCATTTGCATTTGGATGCTTTGCCCTGCTTGAGGTGTATCTCTGGGTGCTGTTCTACAAACACATGGCTGCCGCCGCTCCAACCTGGCCACAAGCCGCTGCTGAGTAGAAACTCATGTATCTGTTTAATGACAGGCTGAGTTCAAGGTAAAAGGGAGGATAATTTAATGTGATTTCAGCATCACACACGTGTGGCTACGTATCTGCCAGTGGTTTGTACAGATAAGAAGCAGCAGCCCATACCTGGCAGCTAACAAGACAGTAGCTCTAACCACAGGGTTAATACTGCGCATGAGGTGAGCATGCACTGGATCAAACTGACGAGACTCAGACTGTGCCAAGACACAGTTTCTTCCCCTGTAGGTTCTCTGGTATCTCTGCACCCTTGATTTATTCACTCCAGAATAAAACTTCATTGGGTCAGATTTCATCAAGATGACTCGGCTGCCACTGAGGACAGTGCCTGGGCCAAGTAAGGATCTCCTCTGCTGCAAGACTCATGCAGCCTCAGACCAAATAGTAAGATCCCACACGACTGTGAAGAGCAGAGATGCTCTGTCCACACCACGCTGTTAGCCTGGCTCCATCACAGGGTTTCCAGCTCACATGTGGGCATGCACTGGAGGAGTTACAAGACAGTGATGTCTCCTTCCCCAATACGAGCACTTCCACGTGTAGTGCGTTTTCCAAGGCACTGGGAGCTCCAGATAAACAGCACCCACTGCACACAATTTCAGCTGCACAACCACACAGGGGATGCATTCCCTGTATGTTTTATGGCACCGGAACCAGGTCACCATTTGGACACGCTTCAGCCGGGACAAGACTCGTGAACAAGAACAGTGCTGTGTGGCGGCAGTACTTCCATACTTGCACCAGCACTAGCTCAACCTCAAGTCAGCGAAAGGCTCCTCACGCTTGAAATGAGCCCACAGCATCATTTCCCTCCCAGACCTCTATGGAGCTGAGATGCAGCCAATGCGTTTTGAAGGCCAGTCTCCAACAAGGCACCACACACAGCTCATGCCAACAGCCAGACTCGTCTCTGCTAATTGTTATCTTAGCTTCTGAACCGAGAGGAGGGAAACAGAAGTGGCCTTATTTCTAGCAGTGAATGCTGAACACATTGCTGCATGCCTCTTCTATCGCTGGTGGCCGCTGCACACAGCTGTAAACAGTCCCAAGAAAGTTTCTGGTTTGCTTCTCCTCCTAAACGTTTTCCATAACCTACTCCCAAATAAATGTTACCCTCCAGCAAGCTCAGTACACTCAGGAAAAGCCAGGCACGTAGAACAGGCAGGTGTGTATGCAGGCACACAGAGACACGCGGGGAGGGAGCACAGTACGTCTCTCCGATGGACACACAAGCTGCAGGTGTTTCACATGGACAAGAGGGAAGCACTTCCACAGTATAAAATTAAGGCATTTTCTACAGTGATGTCTACAGCAACAAAGCTCTGGGCAAGACTTCTGCAGCTGCAAGTGTGACCACAAGCAAACGGGATTCTTGCTTTCACAGCATGCTGGAGAAACATTATCTCATTCAGATGTGAATGGAAAAAATGTATATGTGGCACCAAAGCAACAGCCTGTTCCCGCTGCATCAGGTAAAGCCACACACAACATTGCTGCAGTCTCTGCTCCACGTAGACACCAGCACCACCTGCTCCTGCAAGAAGCAAAGCCTTTCCCACTGCTCAGCACATTGTTTCAGGTGCCAGCATCTGGAGCAGCCTGAGCTCTTTAAGGGAAACTCCTCCCTTATTCCCATCCACCACCACAGCATCATGTCTTGCTGCAGCTACTGGCATATCCTGTCTAACCCCATCCCCCAATATGACTGCATTACAAACAAGGCTAGAAAAGCAACAACAATATTTAAGGACCGCACTGAAGATGAGCAGGGAAAAAAAAACACCCACCACCAAACAAACAATGAAAGGACACACATTCTCAGGTAACACCGATTTCTACTTTGCATTGAAAGCAGCTTCTTTCAACAAAGCAAAATTACAAGGAGAGAGAAAAGGCTAAAATAGCACGGGGGCGAGTGGATAGAAAACGGAGACCGGGCTAATATAATCTAACAGCAACTGGCAGCCTTTCTGGTGACTAGAGGCTGAAAGAATTCATGACTTAAATCAGGCATAGATATGATATTTCATAGATAAATAACCACTCCAATTCAAACAAGCTTGTCTACAGCATAATAAAAGGAAATTCTAAGAAGAAAAACACAAGTTACAAGCATAGACAGACATTCTGTTCACAGGTACATTTTACAAAAGAATGGTGTGAGTGTCTCTCTCTATACAGAATTTATATATATATATTAGCTAGGAACAGAAATCAGATATATTTGCTTGAACAGTCTCCTTACTCACAGAGGTTACTGTAGCTCCAGCAGTTACCCATTGGTCAAAGAAATAAAATGCACAGATCATCAGTTTATCTATAGCGATACCAGCTAATTCAATTGCTGCTGTTCTAGTCAACTGGAATCAAAATAGTTTCAAATTTCCTGGCAGCTGCTGCCCTGCACTGCACACAATGATGTAAATGGAAGCTTTCTGAGTATTATGAAACTGATGGGGGAACTGCAGTCTCATTCAGTCTATCGCCGGAGCTAAGGAGTCCACCTTGGCAGCTTGCAGGAGGAAAAAAATCTCCTCCAGCAAAGGCTGCCTGACGATCTGCCAGGGAGATGTTTGTGCTTAACTGCCGCTTGCTCTAGCAGCATTCATGGAGGAATAAAGGGGCAGAATGGTGATCCTGAGAGTGCTGTGTTGGTTTCAGAGCAAAAGGTGCCTGACAGCATTTCAGCGTTACTGAGCTGAAGGTTTCAAGCAACAGCGCGGTCATCTTGCATCCCATTTCTCCGCAGCTCTCTGCACCGATCGCTAGCAACGTGTGGGCGAAGCCTCTTGCAGAATCACAGCAGTGACCTCTTTCTGCTGCAGGCATTTGTCGCCTTTCTTTGTAAAAGCCGAATTAGGGCAGTATGAACAATGTGTACATTACGAGGAAATGATCTCTGGGCAACGAAGTTTAATGAACAAATCGCAGCAGCTGCAGCACTATCATTATTTGCACTCATACAGAGCTGGGGGGGGGAGGAGGGGGGCACACAGATTGCACACTGCCTCCAGCACTTCATCAGTACCTAGAGCTATCCGGATCTACAGGGCAGCACCCGCACAAGCTGAGCTGGAGCGGCCCCTGCCTGTGGGAGAGCAGGGATGCTTCTCCATCGTTGTCAGCAGCTCTTTTTCCAATGATGTCATTCTCCATGCCCTGATAGTCCTCTGCTAGCCAAAGCCAAGGGATTTACATGATGCGAGCACTGAGCTTTTCTGATCAGACTGCAGGCATCCACACACCAGGCAGGCTGCAGCCGCTCTGGGCTTCTGGACACTGTGCTTACCCGGGGAAGCTGAAGCCAGGCCTCCACCTGCCCAGCATCACAGTGCAAAACACAGCATGGCAGAAATATGGGAGCTGGCTGAAGCAGAGAGAGGAGCGAAGCCTATAAAATAGGTGCAGGTTAAACGCCACTGCCTTCTCTACACTCACTCTAGCAAACACCCAGGAAGGTGGAAGGGAACCAGACGGGCCTATGTAGAAGAAGCCATCATGCTGCCTGGGATCCCTCACCCCAAAGAAAAGAGGATCAGAGCGGGTTACTGAAAAGCCCCGGAACCACAGACCCAGTGGTGGTCAACAGCCCAAACTGATCCCACAGTTGAACTGACCAGCACAGGGCAGGACTCCATCCACCAAGTTAGCCCATACTGCTGAGGAAGCCCCTGGCCCACAGGACATTAGAAGACCTTACCAGAGAAGTATCGCTCTGTGTGGTTCTCTGTTCCCTAAATTCTAGTTTTGACCACAAGAGGCTGCAGGAGGTGAACCTTCAGTCTGCGGGACAGCTGCTCTCAGAACAGACACTGATACCAAGAGCCTCTCCAGCTGCAAGCAGTGCCCCAGTTCCTGAAGCTTGTGATGTGGCACAAGTCATCACCACTCGTGAAAAGGAGATCGAGAAGGGCTCTCAGGCTGCACGCTGAAACACTGTCCATTAAGAAAGCAATGACCAGAACAGCGTGTTATTTATTTCTTTCACAGATTTTAATTTTTGTTTTCCCCAGTGGTAAACGGTGTTTGAAAGTTTCTGGCATAACACAAACTGCACTGAACTACAAGTTCTCCAGTGGGCACCTCGATGTTCCCCAGGCTGCAGGAAGGATGGCACCTTGCCACGGCAGACTGCAGGCCCACACTGAGCTCAGAACAGGACCCAGTCCAAAACTAACACACAGCACGTGCTGGGAGAGCTTAGTGGGAGGGATTATATGCTACAAATTGCTGCATGGGCCACAGATGGTCAATGAGATAGCTCTGTCCCCAGAGTCATTACCCTGGAAAGCAGAAGTGTAGAGTGAAACAGCTGCTAGCATGAGAGCGAATGGGAGGGAATACAAAGGGAAAAACTGGGCTTCTATTGTGACGTGGGCAAGTCTTGCTAAATGCAATGTATTTTTCTTCTTTAACATCACACCCCCCACAGTGACTGTAAGAACATCAAGTTTGGGGTTTAAAAAGCTGGAAAACATAAACATTAACCCCCAAATTCAAACGGCAAATCCAGAAAGAATCCAAACTTTACAATTTGTCCACTGCAGAAAGGAAGCTCCTAACAAATGATTTTCTAAGTTCAGACAGATGTAGTGATATCAAGAATTATAAACTCCCAAAGAACCTCAAGCTGACAGAACAAACTTTTGGAGCAGTGACAACCCACAGCTGCTTTGGCACTCACAGAGTCTACCAAGTGAGGACTCCCTGTATGCACTTGTACTTAAGGATTTAAAACACCGTGTTTTTAACAGATCTTTTAAAAAGCAGCAAAAAATCCTTTAAGCAGAAATACAGAAAAACCTCTCTAGATTTCAAGGTAGCAACGACGTCTTAAAAAAAAGAACAAACCAACAACTCATACAGCGGTCACAAATCTGAGAAGCTCTGGGTCCTTGCAGCAGTCACTGAGGAAGCCAGACACACCCACAGGAAAGGATGTCCTTTGTTGCATTTTGAGATACAGGATCAATAAACCAGGCTAAGAGAAGGCATCCCACGCAGCTGTCAGCACATCCCAGGAGCTGGATATCAAGTTACACAGTTAAAATAAAAATAGGGCATGGAGGGATGTATGTGTCTCCCAGCCTTTGCTGGTGAAGGTGTGGTTGGACACGGTATGGGAACTCTTCAGGAACTGGCATGGTGAATGAGATTCCCTTCCTTAGGAAGCTGAGCAGTGTTAAATAAACAACACAGGGTTCCAGAGCAGAAGCTGCTCTGTGTCAGATGGTGAGTAGGAAAAATATTTGTTGTACCAGGTTACGCTTTTTCGGTACGATACCACACCAGAACTCCATCTACCTAAGATTCCCCAAGGAGCAAGACAACACGCTGCTATTCCTCCAGAAGCCTTCTGAGATGAACCAGGGCAACAACCTGTTGGAGGGCAGGTTGCCTCCTTTTGTGCTCATGAGCAGGGCTTCATCACGCCACGAAAATGTTTCTTCTCTGCTGCTGCTGTGCTCTGCCTGCACTACGTACAATCAGGGCACCTGAAGGAGACCAACCAGCACCAAGGGCTGCTGGCAACACCAGTCCCCAATTATCGTGTACTGACAGCAAAAGGGAAGGTAATTACTGCCTCCATCTGGCATTTCCTAGCCACTGAGTGTTTTAATTCTGTGCTTTTAAAATCAATAAACAAACAGCCTATGTTTTAACTATAATTCCTACTAAATCCCTGCCCTTCAAACATCTTTCTTGTTTATTAAGTCAAGGATGTGGCAATCTCCTCCCTGCAGCTGTAGGTTATGATAACTTGAACTACCCAGCTTTAAAGTGCAGGTCACAAGACGTGCAATTTCCTCCTGCAGAGCAATGGGCTTCACATAATGTCTCACTGCCCAACAGAGACAGCCACAAGAAAAAGTAGTAATGCACACTACCACATAAAAACTCTTGTCTGTCTTCAGCATGTCACGAACAATAGCAGGACCCTAAAAACAACAAGAACTTAGCTTATAGATTCAAGTGCACATAACAGAATGATGGAATTTTCACTGCGTGTGTGAGCACCACATTTTAGCTTTCCAGGCTTCAGTCTTAATATGCGTCCCTGCTGGACGGAATGGATCTCAAATGCGCATTTGCCATACTTATCTTCAGGGGCCCTGTCACTGCAAAAGGGACTTGGAAATCTGGCAGCCCTTCAATCCTCACAGAATGCCCTTTTGCACCTTTTCGGGAAAGAAAAGCTGCAGATGAAAACACCATAATGGGGAGGACAGACTTTCAAGGCTGCCTGGAGGTGGAAAGAATGAGAAAGAAAAAAAATGACAGAGGGTGGTGTATTAAAATGGAAAGTGATGTGGTTAAAACGCTGGGGAAACCTGCAGTTAGTCATCCACACAAATATGAGAATGGTGCAATATGTGAGCAAATAAATCTGATCTAAGCAAAGTTTTGAGAGTTAGGGTCAGGAAGGTGCCACGTTTGTGCAGTGCAAGGAGGATGTAGCAGAGATGGACACGCATGACTGGAAATGATGAAGACAAAGATAGCAAGGCAGAAGAGCAAAGAACGACTTGGAAAGCTAGTGATATTTATTTTACTGTAAGTTACAGGTGTAACTTTCTTAAGGCTGCTTAAATCAGCAATATAAGACCACAAAAAGGGTGTGCAAAGAAACAACACCATGCTCTTCCTTAGCTCTTGAAACAAGTCAAAGAAATCTATAGCAAATGCGCTCATCTCCATGACTCACATTCAAGAATAAATATTGTTGCATGGGCTAAGGTATGTATTTCATTCTCTTCTGCATGCCAGCTCTGGCACTGTTTGACCACTTGCAGAGGTGATTCAGCACGCATTCCCAGGAGAAACTATGCCTTTTGTTAGACCTTTTCTTACTAGGTTTTTGCTGGATTAAGCTTGCTAAGAAATCATAAGAGCAGAAGAGTTGGTATGAGGCAATGCGCAGCAGTGTGTGGCTGGAACCACCTCTTTTGGCAGAAGCAAGCTGTTACAATGAGCTCAGTTGCCTCATGACACCCCACTGTACACAAAACAGTGAGTGACAGGCTTTCCAAAAAGCTATTTGTTTCACCAGGAATTCAAAAACAAGCTTTTCTCAGCAGCTGTTGGGAAAGACCAGATTTGCATAGCAACCCCAGGACTACTTGTACAGGGCTTTTTTTTTTTTTTTTTTTTTTTTTTTGTGAAAAAGGAGATTAAACTCTCTGTTACAGAGGAGTGACAGCTTCCCCTCCTAAAAGTATCAGAGAAAAGACTTCATGAATTTTAAGAAGATATTTTCTTGGATTTCTCTCCTCATAGGATAGGCATTATGAACTTCTTGGATTGCATGTTCCTTTAAGCAGCCATTTTGTAGGGCTCCCTACAAAATAAGGGACACACATTTTAGGACTGTCGTTTTGTCAAGACTCTTTTTTTTGGCATTAAGATGTATGAAGTGCTAAGTCAGAAAAATCAGTACTCTGCAGCCTACCAAGGCCTAAAAGATAGGGCTGTTCAATAGAGACCACTGTTTGCATGGCCAGATCCAGAGGAGGATATGCTTCCCGACCTAAACAACAAGCACCCTTTATGTTAACTAAGCTGAGAAGGCGTCTTGTGCACTCCCGCCGAGTTCAGATTTTAGAAAATATTTTCTTTTGCTGGAGGCAGAAGGCTGAGGCACTGCTGAGGAGTATGGTGAGGCAGTGCTTGGGCATGTGGCCACAGAGACCATGAGCAGGGCTCTGCAGGAAAGCGCATGTCCCCTCATCCCGACTGGATGAGACAGGGGTTCTGGGGGCCTGAACTTGCTTCTTTGTGGATGCATCTATCCACTTCCCTCAAAGAGGAGGACCAGCAACAGAGGAGAAAGAAAGAAAGCCAGAGAGAAGTCACACGCTGAAGACAGAGAGCGTGAGTACAGATCATCAGAGATTACAAAACTCCCAGATAAAAAGCAGACTGAGGGTGCTAAAGAGAGAAATGAGGAACTGTTTGTAATGTGGCAGCTTTATTAGCATGCAGAATTGAATACAACAATTAAGCACCTCTTCTATATGCATCTAACTGGATTCTTTTCTCCTCTCGTCTGTGAAAATGACCACAAGCTTAAAACTGGAATGTAAAAGTCAGCACAGCAGCTTGTTAACCATGTCTGTTGTCTCCAGAGTGAGACCTGTTCAAACAGAAGTGTTTGCTACGCCTTTCCCCAGTCATTCTTCCCTCTTTGTGAAGTGCCTTATCGAATACAAGTATTTCACTACCCAATTAAAAAAATTAGATTCTCAACAGTATCCAGCAGGGTCTCAGAAATAAGGCTGTTTTTGAGAGAAAGGATAAATTGGGAGGCATAACTAATTAAGCTGTTCAGCAGCTTACGTATTGTGTTCTCATCTTCTGAGCCAGCCAAGGCATGGGTGAAACCTCTTTGGGTTAGATAAAAGAAAGTTCAGCTTTACTGCTCACAGCGACAAGCTGTTCTCCTGATTAAGTTTAAACAAGAGTGCTGCTCCTGGCCACTATCCCTGTCACTCACTCACTTGAAATCTTACATTGACACATGAAAAGCATGACATCTTTCTTTTAAAAGAAACTATAGGAAGTAGCAAGTTGGTCTGGGTATTCAGTGGCAGTTCCCCCTCTCAACAAATTGAGAGAGTTCCATACATAGCTGCTTCCACTTAAACAGTTCCCATCCCTTGCAGTTCTATCAGGGCATATTTAGTATACACTGAATCAAGTGAAGCTGGGCTTTGGTGCATAGGGCCCTGAGTTTGTACTACAGCACTGAGTCAGCTCCGTACTCATTCATCTGCAGTGAAGAACAAACTGAAGTTCACCGGTTTAAAGAAAACAAGTAGAAAGGGCAGCACCATCTTTGTGTATCTGTTTTTGTCAGGCATCTTCCAGGAGGAGAAGGAGGCCGCATTTGCCTGTGGCAGCAAGAAACAGGTCTGGGTAGGCATAACGCCACATAGCAGGGAGCCTGAGTTTTGGGCAGGAGGAATAGCAGACTCAAGCAGAGCACATATTCTCAACCCAGCTGGGGAAAATGCACAACAGAAGGAGTATGGCCTAGTAAACTTTTATCACTACCCAAGGGACAAACAGTGGACCGCAGATCCCTGCCTGGACAAGCACCAAGTCTAGCTGGCTGGAACGCAGGGCGAGGAGACTCCTTAAGGTCCCATATGGAGCTCAATGTCTGCCTTTCTGGCAGAAGAAGCCACCTATTGCAAGGTAAGGGACCCTTTCTGAGACTCTGCGTAGTATTTACCATAGTCATTCGTCCTCTAGGCAAAATGGTATAGAAGAAAAAGCACTTGTATAGCAGTTTTTGGGTACGATTGGCAAATGTTAGATGTTAACCACTGTTAAGTTACTTGCACATTTCCATTGCAGCCATTCCCTTTTCCTTAATTGTTAGCCCCTAATAATAGTTTCTAATGAATAAAGGTACCGAAGGCAATTCAGATACAAGGCCAGAAGCAACACAGGAAAATGATAGTGAAGAACATACATAAGCCCATACTTCTAGCTGATACTTTGCCACCCTTTTTTTTATCGCTAAGTACTCAAATGACTCTGAATGCCTACCACATTTGCTAATTGTTTTGGCTAGTAACAATAATAGATTCACTTGGATTTATTAGACACAGCATATTTCATTTAATGCCAATCTCCAGAATTGTACTAATGCCTGCTGACAGTACTCTCACATTGTCTATTACCAAACAAGAAATGAGGTCACTGTGATTCATGTAATAATGTGATATACATTTTTGTAGCAATTTGTAAAAGTTTTTAACATTTCTAAATGAAGACATCTGCTTGGTTTTGTGTTTCCAACTACTCTGCAACTAGGATTTTCCACGTGGAAGACCTATCTTTAGAAAATCCAGGTGAAACATACTGCTTGCTTTCCAAACTTCACTTATGCTTTTTCCTTTTTTCTCCCACTGACTGAAGTGCAGGGGCGTACACAGCTTGTTTCTGTGCTGCCCTTCTCGGGTAGGAAGAGAATCTTCTTTAATTAAAAGTGACATTCCAGAAAGTTTGCAATTAGAAGGGATCAAGGTGCAAAGAGAACAGCCTAAGGAAATACTTTTGCAAAGAGGGCAGGGATTGGTGGTAATTAAAATGAAGCAAAAAAAACCCAGATATGGTAACAACTTTTTTTTTTTTTTTTTCATCTAAGCTTGGGTTGGGAAAAGGTAGGATACACCCCTCCGTTTGAAAGAACAGCACAGAAACAAGACTGATACTTAGTCCTAACAGTAGATACTGCATCTGGAGTACATGAATTACTGAACGTGGCGGAGGCAGCAGTTCAGGTATACCTAGAGTATCTAAATTAAAATCTTATCTACCTCTAGCTGTCAAAACAGCAGCGTGCAGCTCATGCAGGGTATTCCTGGAAGGACTGCCAGGCAGAGCTGTGTTTTGGCATGTGGAGTGCAGACGCGTGGTTGAGATGACTCCACTGTGTAGAAGTGCCAGGCTCCATCCACCACCCCATCACTTGCGTGTGTTTGGCACATGAGGCCCACCATCATGTCGAGGTTGCCCAGGTGAGCCAAACAGAAAGGTAGGGGCATAAGACAAAGAACTGCTGTAATTAATTTGCTGTGGCCAAAACATCGGGCTCTCTTGATCTGGCACTTGCGCTGCGTTCTGGCGACGGGCAGCATGGCGCAGCAGGTGAGCCCTTTTGCAGCTATCAGGAGCAGCTTCTGCAATCCCTTCCCAAGGGGCTTCAGGCTGTTTTTGCACATGTTAGGGAAAAACAGCACTTACCCACTTCTGAAGGCTTCTCTTCTTCCAAGCCAAACAAGAATTCATATTTGGCCTTGGCAACAGACTGGGCATGAGCTGATATATCATTATCCCACACAAGTGCTTCTGCCTGCAGAATCAAAATAAACAAAGCTTATTCATCTTCTAGTGAAAAAAAAAAAAAAAGAAATTGGCAACAGGAGCATGAGATCCATTCAGGTGGGCTGTAAGGTAAGGTTTAAAGTGCCTGGGTAATAGTATCAGAAACTGTAAATTCAATTAAGAATGTTACAAAGCTAGAACCCCTATGAAAAGCCATAAACAGGACAGGCTGTTTTGGAGGGAAAAGAGTAGCAGTGAAAGGGAGGAGCAAGAGCTACAACATGGAGAGTCAGAAATGGGAAAAAGGATAGCGAGGCATGTAAAAAGGTGCTTAGTGATGTCTGAGGGTCTCTGTCAGACAGGTCTCTGCGCCTGACCTCCACTGTTTACATCAGGACAACAGCCCAACCTGTTTTTATGATCCCACCACACAAGTTAAACCTGCTTCTTTAGCCAGGAGGAGGCTCAGGGTGGTCCTCCTGGCTCACAGACAGGCATCTGGGGGAATGGATGGACGGACAGATCAAGCATCCAGGTATCACATAGGCTTGCATCCACCCACCGCTTCCTACTCATAAAAAGCAATTTGACACAGTCAAATCCAGTTTCTCAGAGGAAAGAAAGGCTGCATGACTAACATCAAAATTAGCTTTCTGAACAGGTGAGGACCAATCAAATCTCTAAGACACACTCCAGCAATAAACTGTAGTGCAAATACGGTTTGCAATCAGCACGAAGATTCTACCTAGCTGGGCAAGACAGAGCCTGTAATTCTTGTTCCTGAGGTGACAGATGAAATAAATCATTAACTGTATAAATTCTTCATCAATTGTTGTATTCATATCCGATGTCTGAAGCAGCCAGTTCTTACATCGTATCAAGTCACTGCAGGGTTCATACCGGCAAAGGCCTTCGCTTACAAAAATACTCTTAAAAAAAATAAAAAGGCAGATGGAACATTCTGCCCCCCAGGACATTAATAACTTCTATGCACTTCCATCACCTACCTTAGGGTAAGCGTCAGCTACAAACAGAAATTCAAAATATAGGAGACATATAATTCACAAGAACACATGGTCTTTAACAGATGAAATAGATGAAATCACAAATCTATTCTTTCCCTCGAGGCCAGCTCTCCAACAGTTGCATTTTCTTCCAAGACCATATTGGCTAATAACCATCTCACCCCATGCCCTAGAACAGTGCCTGGCTTTCCTGGGTTTTTGTTTTTTTTTTCCAATTACCTCTCCCACCTCTCTGCCTTGAGCCAGTGCTGAAGAGTTTGGTCCAGCACCCATCCATGATAACTGAGCAGTAGATCACCTGCGACGTTCTTGGATGTATTCATCACTCATTCACTGGGCTAACTATCTACCACTATGACTCTTACAGCTACTCTGATGGACCTGCTAACATTAGCCTGCCAAAAACACACAAAAAGAACAAACAGAACAAGGATTTTCTGACATAAAGAATAATATCACGAGCATGACAATACAAGCATGGAAGAAGTCTCCCATGTCTCTCCTCCTTTTTCAGGCCTGCGTTTGCTTGCAGGATTTGTGGCAGGAAGGACTGGAAAAGGGGCAGCTGCATGCAGGAAAAAGCTCTTAGTTGGAGATATCCTGGTCAGGAGCAGCTTATGGAGCCAGACAAAGACCTAACTCTACCCAGATCGATGCTAAGGGATGCAATGGTTAGATTTCTAGCTGGTGACTGACACCCTCACAGGCGAATGAAATGGTAAATAAAATGGGTAGAACGGTCCAGTTCTTGGGCAGTCAGGAATTTCTGATCTATTCACGTACGCAGTACAGCATCTCCATCTCTCAGCACTACTGTTCAGAACTTCACAGACATCTTCTGCACTGAGCTTCCCTGCCAGCAAACACATTTTTCAAGGGCCTATATTTGCCTATACCTTATCGTAAAGAGCACTGTGAACAGTTTGGTTCACCATACTCTCTTCGCTACCCAATAACTAGTAGAAATGAGTGATTTTTCAGTGTACAGGGCAACATTTCACAGCTAGGTGTCCAAGCAGGGTCCGCAAGACCTTCATCTTGGCACCTGAAAGGGATAATCTGACTTACAGAAGCTGATGAGAATTCCATATGAGCAGTTTGTGTGCAGAAGCAACTAAGGCTAACATCTATTTAGGCTGTTATAGCAGTATAAAGTTGTGTAAAGGTAAAGCAGTTCACAGCCTCTGGACCCAGGCTTAACAACAAGGTTATGTTATTTCATCTAAACAAGAGATATTAGATAGAGGAAGAGAATGAGAATGCTATGAGGTATGAGCTGGTTTTAAGACTATTGCCTTACTGTACTCCTTCCTTAGAGACAACAGAATGAAGAGTTAAAACAGAAAATCAAGAGAAAAAAAATGAGCTCTCCTTTCCTTCCTTCACTCTGTCACTCACCTAAATCTTGCTGAAGTCATAATGCCCCTGAAACTAGGAGCTCAGAGAAGGGCTGGGCAAACGTTCATGGAGCTTTCCAGGCTGCATTAGCAAGGATTAAAAGCAAGCAAGATTGGAAGGGATATAAAACTCCTGCTTAAGCCTTCTCCTTCAGCTCAAGAGCAAAGAAATTTGCATCCAGGTCAGCTCATTTCTTAATTGCTTCCCTCAGAGGGCTTTAACCACCACCTTTGATGCATTTGGTGATTGTCAGTGCCACAGAAGTTGACACTCAGTCAAAGCACCAATCCCCTTGAATCAGCCCAGCTGTACATACACTTCTTATAAGCCTCAAAAACACTGTTTTTCAGTCCAGACTGAGCTCTGGGCAGAAGAGCAGCAAGTCCCTGCCCATTCACCCACCTCTCGAGCAGCACTTTCTGCATATTTGATCATGTTTGATCAAGCCTAATCCTTTGGGTCATGGTTCTTAGTTGGGTGCTGAAGGGGCTGCATTTGTCTCTTGGATGAATCTCATTTAACATTCTTGAGTCTGCATTTGCTTGCTTACGCCAGTCCTCATCCCTCAGACCTCCTAGCAACACACTGAACCTTTCCACTGATCTTGCATTGGTGTGGGTCAGCAGAGGTCCCAGCTCGCTGGTGCTTCATCCCTTCACTGAGGGTGAAGAGATAGCTTAGGAAATGCCAGCAGCACTTGTGGTGTTTTAAGGCTAGCACAGGTAGAATGCATGTTTCAGCACCAAAGAGAATAGCAGTAGGATGTTAAGACCTCAGGGGTCCTCCTCCTCCGGTGTAACCTGCCAAGTATAAATAAGTCAGCCACCTGAGAAGAACTCACAGTACCTGTGCTCAGTTCTGCTGCCTGAATGCTAATCAGAGCAGCAGGTCAGTGGCTGCTAAGAGAAACCACTGTCACAATTCACCCCTGAAAGGTGGCTTTATCCAGACCCCAAGCAAGAGCTCACTGCTAGCTTTCAAGAAGGAACACTGGTGCCTTGGCTTGATTAATTTGTCAGTGTCAGTTGTGGGCTTCCCTCAAAATTCCCCAAGAAAATCCAAATGGTTTCAAGCCACCCAAACCTGAAGGAAATACTTCTCCTTTCTCCATGGAAAGAAAACACCATAGCGCCTTCTTCTGAATTTAACTGAGGCTCTGACCAGAACATTTTGGGTAAAACTGTTTACTACTTGGAGACTTTTTTTTTTTCCCTTAAATACTGAATAGATGCTTGTGTTTTCTTCCAAGACCATATTGGCTAATAACCATCTCACCCCATGCCCTAGAACAGTGCCTGGCTTTCCTGGGTTTTTTTTGGTTGTTTTTTTTTTCAATTACCTCTCCCACCTCTCTGCCTTGAGCCAGTGCTGAAGAATTTGGTCCAGCACACATCCATTATAACTGAGCAGTAGATCACCTGCGACGTTCTTGGATGTATTCATCACTCATTCACTGGGCTAACTATCTACCACTATGACTCTTACAGCTACTCTGATGGACCTGCTAACATTAGCCTGCCAAAAACACACAAAAAGAACAAACAGAACAAGGATTTTCTGGCATAAAGAATAATATCACGAGCATGACAATACAAGCATGGAAGAAGTCTCCCACGTCTCTCCTCCTTTTTCAGGCCTGCGTTTGTTTGCAGGATTTGTGGCAGGAAGGACTGGAAAAGGGACAGCTGCATGCAGGAAAAAGCTCTTAGTTGGAGATATCCTGGTCAGGAGCAGCTTATGGAGCCAGACAAAGACCTAACTCTACCCAGATTGATGCTAAGGGATGCAATGGTTAGATTTCTAACTGGTGACTGACACCCTCACAGGCGAATGAAATGGTAAATAAAATGGGTAGAACGGTCCAGTTCTTGGGCAGTCAGGAATTTCTGATGTAGACACTAACATTAATGGAGGAATACCAGAGTCTGCTTCCCTCTCTGCTTTCTGGAGCTGAACCAACAGCAGAGCTGGGCTCCATCTCTCTGGGGCCCAGCAGCAGGAAACTACATTCCCTGCCCACAGCAGGGGGTGTGGAAATTGATGATCTTCAATGTTCCTCCCAACTCAAGCCATTCTACAGTTCTATGATTCTGTGACATCAACCACAGCTTCTGTGACAAGAAACGGGCTAGCCTGAGCAAGTATGCCATGTGAAACCAGTGTGGCCAGAGAGCCAGTGTGATACATTGCCATTGCCACCTGAAGCACTCACACAATCACGTGTTTTCTCTGAAAATATCTAAAGAGGATGAAGTGTTCAAAGGAGCACATAACTAACTGGCAAATGCCAGTTTAGAGTGTCCTGGCCACCCCGGCAGGCCAGATGCTGTGAGACAGACCACAGTGAGAGGTCTCTTCACACAAGAGACTTGACAACATGGTGCTTAGGAAAAATCAGAATGGGAGGAGTGCAAGAGCTTGATCCTTCAGGGAGCATGAGCAAGAAAGACAGCAGGAGACCACTCACGTTAAAAATACATCAGGAGGAAGTGGACCTCTCATTAAGGACTGTGCCAGGATAGAGAAGTGAAAGTTCCCTCAGAGGGTTCCCTGCAGGGTTTGTTAATAAAACACTACCACCCCACTCAGAGAAAGAAACATGATTCTAGCTCTTGGCATACTTGACTCCAGTTCTTCTGGGGGTCCAAGAGGGAACAGAGCAGTTAGGGTGAGGGGTTTACAGCTATAGCGTGCCATGGGTGTGTAGCCCCAGTTCTTCACTCTCTTCTGTGCAGAGCTCCACCTGCCAAAGATTACCACCTTCCTCTTTACACTGAGGCTGAAGGGAATTAAGTACATCCAGTATCAGCTACGGATGACTTCACAGCCACGCACACACACCACTTCCCATCCCAGGATCCTCACTTCACCATTCCATGGTCAAATCTCCACAGCCAAGCATTGAGAGCTCTCCCCCTGCTGTCATCCAACCGCCCGGCACCATTAATGGTCAGCCCTTGCTTTTTAAGCACATTTAAAATTCCTGTGTGGGCGTGAACTCAGCAAGCCTTAGTGCTTCTGACAGGTTGTGCTAATTGTTCTGAAAAGACTATTTCTGTTGAGCTTTTCTTAAGTCACTTTCCAAAGTAACAGGATGAAATGGGGAAAGCTGGAGCTAAAATAAACATGTTAGCTTCTGAAAGCCAATGCACTGACAGCAGAGAGGGAACTGAGAGAATGCTGGTGCACATAAAAAGACTACTGAGATGGTTTGTAGTTTTTATTTTTGTATGACCTCGTACACCATGTTCTTGTTTTCCTCACACACACTCCCACATGCTAATATGTGTGTTCGCAATTTTTAAATTAAAGCATTAGTAAATAGATTAAGACTCAAAAGAGCAGAAGCTCTGCAAGGCTTAATCTCACCTGAAGTGGCCAATATCAATGTTAGCAAAGGCTCAGGAGAGTTACAAGGAGATCTGTGAAGAGCCAGGCGGCCTGGGAGAAAGAACAGGACTAATGAGAAGGCACTCCATATAATCATTCTCCAGCAGAAAATTTTGTATTATATAAAGGGATGACTAAGTCAAGTACAGCTTTTGAACTCAGGGAGAGAGCTGGCTGAGAAATGTGCAGCAGAGATGAATGCACTCACAAGGGGTCTGGAAAAGCCTATGAAAAGTGATTCACCACCTCTTTTAATACATCAGTCGGAGGACATCAAAAGAAGGCATTAGGAGTCAGCATTGAACTGAGCAGAAGGAGATGGTTCCTCACAGTTTGTAATCAAACCACAGTGCTCCCTTCAAAGCAGTGTCATGGAAACCAGAAGCCTACAGGAGCAGAATAAGAGGGTAAACAAACTCAAGGGATACACATCCTCCACAAAGGTAGAGAACACCACATTGTCCTCATGAAACTCCAAGATGAACCCTTCCCAGGCACCTCCTGATGTCCACAACCACCTAAAGGCTCCTAGTCTGACTGTGGGCCCAGTCATCATCAGCCAGCGCTCTTACCTGCTTACCAGGCTTCATCATGTCCCGGTACAAGGCAGACCTTAGGCTCAGCACTGGGGCAGGTGGCTCTGCTCCTTCATCCCCACCGCAAGGCTCTCTCCGGCACATGCCCTGTGTCCTCACCCCAGGAATGTGCCGAAAGGAACCGGGGCTTTGCAGGCTTCTCATTGCACTCAGGATGCAGCAGAATTTGTTTACCAGGAACTGCTTCCTGGGAAGCGTTCAGGCTGAAGAGAGCAGAACTAAGAGAGGGCAGATACTATCGAGGCTGTTCTCCCTCCTCAAAGGCAGACTTCACAAAAGTTCAGTGTCTGATGAGAGGCTCAATTCAGAAACTAGGCACAAGAGTCTCCTCTTAGAAAAGCCATGGAAACAGTAACTAAAAATGCACTCCGTACCAGCAGAATCAAACAGCTGCAGGTAGATTTTGTTTACAGTCTGTTAACCTTGTTCTACACCTGCACATCATTTTTCTCCCCTTAAAGAAATGCTTGCTTTGTTGTTTGGTTGAAGCTGTAAGGAAGCAGTCAGCTGCTATTCTGAATTAAACGCTTTTTAATATGCAAAGGCTGACACTGTCTGAGCTGTAACTGTGTGAATGTGTACAGCATTCTAATTTAAAGTCTTTACGATTACCTTTAAAGGTCACTCAGCATTTTCTATTTGCCGTGATTTTTGATGCGTGCTGTAAGGACCTCTGGACGTCTATGCATTATCTCTATGGTATGCACACAGCTCAAGTCAAAGCAAGCAAGCTCACTGAGAGGTATGCTGCTGCTCACTGCATGAAGAACCACCTTCTTAGAAAACAGAGCAAAGATCTAAAACGTCAGAAGTCACAGAGCGAGTATTTCTCCTTCGTTATATCAGACAGCATTAGGACAGAGGCCTGATTTAAGGAAAACTGCACAAAGCCAGCATTTTTATTCAGAGAATTCATCAGTGCACGTACTCGACATCTTGCGTTTACTTTTCTTCTTCAGTCTGTTCTGAGTATATTTAGCAAACCGACAGACTGCTTCCATTCAGCAGGTATTGCACTTCCATGATATTCAGATATCTCAGGAGGCAGAACAATGTTTAGATAGACTACAGGTCTGCCCCGCATGGACCTACAGAAGCTAAAATATGGCTTCTCGTGAGGCTACCAGAAGTTACATCTGTATCTTTAATCAACTGTATCTGTATCCTTAAGCAACTAATATTTCTCCAAAACCTAGGCCACCATCTGCTGAGACTTGAACTAGCAGAACTCAAGTGCTGCACCTACCTTTCCCTTACCTTGAACTAAAAAAATCTGGGTTTATTGATGGAAGAAAAGAAAGAGGGTTTACCAAGAGAGATCATCTTCCTTTCTCAAATCAGTGTTACAAACATGGTTGGCCTAAGACAGCCCAGAGTGACTAAAATATTCTTTGCACCTCAAGCTCAGGAAACTCAACAGTAGGGGAAAAAAAAAAACAAAAAACAACCATTCTTCAGAAGAGCTACTGGAAGAATTTACATTTGCAAAGGTGTAAAAACCTGCATTTCCTCTGCAGCAAAGACAAGCTGTAGAGCTACCATGCAGCATCAGAGCATGCAAAAAATGTGCATATATCTGCCTCTAACATAGGCAAAGCTCTTTGACCCTGCACGATTATTTCATACTGCATATTTAAATTTATTTTACAGCGTTCACCTCCACTGTTCTTTCTGAGTCTTAATTAGACTTAACAGAAGTTATTCAGATCAGAAATCTGTCTAAAGTTTGAGCTGATCCATCTTCCCCTTGCAGAACTAAGGCAGAAGTTAGAGGTCACAGCAATGAAATTTATGTCAGCCTCCTGCTGCAAGACTGAAAAGATGTTTTTGCAAGAACAGAGTGCTTGCTAAGAAAGTATGAGTCAGGGAGTGCCAGCATGGGCACCCTCGGGTAGCTGTGACCCCACAAATGGCCAGAAACCACCAGGCCATTCCAGCCGTGGCAGAAAGATATAAGACACCAAAGGTTACACATTCCCTGCAAGCAGCACAAAGTGGGCCAGCTGGCACAACCATCCCACTAGTGGAGAAGCTGATACACATCTCATCTTTCTTTTTCATTAGGCACAGACACTTCAAACACAAGAAAGCTGATGAAAACCAGAACTCACTGAGACCAGAATTTGTCATCTTCTGACAGAAGTTCCTTCCTGGTTAAGGGTTCTTCTGCTAGGGCTGAAGCCATAGCCATATTCCAGGCTTAATTGCATCTTGCCGTTGCATTTGGCCTTTGCCCAGCCTAGAAGATGTGGTTATTAGGGACAATTCCTGTTTGAAAACTGTTGTAAAAAAAAAATGAGTGTAATTTGGAGATGAGCCACTTCTTCCACTGTGCCACTTCATGTTAAGAAGGGAGAGCACGCCACATTCACTGCTCCTCCAAAAAAGGAGGTTTTCATCGTTTAATCTCTGCCATTTGGGCCATTTTCTTAGCACTCCAAACTACTGGGTTGCTCACTCAAGACAGTGCCTTCTTGTTCAGTTCTCTTACCAGGTCTCAAAAAAATTGCTGTGGGTTTAATGTGAAGTTCTCAGGTAAGTGCGATTGCTACCAGTGTGCTTCTGCTTTGACAGCCCAGCCTCAAGAGCCTGCTCCAGGCTGGTCTACTTTGGCTAATCCCACCCGTCATGGCACTGAAAACCTTTTTCTACGGTGCAGTTTAGCAAAACAAGCCACAGCAAGCACTGTGAATTTCCAGCAGCTGCAGGTGGTGTCCAGGGTACTTGGTGAAGGTGGTAACACAGCGCTCCTCTGATGGACAGCTTGATCCTGTGCCCCAGCAGGTTTGTTTGCTTACAGCATCCAGGAAGTACAGTCAATTCAGGAGCAATTCAAGCTTTGAGGGCTAGACAATTCCTCTGATACAACCCCATAGCAACCTACCCTCACCTGGAATAAACTCCACTCCACCCTGCACTTAAGCCCATCCATGACCCATCTCTCTTGTCTCTGTGACACAGAGCACAAAGACCCAAATGCAAGAGCAATCCAGGAACATGTGGTCTCTGGCAAGAGTTGGTGTCACAGCAAGAGGAGCCTCTGACCTAGGAGGGGACATGGTCACAGAAAGCATCTGAAAACACACTGCAAGAGTATACTTCAAACAGTGTAATTCCTGAGAGGAATGTGACATGTATGGCCAGGCTGAAAGCATCAGACAGGCACTTACCATTGCTCTGAAATAGCTTTTTTCATCCCATAGAAACGTGTTTTATCTACCCCCACCACTCAGCCTCATCTCAGTGCAAACAGGAGAAAAGGACTAGAAATAATCTCTGCTACCATGGGTCCCAGAGCACAGAAATTCCCTCAGAAGGAGATTCAGATACTTAAGACACAAACTGCTCAAGATCTACGCTGGTCTGGCTGTGTCCTTCATGGTTCATACAGCAATGGCTTGGAGGAGCTGTCTGATCACAGATACCCCTAAGCAGGACCTCCAGAGGAAATGAAGTTTGGCTGGACATCCTTGGGATATGCCTCTCTCAACTACTCCAGTATGGTCTGCAAGCCACAGCGAGGAGGTCCCACCAGCCACACTGCTGCACTCACTGCCACAGGGCCAGCATGTAGTGGGATGCTTCAGTGAGTGGCTGGCTGACCCAACCCTCAACCTTTGGCCAGCCCATGGGCTTCCCCAACCTCAGGTAGAGTGCAGCAGCATGTCAGATTGCTACCAGGTACCATGGAGACCCATCTATCATTATGCACCAGACGCTGACTCCTCCCTCCCTTCCTTTTGCTTCCTTCACACGGTCTCTACCTAGTGTTGCCTTTCAACAAACTTCACACCAGCAGCCCAAGATGCAGCTTTCACAAGAACCCAAGCCACTTGCTCACTCAGGACCCTTACAACAGAGGAACTCCAAAAAGTAACATGAGGAATGACTCAAAACACCCATTATAGCTCCCAGGCCTGCCAGCCCGTAACTCCACAGAGCAGAAAGCATTTCAGGCCACCACCCATGCTGCACACAAGCACTGTTCACAGCCATAGCCAAAGATCCATCCTGCATGCTCTCAGCCACAATTCCAGTTGCCACAGCCACCAGCCCCAGTGCTGGAGCTCCTGGCACTTGGACCAGGAGCACATTCATCAAGATAACCATTCGCCTGCATAGATGCTCTGTGGCACCGGCCACAGCCCTCTCACAGACAGCTGCCTCTTCATCCCACAGGAATCAAAGCCCAAACTGTCTCTTAATTCCAAACTGCAAAACCAAAGGCAAAACTTTCTTGGAAATGCAGGCAAGAATAGAAGGACCATTCCTAGGACAAAGTAGGGAAGGGAAACACTCTGAGCTACATCCAGGTCTCTGTCAAACACCCAGTTTGACAATAGCAAAGAAATTGTTGCTCCTCTAGTTTCATTAGCCTTCCACAGAGGAAGAGGAAGAAAAGGTATCAGGTATGCTCATGAGGATCCTCAATGTCCTTCCTGCCCATCTGATAGTGTATGAATGGTGACAGCAAGTCAGGTAATCTGCTCAGGCACCAGCAGCACAAAAGGACCTCCTTCACTCAGGTAAGTGGTACAAGAATTTTCTTTATCTATCAAGAAGTCCTAATTTTATTTTTTTTTTTTTTACTTCAAGTTTAGAAGAGAGCAGTGCATAGCATACTTGGAATTGTTTTTAACTTCACCGCCACCGCAAAGGAATTTCTTACACTCTTTTCCACAGCAAACCAAGGCTATAATTGAACGGGGTTATTTCCATAGGGATTCCTACCTGGTTTTGCCTCACCTCCTCTCACACCAAAGGCATACTCCCAAACCACCAACTGCATAGCCAAATTCCCAGTCTGTACAAACTAAGAGAGCTAGGTCAGACATACAACTAGTGTTAAAATGGCAACATCTGCTAACGCACATCAACTGAGGATATGACTGATGAAAAAGCACTTAGAATAAAAGAGATTCCTTACTACCAGCTAAACCAGAATGGCTTGGATGACTATCAGCAGTACATTACAACTGCTTCCAACACTGGGTACACAGCAAGCATTTTCCTTAGAAATACTGTATTCGGCTTTGTCTTCCTGTTTTAATGGCCCTACGCACAGACAGAATTAAAGCGTGACTGAAGCTGCAAAAGCAGTTACCTATTACACACTCAAATCGCTTCAACAGAGCATAGATGTGCTCTGCCTGACAATGTACTAACCAGCACCCCGTGGGAGCCACATAATTGTTGTTTATGGCATGGAAATACTGTGCCTGCATGAGAAGTTAGCATCTTCAACGAGTTTGTGTGGAGTTCAAAATCGTTACCACTCTACATGCTCCCACTGAGAAGCACAGCTCCAGTGCACTGCAGCAAGGCTTAAGATAACAACACCTTGTGAGGATGTTTGTGCAGGAGTGTATCCGTCCAAGTTCCATGCTGTAAAACTTTATGCCTTTGGTGAACTTGCCAAAAAGCACAACGGTACTAACTTGCTGAGTTTTGCACTAGATCTCCTTTAATTCAAGAGTTTGGCATGATTAGAAGAGCCTGCCAGTGCAGCAAGAGTGCTGACTTGTTACGCTGACAAGTTACACGGAGACAGAAGCAAAATCAACCATGCAGGATGCAGACCAGGGGTCCCAGCCACGGGACGGAGTCCCAGCGCTGCCTCCCTGGTGCGGCTGGTGCGGCTGGGGATCCGGCAGCAGCGAGTGCAGGCGGACTCCGAGATTTTGCTCCTCAGGGGAACGTGAGACGAGAGAGACAAAAAAAGGAAAAGGGAAAAAAAAAAAAAAAGAATAAATGGAGAAAGGAAGAGGGGGAAAGGAAAAAGAGAAGAAGACGAAGAAAAAAGAAAGGCAAAAAGAAAAAGTAAAAAGAAGGAAAAGAAAAAAAGTTAAAGAAAAAAAAAGGAAAGGTGGGGAGAGGAAAAGCAAAAGAAAAGTGGAGATTAGAAAAAGAAGAAAATAAAAAGAAAGTAATAGGAAGGGGGAAAAAAAAAAGACGAAGGAAAAGTGAAAAGAGGAGAAAACGACAAGTAGACGAAAGGGAAGAGGTGCCCCCGTCGGGCGGGCGGGCGGGCGGGCGCGCCCCCGCCCCGCTCCCGTCCGCACACCGCCCTTACCGCTCGGCCGGCTCCGTCCATCTCCCATCGCCGGCCACGGCGGATCGCAGCCGCCCTCCCGCGAGGCCGCGCCGGGCCGTGGCGCCCAGCCGGCCGCAGCGCCGGCGGCGGAGCCGGGCAACGCGGCCGCGGGCGGCCCCAGCACGGTGGGCGCGGCGGGAGGAGGCCGGCGGCGGGGCCGGGCCGGGCTGGGCCCGGCGGGGCGGGGCGGGGGCGGGCCGGGCCGGGTTCGGGCGGCACGGGAGGGGGGGGAAGGGGAAGCCGGCGGGGGGAGGTAGCGAAAGGGAAGAGGCACGAAAGGGCCCGCGTGCTCGTGAAGAAGATTAAAAAAAGAAAAAGAATTTCGGGATTACCGAAAGCAACAGAGTGCGAAACGCGAAACAGAATGCGTACCCATAACGACGGCGTGTGTGAGAGGCACTTCCAAAAGCCCGCGGGCGTCAGGACGTTCTGTTCTCCCCTACGCTCCCAATTCCCTGAAGTGCTCCCGCAGCCTCTACAGAAATACCCAGCTCCAGTCCAGGGGCTTTTCCACGCAGCCTGATGCAAAGCGCAGAAGAGCACAGATGTCTTCAGAGCAGCCCATCTGAACCCTCGGCGCTGACTTGTTTTTCACAGTTCACTGGAAGTTGTCTCAGAGCTTCAGGTTTCCGACCTTGAAGTTGCGTGCTGGGGCTTTCTAACCAGAAACTACAACCTGTCCCTTCAGCGAGAGCTGGGTTTCCCCACGAGAAGCTGCATTATAAAATACACCCAGATGGCATACGCCTTGTGGCAGAAGCTAGGCAAGAGGCTGGCAGAGTGGGGGAAGGAGGATGCTCATTTCCTCACTTACGTTTTGTTCAGTAGCAGTTGAATGCTTCCATTTCTTTGAAAGCCCGCTGTGGGCTTTCTGCTGGGCGTCTGCACTGTTTGATGGAGGTGATCTGGCACTGGAAATACAACTGAAAGCTCTTTCCAACTCAGAGCCAGCACATGCAGCTCTGCTAGAACACCTTCACGGCCAGTGACACCTTACCTATCATCTACAGCCCTGGGACAGGCATGGGCTGTGGGCAGAATGATTCTGCAGTATCACAGAATCATAGAATCATTAGGGTTGGAAAAGACCTCTAACCCTGTCACGTCCGACCACCAGCCCATCCCCACCATGCCCACCAACCATGTCCCTCAGTGCCACATCCACACGGTTCTTGAACACCTCCAGGGAGGGTGGGTAGCCTGCTCCAATGCCTCACCACCCTTTCTGAGAAGTTTTTCCTTCTATCCAAGTTGAGCCTCCCGTGGCACAACTTGAGGCTATCTGCACTTGTCCTATTGCTGTCACCTGGGAGAAGAGGCCAACCCCACCTTGCAACAACCTCCTGTCAGGGAGTTGTAAAGAGTGATAAGGTTTCTTCTGAGCCTTCTCCAGCCTGAACAGTCCCAGTTTTCTCAGCATAAGTGCTCCAGACCCTTCACACCTTTGTTGCCCTTTTCTGGACATGCTCCATGGCCACAATGCCTTTCTTGTAGTGAGGGGCCCTGCCTTTGGGGACATATCTGCATGCAGTGTGGCCATAGGGCATCCCACGTCACAGCATGGGCAGCCCTCACAGCTTTGGCACTTGGTCGCCTTTGTGGGCACTGTCCCTTGCAGATTAGGCCATGGGTCTGTGTGCACCATCCATTTGCTCTTCCAGCCAGCCTGGAGGCTCCATCCACAGCGTGGCCCTGCACTTCTCCCATCAGGGCCACATGATGCAGCTCTTGCAGCACTCTTCTGAGCCCAAATACTCTTTCCAACCACCTTCAACTCCATCCACCTGAGCGCTGCCACGCTTGCTTCCCACTTGTGCCACCCTGAAGAAGGCAGGCCAGCTGGTGCCTCCGCCGCCTGGTCCCTCAGGCCAGGGGGTAACTTATAGCCATCTCTCTCCTCCAGGAGCAGCCAGCCGAAAACATGGCTTTCCCATCCTCTGAGCGGCTGGCATGGATGCTGAGGGGGTGATGTGCTGTGCTGGAGCTGCAGCCTGCAGCTGAGCCCCATACCCAAAGCAGTGGGGCCCTCCCCCACCCATCGATGGTTGACAGGGAGCAGAGCTGCAGGCCTTCACCCCTCTCCCAGCCAGGCCTAAGGAGCTACGTGCCTTTCTCCCCTGATGCCATTTTGTCCCATCTGCTGTACGTTCCCCAGAGGCCCCGAGACCCACAGGGGCGCAGGCCACAGATCCCCCATCTGTGCCACATGTGAGCTGGCTAACGCAGCGGAAAAAAACACCCAGTGTCTGAGGAGGCGATTTGCTCCATCTGGCTTCTCTCAGGCCAGGCTGAGGTAATGTTGGTGCTGGCCAGGAGGCAGCTGGAAGCAAAAGATGCTTTTTTGAGGGGTTTGGTGGGTTGGCACTACTCTCTGCAACACAGCTGCCCATGGCCCAGCCCTGGATGCATAGGTGGCCACTGCACTTTGATTTGCTCTTTTTTCCTATTTGTGTTCAGTTGAGAAGAATTTGACCTTTTCTCTCTGGCCCTGGCACCTGGCCTGAGTCACTAAGAAATTTGGGCTGCTGGGAATATGCTGTCTGCCATTAGGCTGGGAGATGAGAGTGTTTGCTGGCTTGGAAAAGGATGATCCACAGGCCTCTGTCATGCTGGCATCTGGGTAAGTTTACTTCACTGTGGAGGAGGCTGATAGGTTCTGGCACCACCCGCCCTGAGATTTGCACAAGGAAAGGCAGTATTTCTTACACCACTGGTCATCATTTTTGGCATGAAAGTAATAATAAATCTCAGAACATTGGTATAGACAAGCAGCCCTCAGGGAAATGAGATGGTTTTAGTGTGTTCATGAGGAAAATCTTAATATTTTTTTTCCAAAAACTTAATTTCAGTTGGTTGTATCAAAAAATTATTTCATGAAAAAGCTTGCACAAAAACTGGTAGCTTGCTAAGCAATTATGAGGGCCATCGTATCTACAGAGTGCTCTGAATTGCCACCTGACCAAATGGCATGTATTTTAGCACAGCCCAACCTAGGTTAAAAAAAAAAAGAAAAGAAAGAAAGAAAGAAAGAAGGAAAGAAAGAAAGAAAAAAAAAGGGTGGCAGAAACCCAGTAGTCAACCTTGATGAAAGAAGCAAGCTCAGCAGGAATGTCCAGCCTGGTCTAGAGACTAAGCTGCTGCAAATCCCATAGTCAAGGGCACTGCCAGCACCATGGATTCCACAGCGGTGCTGGAGCTGATAATAAGCATGGCGTAAGGGCAACAGGCAGGTGACTTTGTTGGCAGCAGGAGCAAGCAGGATGCAGGGAGCTGGAGGTGACACCAGGAGCTTCTGGACACGACAAACAGTCGTGAGAGGCAGGCAAAGGCAACAGGAGGGATAGCCATAATCTTTTGGCTATAAATGTGCTCTCTTGCTCATTATTCTCTCACAAGGAGATGAGAGGAGTACAGGAAACTAACTTCCAGTTTATTCCTCTTCATTCAAAGGTGGAAGAAACACATCATCCAGGTGCTTGCCAGACAACAGCTGAGGACACTGCATTTCAAATCAAACAGAGAATGCCTCTTTCCATGGGGGAAAGAGAAGGCTAGCAGTAAACAAAACAACACAACAACAAAAACCACAAAAACACCAGAAACACTATTATCCGCAGATGGAAAGACTGAGTTAATCATTTATTGGATTTTCTTCTGTGTGTCTGGTCTTTTCTGGAAACAGCTGCAAAAACATTTTTTTTCTTATTTTACTCAGAAAAACAGAGTCACCATCACAACCCTTTCACTCTTACGTAAGAGTGAAATAGTTGCTCTAGCAGCACAAGGGGAACAGCAGATACAGAGCTAAGGTCCACAGGCTGGGCATGTGTAAAGGGCGTAACCTTTCTGTTATTTCTTAAGAGACAGACAGTAATAATAAATCATTACAGTAAAGCCCTGAGTGACAGTCCTGGCAAGGGATAGGTTGGTGTGCACACAGGCTGGCTAGCAGGCATTCCTGTGGCAGTGGTACTGCAAGCCTCGCCAGGGCCATCGCGCTTCGTCTGGTACTTTCCTTGCAGATTCTCTTATCTGTACTGGCTTTTTACTCCAGACTCCTGGAAACCTCTCTTTCAGGGGTTAACTGATTCTCATCTTGCTTTTTCCTCTGTTGACAACTCCCTAGAGTCTTGCCATACTCAGGACTCTGGGAAACATAATTTTTCCAGATCCTCCATCTCTTCTCAACAGAGATTTCACTTTGCTTCCTCCTCCATCTGATCTGTTCCTTGGGAGGAAAGGAAATGACAAACATTCCCTGCCTGTGGAGACAAAAAGTGATATTTGCCCTATAGCTGGCCAAAATTAATACATTTGACGGAAGACTCATCAGTCATCTTTGCAGATCTCCAACCTGACATTTATCTTTGAAAATCTTCACAGCATAGGTATCTCCCCTTTTGTAACTGTCTTTGTCCTTTAGTAATCTTCTTCATAGCCACATTCAGATGGGACAACACAGGAAATCCTGATGAATGCCCCTGCTTTCTAAGACCTCTCCTGGATCTCTTCGGTTATTCCTCTTAATCGTTTCCCTTCCTCATCTCTGTCAAATCTCTCCTTCTGGCCTTCTCTATAGCAGAGTGCTGCAGGGTCACAAAATCATCCGATTCACAGTGCGTCTGTGCTTCTGAACATGTCACCAGTGACAGACAAGAGCTTCCTTACTTCCCTAGCAAACAGCCAGAGGCCTCTAGGGACGACACATCCTGGCAGTTTATGTGGGAACGATGAGACCACAACAGAGGCGGATCACAAAGTCTTTCCCTTGCCGCCCTGTCTACACATGGCAGTCCCATGCGTACTGGTGACCCAGGAAACCCTACTGAAGGCTGTGCAGGGTGCAGAATCCAGGGATCAGTCCTAGCCAGATTGAGGTTTTCAGTGTTCTTCCCAGACACCTCTGGAAGCGATAGAGAAGTGGCTGGTTACCCCTGGGCTCCCAGGTCCTCCTTAGCTCTGCTCTGGCTGTTTCCCGATGCTAAGGGTGCAAGGCAGCCATCCCTCTTGAGCAGGGAAATCTTTCCATCTTGCTTCTGAGCAGGAAGCAAGGAGCCAGGTCCATGAGTCCAGCACACTTCAGCAATAGGAACACCAACAGTGGGGACTGCGAAAAGCAAATTTCGGCTAGTTCCCAGGATCTCAGTATTGTATCCACGTCTGGATTTGTGTTAATGAGGGAGATTTCTAAAATCACAAAACACCCTTTCCCTTCCCTAAACCTGTCACATAAAGGGTAAAAGAAAGAATCACGGGTTGGTTTATTTGCTCTGTCATCCATATGGCAAGGGGAGGCTTCAATCTGGAGAGATTATGGGGGAAAGGGCATTTTCCCTGCCATATAGCACAGATCATGCATCACCCCATACATCTGAAACACACAGCTCCTGGGAGCTAGGAGTGTTCCTAGGAAACACTAGCTGTCGGCAGAAAAGCAAAGGAAGAGTATAATGAAGGAGAAACCTTTCCTCCTCAAATTGAAGCACCCAGCCAGATGCTCGTGATGTCAATGCATTATTGATATGCTTTATTTAATCTAACCTACCAATTGCAGGCCATCTCAAAATAGTTCTGGAAGGACTTTGCTAAGCATGATTACTCTAAAGGGTCTTCCACTTAGAACCCCATCTACACTAGATGCTGTGATCCCTCTGGTTTCCCTGCCTTGTGTCTGAGTACGGTATTGCTGAGAGTTTTCTAGGCAAAGCAAAGTAGCGCATCTGGACTAACAACCAAAAGAAGAGAAAGTTTTGCATGAACATCAATAGCATATTAAAAAATCTTTGGCACTAAGGAAAGTACAGCGGTGTTCAAAAGTGCAATCAATGCAGTGTGCAGGGGAGGAGACCACACTGCATTTGAGCAGAAGAGGAAGGCTCCAGGTGGTATTTTCACAGGCTGTCCTTTTCTCTCCAGAATAACATATTGGATTCTACAGAATGACATCCTTTCCAGGGAAACCTTAGTCAGTCTTACATAAATCATTCTGGTTTTGACCTCCAAAAAAGGATGCCAAATACTGCAACTGCATAGTATGCTGTGATCAAAGGAAACTTACATTTCAAGCCAAGATACTGTGGCTTTGTGTTTTTGGCTTCCTGAGACACTGGAATTCTCTAAAATCCCCCTGTGTGGCTTCCCCCATGTGCCTTTTTCTTTCCTGCCACAGATTATTCAGACTGGACTGAAACTGTACTTCAGATGCCAAGCAACTGAGAGCTGAGGGAAAGAGTGTGACATGTGCTCAATGGCTTCTTTTTTTTTTTTTTTTTTTTTTTGTAGGGTAAGTAGCACCTTTTAACAGTGCAACCAGTGTGTGGAAAGCCAGAGTCAGAGGAGGATTGCTGCAGTTATAGCTATGACTTCATTGGTATGCAGCAAACAGCCTTCAGAGTCAGGTAAACATAACACCTCACTGTCCTCCGCAAAATAGGATCATTATGGCTTGCAACGCTGTGACATTCATACAGCAGCTAGTAAATTAAATGCTGCAGCTGCAGAGGGAATTAACACCATTAAGAATAAAACTACTAAAACCAACTAAATAAAGCAACCTCACTACGTTGGAAAGGTGACTAGAAGAAATGGGGTTAGCCATCTACACTGCATTTCACTGTCTGTTCTCAACACAGGTAGCAGGACTGTACTTAGCATGAGAAATTCTTCCATGTGAAGGTATTTCCCCTCGTTTTGCTTCTTTGGTCCAGTGAGCACAATGGAGCCCCTTAAGCAAGTGAGATGTCAAGCAGCCGTGCTTCCAGTGAGGGACATAGTATTTCCTTGTGTCTGCCTGCATACTTAGGAGAACAGTATTGGCTTAGGTCCCAACAGTGTGTACGATAAAGACCATGCTTACAGTATTTTCAGTCTCTGACACAGTTCACATCCATTCTCTGCTTCCCAAATCTCTCTCCTCCTCACATCTGATATTGCGAAACCTTTCCAGGAATGCAGTTTCCATGCTGGAAGAAGACATGCAGTCACACTAACAAGATCTGCTTCCTTACACAAAATGGCAGTGGATGTAGGTAACAAACAGCTAGAAAAGACTCTGCGCATTCATATCTCTCCTCTGATTTCTCACTGTATTGAACACATAAGACACAAACAATGTATGCAAGTTTACATGCAAAAAACAGCGCATTTCCCTCAGATAGAGCAAGCCCAGCCAACATGAGCAAACTGGTAATGACTTCATCTGGAAGTGAAAGGTTTCTGCAGCCAGTATTCTTGATATATTTTCTAAACAAAGACATTGTTCCCACAGCAGACAACAGAAGCCAAACCAAAAAAAAAGGCCTGAGCTGAGGGTATCATATGTCCTGTCAGAGAGTGACACCAGAGACACGTCAGTCTTCAGGTACAACACTATGGCAACAGCTTCCAGCTTGCATCTTAGAAGGTTCTGTTGTCAGCTTGGGGGGAGGGAGAGGTCAAAGAATTTTCTCCACTCTGAGACTGGTTTCCTGGAGGCAGCTTGACAAGCAAGGGGCTGCAGAGCCTCATGGGCTAACGTCAACTTTAAAGAGTCACATGAAGAGATGGAAAGCTGGTCCAACAAGGCCATTCTTGGGAGGATGTAGTGAGAAGGAAGGCAATAGCTTTGTACCAGATGACTGGGAGTATATGCCTAGAGTTACCTACTGAAACTGCATGTAGAAAAGGAGGTTCTAGAAGAAGACACCTGCCCTGCCCTGCCCTGCCCTCTCTTCTCATATAAGTCTCCTATAGTGCTCCTATAACAAAGCAAGACACAGATCACCTTTTGAACTCTTCCACACTCTTTCTTCCCTCCCCATGTATCAAGTTCAGCAAACATCCTCTAAATGTTTACTCTCTCTTGTACCTCCCTGTTTCCTCAATACAAATCTCACCTCTTGCTTCTCACAGCCTGGTCTCCTAACAGCACCCAACAGCAGATCCCAACACAAGAGCTTCAAATCCCCTGTCCTTCTGCTGTTTATCACTGCTGCCTTCTCAAAGAAGGGTCCCAGTCCCACAGACATACGTTCCCAGTCTCCCTCTCCCTATCTCTCAAGCAACCATTTATATACTTTTTATTACTTTCTCCCCAGAAAGTTGTTTATTCCCAGCCAGCCCCTGGCCAGCGATCAACCCTGCATCAGTGGGATGGGTATACAGTCTTGACATTCAACATCACTTGTGGTGTGAGCAGCAGGAAAGCTGGAGGAAGTCCCCACCCACACTGCTCTCGATCCTGCCTACCATCTGGAAGTTGTGCCAAATGCCAGATCTTGTGAGGCCAACTCTGTGCAAACAGAATGCTTTAGCCAAGAAGCATCACTTTCCATTAGCTTTTCTTCTACGTTTTTTTCATCAGATGAACTGCTATTATCTTTACGCTTACCCCACCCTCCTGTACCATAGCCTTAATTTTCCATTAGCAACTGGATAAAACACTTCCCGCCTGTTCCTCTGCTAGCTCTCAGGATTAGTTTTCATGATTTTCATACATCTTCCTCCACACCCTAGGTGGCTGCACTAAAAGCCAGGCTAGTAGGCTATATGGCATCTACCTTTTTTCATCCTCTTACTTTCAGGAAGTTCTAACCTGGAATTCAGAAGAGATTAAATGAATTATATAAACGGTTCTCTAGCATAGAGATCTGATTTCCCATAAAGCAGTTTTTATCTCAATAGCTGAGTGTGTTAGTGGACACTGTCTGCCATTTCCGAATCCGTATCAGTCACCATCTCCATGTGGACCTAGAATCTATAGATGAAACTGTCGTGCTCTTCCTGGCTCCACTGAATTCAAAAATCTTTCTTTACTCCATCTCTGAGAGTTCGAATTTTTCTCCTTTAGCATCATGCTGAGTTTTTACAGCTCCATAAAACCAGCTTTACAACTCCATCACTATCTCAAGATCAAATCCAATTCCAAACTCAGCCCCAGGGAAAAAGCCACTCAATCCCATAAGTATGTGTCCCAGTCCTTCAGAATTCTTTTCCATTTACATTTTTAATTAGGATACTACATTTTGGATAGCTGATGCAGAAGCAACATTCTGTTTTCCTCCTTTTCTTGGATTTCAGAGGGACTTGTCTCCTGGTGAGAAGAGCACATTGGATTCCTGTTTTCTGAGAAAAGTAGAAGATGAAGAGGTAGGCATTGTGGTGAAAAGTATCTGAGTCAGTTGTGGAAGGTAGAAGCTTAGGTTCAAAGCCTGTTGGAGTCAGTGGAAAGCTATCACTGACTGCAGTGGCCTTTAGAGTCCCCTGTGGTTCTAAAAATGTTAGGTTCTTCCCAAATGTTGAATTTCCACTGACAGTCTTCTTAGTCTGATTCTGATCCTGCTGAGCACAGTGAACTGCTTTGAGCAGTAGTGGCAGTCAGCTCTGCTCAGGATCAGGGTGCTGTGCAAGTGTTTTCAAATGCAAGACAAACAATTCTGAATTATACTTTTTCATACTGACAGACTCCTCTGAAGTCCATGGCACACACTTATGAATTAATCTTCCTACATCACCTGGTAAAAAGTCAAGCTCCAGCATTCTTACTTCTCGGATGAAACAACTGAGGTAAAGAAGTTAAATGATGCAATCAGACCACAGATGCAAGTAAATGTTAGAGTCAATATGAAAGATCTCCTCTTTACGTAGTAATAAACCAAATGTCTTTCAGCACAGCACCTCTCAGTCCCTACCAACTATGTGCTGAAGATAGTTAAATACAGGATATTCGCCAGGCATGAAAATGCATTATAAGACTGGAACCCAAATATCCCAGATTTATATTCACATTTTCAGACATTGTTCAAGCACAGTGCTAAGGCAAGAGCTGCAGCACATTTACCACATGCATAGTCTCTACAAAATTGTCAGCCAGCACAACTGTCTCAGGAGTAAGCCTTGCTCAACAGAGCTTTCAAGGAGAGCCCAGATTTCCCTATGTTGCTTGAGTCTGAGCTGTTGGAACTGCATGGAGAAAGGAGATATATGCCGCAATATACTGCGGCACTCAGGCTTGTCCCTCCTCCCTCACTGACTGAGTAAGGAACATTTTTCCATCAGTAACCTCAAATTAATAAACCTAACTCACATCTTCGATTTGAATTTGAAGGGATTATCTGAGGTGGATGGGAGCTCTTAACCTCTTTATGTAAGTCAGTATTTGTTGATATGCTAGCTGCTGTCTTGAAATGAAGATCAGTTTCCTACATGTAAAATAAAATGGCACACCTTTTCCAAAGAACTTGTCATGCAGCAGTTCTTTAGACATACCTATGATATACAGCCAAATTTATACTGGAGGTTAGAAACGGTCAAGAAAACAAAGGAAGATCCATCTCCTGTAAATATTGGGAAAGTGGTTATTGATAGAGTGACTTGCTTAAATGATGGAGTAGTTTAATTAATGTTTTTATATCCAAAGAAAACAAATACTGCAGGCTTGTGATGATGCAAAATGACTGTACCATATAGTGGCATGACAAGAATCCTTTTCCCTTCAGGAAATGCAGGTAACATGTTTTGAACTATAAAATGAACATTGCTAGAGGCAATCTTTGTATCAAGTCTATGGGCCTCAAGCCATGCAGTGGTACTTGATGCTGCCTAAGGAATTTCAGTTACCTCACCAAGGATATCTTCTGAATTCAAAGACATTAAAAGAAGAATTATGGTGTATGCAAGGTTACCTTGCAAAAAGAGGTTGCCAAAGACCCTTTATTTTTACCTTCTAGAAAGCCATCTTTAATAAAGGCTTGAAGATCTCTGGGATCCAAGGGATATTTTAAAGAACTGGGAGGGATTGGTATAGACTTCAAGAGTTTCCTTTGGCCAATGTGTGTTTACGCTGATCTGGTAGAGGAAATTGGTGAAAGTGAACAGTCTGATGTTTTCTTCTTAACTCACTACCAATATGAGTTTTCCTATAGACCAGAGCCTCTAAAAAGCATGGGCAATGATAATATACAAAACACACTACCTATTGCCTATGACTAATGCTTCTCAAATGATCTCTAAAGGTGGCAAGACAGTACACTAGTCAAGACTTCCTGCATGAGCTTAGGGGGCTGGGAATGTACTACGTAATTCAAATGATATTGTTGAGACAAGTGGGAGAAATGTAGTGAAACCTCATGTTCTTAGAGTGGATGAGAGAATGAATGCTATCCTGAAGATAAACACAGTTCAATGCTTACTAATATCAGAGCATATTGCAGTAAATAAGGTACAGGAAAAATGATTAATACACCAACATTTTACCCTGTGATACAAACAACAACAACAAAAAAATACAGAATACTTTCTGAATGTTTCTCCTTACCCAAGAATGCCATGGTTCAATCTGCTGTCTTGCTGGGAATCATGTGAAAAGAAGACTTTATTTGTTGTCCTGGAAGGCAGTACTTTTTACTGCAATTTTGCTGTTCTCTGCTTGCCATACCATTCAACACATTGCCTTAAATTCTCCTTCTACTTCCTAAAGAAGTCACTGTCACAGATGGGAACAAGCCCAGTCCTTCTGAAATCAATCCTGTCCTTCATCCATAAGGCTGTTTTCATCTCCTCTGCCTAAAGGCTGCTGATGCAGTAGTGACAGCAGTACTGAACTTTGGGCAGAGGTTATTCCCTCAGACCAACCAGACCAGATTGGGCTGGGGTTTTATATTCACTGTATGTGCCTGAGCTTGTACCGGATTAGGCCTCCTGGTTGTTGTTTCTTTTTTGAGGTTAAGACTTTCTCTTGAGTGTCAGACTTCACTAACATACAGGCAGCAACAGCCTGATTTAAGAGCACTCCTTTTAGCTCAGTTGTCTAAGAAAATGGAGCTTACAAGATTATGTCACCCATTATCTGTCTGTTCATCTGCCTGCCTCCTGTAGTACCTTTTGAATTGGATAGCTAATTTCAAACAGAAGTAGGACAAGAGGTCTCAGGGAAAATTAGGTTAATGGAAATCAGCACTTGATTAATGCTTGTTCTGAGACATAGAAAAGCACATCCCCTGTGCAACAGTCAGTACTAGCAAATGGTGTATACAAATTCAGGCACTTTTCTTGCTAGAGCTATCCAATGGGAAATACTGATAGAATTGCATAAGGCAGAGGCAAAAGAGCAAATCAACAGGAAATGAGACTTAACAAACGTCACATTTTTTTTTACCACTTTTTTACCACTCATGCTTTTTGTTACCATTGGTAGAAGTTCCACATTATTCACGTGCACTGTTATCACAGGTGCATATTGGCTACTGAACACCAGCAACAGAGCAGGTCCCTTTGAAACACTACTGGTGCTAACTATAGGACTCCATTTTCTTCCCTGGCTAACTGCCCTGATAATCAAAGCACAACACATTGGCAATTAAACAGGTTGCTGCCCCAAAGCCTCGATGGTGCTTAGGATGATTGGCCATAAGTGAATACATTACTTAGCACTTGATCGAAGGGTTACCATTGTACAGAATGGTATCTCTACTGTTAATTCCCCCCAGTCTTTGGAGTAATTCCTCAGAGCAGAGGGAAGAGATCTGCCACATCCCTGTTGTCTGTCTTGCCACTGCCTGTAAGCATGGATGCTGTACATCTCATGGACTATTAGTCTGTGTTGACAGTTCAGTTTAAAATGCTAATCTAACCCATATCAGCTATGCAAATGCATGAACACCATGTAACCATCCCTAATATTCCCAAGCCTGGATATCCTACTTTGTCCCAGGCAATCTTTTCAAATGTTTCACTATCTTAAGAAGTGGAAAACATCTAATCGAAATTTCCCTTCCTGTAATTTCAGCCTGTGGGTTTTATCTTATCCACCGTGGACAGAGAGAACAGATTACACTGCCTTGAAGCACTCTTGTAATTACCTGCAGAGGGATCATGTGATCCCTCAGTAGTATCTTCTCTAACTTAAAACAATGCTGGCTTTTGTTCAGCCTTTCCCGTAAGTCCTGCTGCCTGTGTCGAGATGGATCTACCCGCTGGATAAAGCAAAATCACAGAAGTCTATCTATGTCCTCATTAGAGGTGAGCAGTGATTACTGGAGCTGCCTGTCACCAAGTATGAGGAAAACGATCTAGGTTCACAGACCATATATTTGGATAGACATTGAACTAGAAATAGCAAGTTTCAAACCCAAGTTCTTCTTTTGCCAGTCTGTCTGGTCCTAGGCAGATTGAATTGCAGTTCACAACTCCTTCACTTGACAGACAAGTCTGTTTAACTTGTTTAACTTACCATATCATGACCAATGTAATATAAAGTTAGAGACTGGGCAGATGTTGTAAAGTGTAATGGATGACAGGCTTCCACGTGGATAGATGTTCTGTCTTAGAAATTATTTTTTTTTTCTGAAATACAACAGGTATCTTCAATAAAGACAGTTCTTCCAGTATGACTACATCAAACTGCTGAGATATCAACTGCTTCCTAGTAAATACAGTGAAGTGCAGGACCTCAGAATACCAGGAATCCTTCTGGTGAGAGTTGATATTTCAAGCCCTTCGAGTGAATGATTAAAATGGTTTGCCTAACACTGCTGTGACTCGTGGGGTTCCTAGCAGAAAGCCATCTGATTCTGCTGGGAGGATTCTCTCTTAAATGTATTCTTCCACCTTCTGGAGAATGATTATGAGTATCAGGATGCTTTCTTGTTCAGGCTTCTCTTTTTATTTTTATTTGTATAACTGCTTTGGATGTCTACCTGGAATCACTCAAATATGTACTGCCATTCAAGACTTTCCTTTCAGAGTGGAACTTTGCATATTATCAGTTTTCTTTAGCAATATTGGTCAAAAGACTGTTCAAGAAAGATTCCTAAAGAATTTTATCCACTTCCTAACTTAAAAGAGGACTTAGTTTAGTACAGTTTTAAAACACTAAATTGTTAGAGATATCTATCTACAGTAACAATCACAGAGGCTGCCATTTCAGAGCATTTTCTGAAATGTTAGTGAGGGCATATTGGAAGACTGCAGCACTTCTTGGTTTCACTGTTTATTGAATGAATGAGTCTCACATGGGTTGATGTAAGCTGGTAAAAAGAAGTCAGTATTTTTTTTGTAGAAGGAAGTAGGTGCTGATGTACTTCACAGTACCCAGGTGAGCTAAGCCCACTTGTAAACATTCTTCACACTGTGTATCCACTCAATTCATACCTGCCTACCTGTGATTTATTCAGGCCACTACAGTTGCTCCTGCAGTACCAGGAATGCTGTGATGTATCTCAGAGCCCTTGCTGTCTAATACCACTCTAGGGATTGCTTTGAGGAGAACAGCAGCGGAACTTGTCTGTTCTGTTCCCAGTTTCCATCTTCTTAGCTTATTGATTTATTTAGCCAAGCTACACCCTGCTCAGCACGTTCAACCTGTGTTCACTGTAGCTCTCTCAGAGATAGATGAAGTCGTCCAGCTTTCAGCTGTGCTCTCATTGCACCAGCATGCAGGTTGGAAGGAGAGAAGTGGGAAAGAGACCGTGCCTGCCGCATGCAGAGGTAGCTAACAAGTACTGCAACAGCTGCAATTTTCCATTGTGTAATTAATAGACCTGGAGTTCATTACCATAAACAGGAGGAGTGCCTCCTGAATTTTGGCAAAAAATGTTGTGATACAGGGGTGCTTCTCATCCTGCAGTACCAAGATAAGTAAGTTTTCTAGGGTGTCAGGGAAGAGCAATGAGGGCAGAAACAGAAGTCTATAATCAGTACTCATTTCAAAGCAACTACAGGCAAAGGAAACTTTGAGAGAAGTTATTTATTGCAAACTGAAAGAAGGAACAACTTTTACAGGTACGTGGTACAAGACTTTTTCTACAGGAAACAGATCTTTATCTAAGCGATGCATTAAGAAAAATAGAAGGGAGAGTTGAGTTGTTGGAGTAGTTTATTCAGCCTTGCTCAGAAATCTCACCCATTATTTTGGGATCTTTTTGTTGATGAAAAGCTCTCCAGGACTTACTTCCAAACTCAGGATATGAATTAGGGCAGAGGAGCTTGCTTACGAGAAAATGACTGGCTGCCTCTAAACCCAAGGAAGCCAAATAGGCATCACAGAGTTCCTTTCATTAATGCAGCCACTGGTATTTGTGCTACAGGTAGTGTGGGACAGTGTCATTAAGTAGTACTACTGGTATTACAGTGAGACACAAAGAACAAAGTGCCTAAAAATTGCATGTTTGCTGTGCACTGCCATGGATACTTCTCCACTCAAGTTAACCAGGCCCACATTAAATCAGCATCACTCTCATCTTGCACTGGGCATTGAAGGGGTCAGGCTTAGCTGAGCAACAGGTGAAACAGTGACGAGTGGGACAGCCAGAGCTCCCCAGCAGCACAGCACAGCAGCAAGGCTGTGAGGGGATGTGCTTCTCTGAGAGCAGCCTCCTGGCATTCATCTTGGGGCCTGGGTGGGAGAGGGTGACACAAGCCATCCAAGAACATATTAGCCTCTCCCACTCTGACAGCATCCTTACTTCTTCTCTGGGCTGGAAAAGGCATGGGATAACAAGGGAGGAATGAACAAAAGGTGCTTTCCCCAGGAAGCTGTCTTGTGTTGGAATCCATTTTCCTCTGTCAAATCTGATGCAATGAGCAAACATGACTTCAGAATAAAACTGCAACCTGTATTTGGCCAAATCCTAGAGGAAACACTCTGCACCTCCAGAAGCGAGTATACTGTACGTAGAAAGAGACAGCAATAGAGAAGTATAGCCTAGAAAGAGGAAGAGGATCTGGCTTTTTTTTTTTTTTTTTCTTTTTTTCCTATCCTTTTACAGCTTTAATTTTACTGGGGAAAATGAGATAGTATCTGTGAAGTCAAAAGTCAACCCAGCTGGGTCTTCTCCATGTAAACCTTCATCTGCATAATCATGTCAACTCTTTTCCTGCACAGACCTTACAGTTCTCAGCTGCATTGTGCTTGAAATACCCACGGTGGCAGAAACCACCATATGTTGCCCCATCTGTGAAAATGTGCAAGCAGAACATTGTGGGTTTTGTTTTTTCTTTAATAATTAACTAAAAGGATTAACTGAAAGGAATATTTCACTCTCAGATTTTAAAAATATCATTCACAAAGCCCATGGAGATATTCTGAGGTGAACAATCACAATTACAATGGTCAACTGATAAGCACATGCAATTGATAACATCTTTGAATGTAATATTTAAGAGCTGTTGGTAGGAAAGATTGGGTTTGTTTGTTTGTTTGTTTGTTTTCCTAATCAGAGGTCTGGAATAAGACTATTTTACTACACAAAAAAATTGAAGCAGTTAGAGGATTTGAGGCATGTGTTATCTTTAACATGTCTCTTCCACTGGAATCATTACATATTTCCCAGGGGAAGAAAATAAAGGAAGAATCTTTTAATCAAGCTTTTGGGAAACATGCCTTAAAAAAAAGAACAGGGAATGCATCTTGAATGTTTTCTTTTGGACTTAATTCAGAGAGACATTGAAGCCTGTTACACAGTTGCTGTATGCTGTAGCTACTTGCAGGATGAGTGGAGACTGTGTTTGATACAGTAGAATTTACTTCCTTCTGGTGCTTACAAAGATTAACACAATGGACTGCAATATCCAGCGTCAGGCTCAGTTGTTTTTAAAAATGGAGCAACGTAAAGCATCTCTCCAATTCATTTCAAGACAGCTGTGTGCTGCTACTCTCCCCTTTGTCTTCTTCCAGTGAGGCCCTAAGAGGCTGCGATCTCCCAACCAGGCTGGACAGCTGTGAGCTGTGCCCTGATGTAGTCAGGAGCTGTGTCAAACCTCAGCCTGTATTTAGGGTCTGGAGTGGATAAATGCAAGCTACACTGTATAGACCTGCTTCCCAGAGAGGGAAAGTGCTGTGTCACCATCCCACAGCCTTCTCCAGCAAAGGGAGAACATGACAACAGGTTTCTCGTTTCCCATTCACTGCCTGGTAGGGCACCTGAACACAAACAACTGTGGCTTAAACACATCCCCATGTGCAAAGAACACTACCATGACTCTCTTTGGTGTAATGGCAGAGATGGCACTGGTTGTCACTGAGTAAATGTTTACAAACAACACAGATTGTTTAGATGAGGTGAGGAATACAAAGTGGCCAGGAAAAACCTGGAGGAGAACGTTGAGTTTGGTAAGCTGTTACTCAGATTTTCATATGGAACAGCTGGGGAGATGGAAACAAGAGGCTATTTACATGTTCAGGCCTAATGGGAACAGACTGAGAGGGTACATTTCATGCAGGAATGCTGCCTTGTGTGTACACCAGGAAACCACTGACTGCTTGCTCACCCAGCAGCAGAGCCAGCGAGGTGATGGGCAGCACGTAGCACGGAGACTTGTGGAAGCACAGCAATGGAAAGCCAAGAGGGAACGGCTTTGAGCTAAAAGAGAGGACATTTAGGATAGATGTTAGGCAGAAATTCTTTACTCGGAGGGCAGTGAGGCCCCACTCAGCTGCCCAGAGAAGCTGTGGTGCTCCATCCCTGGAGGTGCTCAAGGCCAGGTTGGATGGGGCCCTGGGCAGCCTGAGCTGGCGGGGGACAGCTAAGCCCACAGCACGGGGTTGGGGCTGGTTGGGCTTTGAATGCCCTTCCAACCCACGAAGCGAGGTTTACCCTCCACCGCAGACACGCACACCAACAGGACACCACACAGCATAGCACTACCCTTCCCTGCGACGGGCTTTGTCTCCGCGCGGCCGCCACTCCCTCCGGTCCCACCCCCGCGGGCAGCGCGCTGACAGCCCGTCGCCGCCCCGCCTCCCGTCGCCGCCATGCTTTCCCCGGCGGCGCTCCGTCGGCCCCTTGGCGCCGCTGCCCGCCTCGCCCGAGGCAGTCTTCAGGTACTGGGCGGGGCGGGGGATGCGGAACGCGGTGCGTTGCGGTGCGGCCGGGGGGCGGCCGAGCTCCATTTCCTCCTCTGGAACCCGGTGCCGAGCCGGGAGGGGGTGGGGGGGACGGGAGGGCGGTCAGCAGAGATGCGCGGTTGTCGGGATGGAGGTGCGAGGGGGGCGGCGGGGCAGGGGTGGACCGCGGGATGCGCGGCGCGGTCTGGAGAGCTGTGAAGTCGGAGCGCGGTGCGTGACGTCGGTCACGTCCGAAGCCGACACGGGGCCGAACGCTGAGCTGGCCGTCATCTTCCCAGCTCTGCTATTTCCTCATCGCAGAAGCGAGTGCCGTGTCTGTTCGGCTGGGACACTGAGCGCGCTCCGGGACTCCCAGGAGGCGTTGCGTTATGTGCGCGGTAGAGCTGTGGTGGGGCAGCCCCGGGAAGGGCCGCGGAGCTGAGCCCTGCGCCCAGCCGGCTGTTCTGTTACACCTCTGTGGTCGGCTGTTTGTGTCTTCAGTTCTGACCTAAGGCTGTGATTCGAAAACGTTCTGACGTAGTTGGTCACGCTTCCTTAGCGCTGGTGGAAGTCTAGTTTAGTCTGACCAAGTGCTGGGCCAAACAGGGCCAGGAGGAGCTTCGTCTCAGTGCAGAAGTGTAAATGAGACACAGCAGAGTGGTTAGTTCACACAGCGGTACGCCGTGTGTCTCAGCAGAAATGATGAAGGCTTCTTAGATTCGTAGGTGTGGGGTGGGACCTCTGGAGGACATCGAGTCCAGCCCCTGCTAGGGCAGTTCCCTACAGCAGGTTACACAGGAAAGTGTCTGGACAGCCTTTCAGTATCTCCAGAGAGATATTTAGTCAGAACTCTGCATTAAACTGCTAAACAATACAAAAAGTTAGCCACTTTCTCTTGGAATCCTGCAGTCTGAAGGTTATAGAGGCATAATAAGAGGCAGATTTCAAGAGGCAATCATCAGGATGTCTGGTTTGCTTTTGTACCCTAAGTGCTGCCAGAGTAAGAACACATCCTGCAAGTAATGACACTAAGAAAGCTATGAGGTCAGTGCTTATCTCACTCCCATTGCTTTGTTTTGATTCTCAGCTCATTTCCATAGCATCTTTTCTATGCTGGGGTCTGTCTGTCCCAGTGGTTCTGGGAAGCTCCTGCTTTGGTACAGGGTAATAATTAAACAGTTCACTGGGACAGGTTGAGGGCACATCGTGGTTTGTTGCACTGCCAAAAGGGATTGCAGCAAATAATACACACAACGAAGTATTTCCAAAGGAAAAAGTCACAAGATACTCTTGCAGCAGAGGTCTCCAGGCATTCTCAGCCCCCAGTAAAACAACACCTCTTTATGAAACAAACAGATAAACAAAAACAGTCTAGGAATGGGACAGAAGATGGTTTTCTGATTTGAGAATTAGTCCTACTTATTTTTTCTTAACATTTTCTTTTAGGTACTCGCATCTCTTGCTACAGGGCCCAGGCAGAATAATGGCATTTTCTATGAAATTCGCACATATGATATTAAGCCATCAAAGATGAAGGAGTTTGTGGAATTGGTCCATAAGTGCCTGCACCTCCGCACAGCTCACTCAGAGCTAGTGGGATTCTGGACGGTGGAGCTGGGAGCAATGAATAAGGCTGTGCACGTCTGGAAGTATGGTATGCTCAGCACTGTTCAGTGTGCCAGCAGGCAGGGATGCTGAGACTGAGACCTCCCGCTGCTTACAGTCTGTTGTCTGTTGCTTTAACCATGAGTAGAAAAGCTGAAGAAATCCCCACTGTGGTGCAATTTTGGTCTGTTGGATTGAGAGGATTGCGGCTGTTGTTAAGAATGGTCTTTCCTCTGAGCAGGTGTATAGAATCATAGAATCACCAGTGTTGGAAAAGACCTCCATGATCATGCAGTCCAGCCATCCAGCTACCACCAATATTTCCTCACTAAACCATGTCCCTTGGTACAACCTCTGAACATTTCTCAAACACCTCCAGCGACGGCAACTCCACCACCTCCCTGCACATCCCGTTCCAGCTCCTGACCACTCTTTCTGAGAAGAAATTTTTCCTGACATCAAACCTGAATTTCCCCTGGTGCAACTTGAGGCCATTCCCTTTAGACCTTTCACTAGTCATGTGGGAGAAGAGTCCGACTTCCTCCTTGACACAGCCTCCTTTCAGGTAGTTGTAGAGAGCAATAAGGCCTCCCCTGAGCCTCGTCTTGTCCAGACTGAACAATCCCAGCTCCTTCAGCCGCTCCCCATAAGATTTGTGCTCCAGACCCTTCATCAACTTTGTTGCCCTTCTCTGAACATGCTCCAGGGCCTCAGTGTCTTGTAATGAGGGGCCCAGAATTGAACACAGTACTTCAGATTCAGCCTCACCAGTGCAGAGCACAGTGGGACGATCACTTCCCTGCTCCTGCTGGCTGCACTATTTCTGATACAAGGCAGGATGTCATTGGCCTTCTTGGCCACCTGGGTATACAACTGGCTCACGTTCAGCCAACTGTTGACCAACACCCCCAGTTCCATTTTTTCCACACATTCTTCCAGCCACTCTGCCCCAAGCCTGTAGCACTGCCTGGGGTTGTTGTGGCCAAAGTGCAGGCCCTGGCATTTGGTCTTGTTGAACTTCATCCCATTGGCCTCAGCCCAGTGGTCCAGCCTGTCCACATTGCACTGTGGGGCCTTCCTACCCCAAGATAGATCAACACTTCCCACCAACTTGGTGTCATCTGCAAACTTATTGAGGGCGTGCTCAATGCCATCACCTAGGTCGTCAATAAAGATATTGAACAGGGCAGGCCGCAGTACTGATCTCTTGGGGAACACCACTTGTGACCAGTCACCAGCTGGATTTAACTCCATTCACCACCACTCTCTGGGCCCAGTTCCTTAGCCAGCAAAGAGTGTACCTAGTCACAAGCTAGTCTAGGTAGACTATGTCAGCAGCCTTTCCCTCATCCACCAGGCGGGTCACTTGATCATAGAAGGAGACCAGGTTGGTCAGGCAGAACCTGCCTTTCATGAACCCAAGCTGTCTGGGCCTCATCCCCTGGTTGTCCTGCACATACCATGTGATCTCACTCAAGATGATCTGCACCATAACCTTTCCTGACACTGAGGTCAGGCTGACAGGCCTGTAGTTGCCTGGTTTCTCCTTGATGATGGGTGTCACTGGAAAGCCTCCAATCCTCTGAGACCTCTTCAGACCAGGAATGCTGGTAGATGGTAGGAAGCAGCTTGGCTGTCATCCCCGTCAGCTTCCTCAGCACCCTCAAGTGGATCCTCAAGGATCCCCATGGACTTGTAGCAGTCCAGGTGGAGTAGTAGGTCTCTTAACTGTTTCCACCTAAATCATGGGGAGTTTATTCTGCTCTCCATCCTAGACTTCCAGGTCAGAGTAGAGTACCCCAAGGATAATTAGTCTGACTTTTAAAGACAGACGTAAAGAGGGCATTGAGAGCTTGGCAGCCTTTTTCTTATCCTCAATGGTCATGTTCCCTGCTGCATCTGGTAAAGGATGGAGATTCTCCTTAGCCTTCCGGTTACTGTTAATATATTTGTAAAAATGTTTTTTGTTCTCTTTTAGCTCAGTGGCCAGGTTGAGTTCAAGCTGGGCATTTTCCTTTCCAGTTTTCTCCGTGCACATCTTAACAAATTCTTTGTACTCTCCCTGATTTGCCCGTCCCTTCTTCCGCAGGAGGTAGATTTTCTATTTTTTCTGGAGCCTCAGGAAAATCTCCCTGTTCATCCACACCAGTCTTCTTTCCCGCTGGCTCATTATATGGCACAGGGGGACAGCCTGCTCCTGGGCCTTTAAGACTTCCTTCTTGAGGAGCGACCAACCTTCCTGGAACCCTCTGCCCTTCATGACTGAATCCCAGGGGACCCTCCTTACCATGGTCCTGAATAGTTCAAAGTCTGCCCTCCAGAAGTCTAAGGTAGCAGTTTTGTTGCCCACCCCCCCCCCCAACTTCACCAAAAACTGAGAACTCTACCATTTCATGGTCATTCTGCCCAAGACAGCTCCCAACCTCTTCATCTTTCACCAGTCCTTCTCTGTGAACATCGAATCTAGTGGAACATCACCCCTGGTAGGCTCACTTAGCAGCAGCATCAGGAAGTTATCTTTCATGCAATCCAGAAACCCCCTAGACTGCTTCTTCTGCACTACACTGTGTTTCCAACATATATCAGGGAAGTTGAAGTCCCCCATGAGAACAAGGGCTGGCGATTGCACAGATTCTGCCAGCTGCTTGTAGAATGCCTCATCTGACTCTTCATCCTGGTTAGGCAGTCTGTAGCAGACCCCCACCAGCATGTCTGCCTTGTTGGCTCTTCCCTTAATCATTACCTGTAGAGATTCAACCTTACCATTCCCACCCTCAACTCAACAACACTGAAATGCTTTTCTAACATAGAGAGCCAGCGCGAGATGAACTGCAGAAGGGTGCTGTGTTTACAGTAGGTTCCTCTCAGGTAGGGCCAGCTCCTGAACAACACATCTTCAGAGTCTCAGAACAGACGGGAAAAGGATTGAGACTTCCTCAGTAAGATCACAGAGTCATAAAATCACTTCAGTTGGAAGGGCCTCTGAAAGGCCATCTAGTCCAACTGCCCTGCAGTTAACATGGACACCTATAGTTGGATCACATGCTCAGAGCCTCATGCAGCCTGACCTTGAGTGTCTCCAGGGATGGGGCATCCACCACCTCTCTGGGCAACCTGTGCCAGTGGCTTATCACTCTTATTGTAAAAAAATTTGTTATAGCCAGTATAAATCTGGCTATTTATGTCTCTTATTTTGAAACCATTTCCACTTGTCCTATCATCGCAGAGACCCTGCTAATGATTCTGTCCCCTTCTTTCTTATATCCTCCCTTTAAATCATGCATATGCAAATGATTGTGTAAGTGCAGACCATATTTATGCAAATGTCTGTGTTTGTTTATATGTATGTATAATTGCTCGCAAATCTTAATACAGCATAGCAGTCAGTCCTATAAAACAAAACAGCATGCAGTTTGCGTGGTTAAACTCCGGAAGCTACTCTGTGCTGAGCTGGAAGGCTTTTCCTCCAGTGTGGTCATCCCACATGCATGAAGTGCTGTGTTGCTGCTTCAGTATTGAGAGCAACAGGCTTCTGACACTGTAGTCATCAACTTTCTGTGCCATTGGAGTCAGTGCTGTCCTGGAAACTGCTGCTGAACCATGAAAAAAAGCTGAGAAGGGGTGTGCTGGCTGTGTTCTTCTCTGAGCCCAAGCGTTGATGGAGACATGGGAAGGCACACTCCTGTCATTTCTTTGTATATCTGTTGTAGGCTGGGGCTTATCTGCATACTCAGAACTTTTTTTACAAAGGCAGCAGTCTGCTCTTTGAAATGAAACATTTTCACAGTGCCTCCTTAAAGAGGTGGCTCGTCCTTCTGTCCTCAGGGAGGGAAGGGAGTTGCTATGTGTAGACAGGCCTGAGTCTACATGCATCTGTGGTTAAGAAAATGTCCTGCTTCTCAGAAATTTTACCTTATTCTTCCATTTCTTTCTCTTAAAAAAATTAGTTTCTCAGAAACATTTAAAATTAAAAACTAAGGAAAAATCCAGTTATTTTTGTTTCCTATTTATAGTTAAGTGTGTTACATACAACATTCTTCTTCCTTGTTTCATCATCCCCCTTCTTAACTTTTGTTTAGTAGCTAAGAATATTTGTTAAATTTTTCTCTCAATTTCAAGACGCGGGTATTTCTTGAGGTTCTTTCCAATCTCAGATGCTGTATTTTTCTCTTATTGGCTGATGTAGCAGTAAGTGCATTTTTTATGTGTTTTTTTTTGTTTGTTTGTTTCTTGTCTTACAGATAATTTTGCCCACAGAACAGCAGTCCGGCATGCACTTGCCAATGACAAGGAGTGGCAGGGAAAATTCATCTCTCCAGTTCTTCCCCTTATAGAAAAGCAGCACAATGAAGTTGCTTATCTGGTACCCTGGTGTCAGCTTGGGAAACCTCCAAAGGAAGGGGGTGAGCTTATCTTCTCTTTTACTGATTAAAGCTACTGATGCTGACTGACTACAGAAACATGGCTTAAAGTTTAAACCAGGTATTACGTGACTTTATAACCCCTTATGTAACAAGCAATTGTGTGTACACTCACGTAGTGCTGGGTGATGTACAAAGTGTTTAAGAATGATTTTACACTAACTTACACCAAAAACTATCTGGAGCCCCAGCTGTAAGGTTTGAAACAATGTGCGAATTGATAAACAAACATACAAAATGACCACCACACAGCAGTGCTCTGAGTGGTCATCCTGGCTTGGTTTGTCCACCCATCACTGAGAAGATGCTTCTCAGAAACATTTAAAAATATATATTTCTGTTTTACAGAGGTTTCTCTCATTTATCACTTTATTTCATTGCTACTTCTTCTTGTGCATAATAGTTTAAAGAATAGCCAAACCCCCCATATCTACCTTTTAAGGTACATGGAAGTCAAGCATAGTTAGTAGATCATAGCTTGGTTTTAGACTTCCTGTCTTTATATATTTTGTTTCTTTCTTCAGCAAATGTGATACTAAGAGTATTGACTATTCACTGACTTAGGAGAATTTGCAGACTTTGCAGTCTGGTGCATGAGTAAAATGTAGGCCCTACTTTAGCCCTCAGCACGTACACAGTAACCTTTGTTACTTATTTCCCTGAGATTCTGAATTTTATGCTATGTTACAGATGAATTTAAAGCAGTCTGTTATTCTGTTAAAGTGGAATAGCTGTCTATTCCAACACTTTATTCCATTTTAGGGTTGTTTTTTTTTTAATCTCCAGCTTGTCGTTGGAGAAAAAAACCAAATGATGCATTGGCATGGGGCAGTTGTCTCGATTTCTACTACAGTGTTAGCAGTTGTGACTCAGAACTGTGTGAATGGAAAGGACATAGAGAAGGTACCTCGTAGCAGGATTATTGTTTTTTGGGGGGATACCATGCAGTTTGTCCTCAAGGAAGGCAGGTTGTTTGGCAGAGCAGAGATGGTAAGCTAGTTCTGGTCTGTTGCTTTTGACTTCAAATCTTGCTTTGGCCAGCTGTTGAGATTCAAAAAGGGCTTACAGTGTAAAAAACCACTTCAATTCCAGAAAACTTCACTAGTCTTAGAAAAGGCTGCTTTGCATAGTTCTATCAGCCATCCAAAACACACCATCATCAGGTATGAGTATTAGTGATTTCTGCCAACTAAATGAAATTGCCATAAATTTTCATGTGAACATGCCCCTTTCAGCTGGAGGGTGTGGGAATCCTTTCTGTACTGCCGGGTCCTGGTGCTTCTATGTACACTGAGTTTTGCTCCTGTGGTTCTCTGTGAGGTGCTGTGCAGACTGGGCAGGAGGCAGATCCGTGGCCTTCTCTCCTCTAGTAGCAAGGTTACCAGTACTGGCTTCACCATAATGAAAGCATGGCTGTGAAAGACTGAAAAATGGTGTTTTATTTCCTTCCTTGAGGTCATCTTTTGTCTTTTCCTCTAGGTGTGTATGAATGGGTTACTTTTCAAATGAAGCCTGGTGGGCCAGCTCTGTGGGGTGAGGCATTTCAAGCTGCAATCAATGCTCACATCAACACAGGCTACACCAAGCTAATTGGTGTTTTCCACACAGAGTACGGGTTACTTAACACAGGTAACAGTACTAGTAAATTTCTAATACAGACTTTGGCATAGGAACTGGGAGGGAAGGTGAAAAACTTCTTGTCCTGGCTCAGGGTTAGATGGCCTGATAAAAAATGTTGCTGTGGATCATGGAAGTCCTGTAAACAGTCCTTGAACCCGGCTTTGTGTATTCTGTTATATGTTTAAGCCAGGTGGTGCAATTTTAAAATATTCTCTGATCTGTTGTTAGAGTCAGACCTTTTAAAGACTCAGCAAAGGATCATCTTACCACATTCTTACTCGGTGAATTGTTTCTGCCAGTTACAAGGCATCTAACACACGAGGGTGAACAACAAGGACTTGCATATTGTATTACAACATAACAGCAACAGTGACAAGCTGACTTTATTTGTACTTTTCAGTCCATGTGATCTGGTGGAACGAGAGCCCAGATCACCGCGCAGCAGGAAGGCACAGGGCGCATGAAGATGCCAGAGTGGTAGCAGCTGGTAAGAGATGATGGGTTTAGAGAATTCATTAGTGTTACTTGCATGCATGCTGAGAAAAGTATTATTCTTCACTGGATTTCTTTCTTAATTAAATGTGCATTTAATTTCAGTACGGGACAGTGTCAGATTCTTGGAATCCCAACAAAATATGCTCCTGATTCCTCTGGCATGCTCGCCACTGAAGTAGCCTACTGAATGATGGTGGGAAAGCTGAGATGGACGCACCGTTGGCAAGTACCATTGCATGGATCATCGCAGTCATACCCTCACAAACTGTATGGATTTTCTTCAGAGTGGATGCAAAATGCTCATCACCGGCACAGTGAAATTCTGCCCCCCTATAGTTTTGGTGATGTTCTGACATCTCCAGAAGTAGAACTCAGGTCATAACACTTCCAACACGAAACTTAACTTCACAGATCTTTAATTTAGCCCCTTCACTTTTTAATATTTTTCTGCAAAGCTGGTAGGGCCCAGTGAGTGAAATGCTCTTTTTCCAAGGTTACAGCTCAGGGCTGGTGACTTTTGTAATCATCACATCATGGGTATTACATACTGCCTTAAGGAGGAGTGCCCCCATACATCCTCATAACACAATTACATTTTAATCAGACTTCTCGTTGGGATGCTTTATATTAATTCTTAGTAATGTAAAACTTCCTTGTGGTTGGAATTGTCAAGCAGGTGCTGCAGTGTACCTGGATAGGTGGTCTGATTGGGTCTGCCCTAACCTCAGCCCTTTAATTTTATATCCTGTAAACACTTGTTTAGAAACTGTAGTCTTGATTAAGTATTGTAATACTTCTTCAGGGTGCTGAAATTATCTGTCTATCTCAAATTCACCTCATCTATGCATCTTTATCTTCTTTGAAATACTGTCTGCCGGGCTGTTAAAAACCAAATAAATTTGTATACAGCGTGAAGTTACGGTCTTTGCATTTCAAGCTCTTACTGTCTTGGACCTGTAGTAAAAACCATTCTGCAAGTACATCCTTCTGCCGGCTTTGCATTTCGGGCATCAGTGGTCATGGAGCTCTGAAGATGTGTTTTGATTTGCTACAGCGTGTAGCAGCAGAACAGAGGGTGCACAAGCTGTGAAGTTGGTTACACTGTGTGTATACTGGTATGAAAGCACCCCCTGCTGAGGGACTGCTCTTTAATCTGATGCTAGCTAGGATTAAGGGTATTTCAAACCTTTATGCTCAAACACAACATTTTGCTTTGTCAGTGAAAGTAGGTATTGAATATTTATAGCAAAGAGGAGTTATCAATATGGCTGCATCTTTGTGATGGAAATATTCTGGGGCAGGCACCTGACTTTGGCTTTAACATCCAGATAGGTCTGTGATGCCTAAAAGCTCTGCAGCTGAATTTGACAGTTGCACAGATTACTTTCTGCTGGATTTGTTGGAGACCTTTTTACTTAGGTAAATGTAGAAGCTTAAAGCAGTGCTTGCATTTCAAATCTTGGACCACTTCACTTACTTACTTGAAAAATGCATGTGCCCCATGCTGATCTGTGGCGATGCTGGAACCTGCTCATACATCATACATGAAAGTTAACACCAGATGCAAACAGAGCCACATGAACTTCTGAACAGCACTCTTCAAAACAGTACATGCATAAATGACACTTTACAGACCAAAGGTGCCAGAACAGCTTTATTTTTTACTTAATACAAGGCAATTAGAGTGCCTCTTAATACTTCACATAACAGTTATTAGCAAATACAAATATATATACTTTTTTTTTTTCTTTTAATGAAAATGTCCACTTAAGGATTTAACTCAGAAATTTCAGATGTGAAATCTCACTAGATTTTTGCAAAGTTAACAGATATTCCAGTGCAAAAATAGATCCCATTACAGATAGCATAAAGTGCTTGGAATGAAGGACCAACTACAATTCAGGAGGCAAAGATAAGCACAAAGTGGTGGTTTAACCATGGGGGAAAAGTGTAACAACTCCATACTGAAATACAAATGTACTACAGAGAGGGATGCAATACTTCAACAGTAACACAGTTTACAATAAGTTAACACCTCAGTGCAGTTTCACTATCCAGAGTGGTTCACAATCATACTGTACATGACTCGAGTGATTTTTCCCTATGCAGAATCATAAGGGTAGGCAAACGGTTGTCTGAGGTTACTCCATGACAAATCAGCACAAGAGTTGTTTTACACTGTCTGTTCAGTGTGACTACAAACAGAGTGGACTAGAGTTGTGCAACAGTTCAGGTAACATCCACGTCTTTCTGATAGTTACGTCACAGATACCAAACTTCCACCTATGAGAGACTATGAGCAAGACACTCACAGGGCACAGGAACCAAGAATCTCTTTTCGGCCAGCTAAGCTAAAAAAGACACTGTTGTTTCCTGCTAAATGAATCATTTATATGAGCAGTTTCAAAGAGCAAACCACAGCTCTTTTATGACCAAATATGAATCCTCCTAGAACTCGCTGTAGTTCTGCACGCACTAGATCTGTGCAGTGCAAAACTTAAGCCCTTCACTTCAGCCTCTATGCTGAGATTTTCACTTCATTCTGATTCGCAATAATGATTTCTAGCAGTGGTAAGTATTCAATACATGCCATTTGTCTCACTGATGGTGTAACATATGAGCAGCCTGCTGTTGAGAAGTCATGGCTGTAGCTCAGCTGCTTGGTAATTGTTCTGCACATAGAAGTTTGGTGCAGACATCCTCACGGGGGTAAGGGTGCCATAAAGGTAAAAACAAAGCATGTTTTTAGGTGAGGTATACCAATCCCCGTCACTCTCCTTTCTATCCCCGTAGCAACGTAATAGATAGATAAAAAATAATTAGTATGAAAAAGGCACTTCAGCAGAACATGTAGTAAGCTATTACATTATCCAAAAGTAGGGCACAGCAGGGACTGGGGACTCGTGCTAAATATTTAACTGTTCATGTATTAAAAATGCTGAATTGGTCAATGTTATCGAGTACACCTAGGAATATGCACTCAACCTTCTTAAGGCTCACTCCAGCCTCTTCACCACTGTTGGACTGCTAAGGGCATTCACAGAAGAAAATGGTCCGTGACGCATTCATGGCGGAGCATTAAAAACAAGTGCAGAACTTGCACAGGTACTTAAGGCAGAGGCATGACACACAGGAATTGCCCAGGAACTATGCTTGGGTTCATACCACATTACTGAACCTATTTCTGAATGCAAAAGCGAAACAGAAGAGCCCGTAAGTTTATTAACAAAAGCATACCCTCCCATTGCTGCTGTACAAGATGAACGAGAATTGCTTGTTCTCACCATGTCATCTTCCCTCTACTATTATTATGGCTTTGTAAAACCTTACAAGTTGACTGATATCATTTGTAGCTCTCCTAATTTGAACTGTCTTGTTCAAGATGAGTTTTACTGACACAGTTTCTCGCATGAATTAAGAGCGTGTTCTCCAGGTAGGGATCACATGCCGACTGACACTACACTGCACAACAGAAGCAGAAACTTGCACATTAATCTAACACCATACCAGCTTCCACGAGGGAAAATTTTAGGTGAACAGCTTGTAGTACAGATAGTGGCTAATTGCAAGAGGGTGAAACCTGCCTGCATCATGAATGTAGCTGTCACTGAATGGAGAGAACGAAAGCACAGCATTGCAGGCATAAAGTAAAGAAATACTTGGGCTACAAAGATCAACTGAAAGCACTTTCAATCCCTAATTATGCTACCTACCTATTCAAAGTCATATAAATAATACTGTTAAAAAAAAAAAAATCTACATTTCTAGTTTTATCTGGCAAAGCCAGAAATGGCAACACTCTTTTGCTAAGCAGTAACTTTAGATGATGGGTACCTTTCTGGTGCAAAGCAGGGGTTAAAGAGCGGACATTACATATCTGAGTGGCATATCATGATTTAGAATTTGCTCTTGGTATTAGCAGCTTGTACAACTACTGAGTTTGCTGCTGTGGTCTGCTTTCTCACCCACTCCCTTCTGCCAGGTGTTCGTGCAGCTGCTGCAGTACCTCAAAGGAGCAGGAGAGTACTTAACTACAAGAAAACCCAGTCAGAGTAGGTTAATGGCTGTGATGCTGGTGGGACAATCCTGTGCATTTGTAGGGTTCACAGTTCTGCGTATTTCCACTCTGAAGTAGATGTACAGACACGATGGCCCATCTCTTGCCATCTCATCTGCACAGCACTGCTTTGTGGCCCCAGATATGTCACCAACTGACCTACACCAGTCTAGGAAAAGCAGCTGGTCAGGTATGTTTTTATAAACAAAGGTCACAATGCTGGTGACTTCCCTTGCCACTGACCGTCTTGGTGCATTCATTGCCAGCAATGGATGTTGCACCAGGGAATTCCCACTGCTGACACGCATGTTTTCTAGAGTAAAACATACGTGTCCTTAATATATCAATAAATAACCACTGGCCATGATTCCTCAACGAACTGTTTTTGCAACCCCAGTAAAAACATACTGTACAGGACAAGATGCAGTATGGTTGAAAACCAACAGCATCTGGTGGGTGCTTTACCACAGCTTCACAGAGTTGTACTGTAATGAGCTAAATTCAAGTCTTTCACTTGAGAACAGTACAAGACGACTCCACGAGGCACTGCCCCTAAAATGGAATTTTGTTTTCATTGCATTGAATTGCATTGCATTGAATGGTTATCAGTAGAGTGTCCAGTTTCTCTCCCTCTAGCTTCTTTGGGAGTAACCTATCCCCAGGCAAAAGAAGTTTGCATTCTGCTCATTATTTCTTGGCTGAAATTGGCTCACACGCAACTTTCTTTTACCTTCTCATCTTGCAGAAAGGAATTAAGGATTGCAATGTCTACCACAGTCTGGTTTTTGTGCAATGACAGGTCCTTAGTGTGGTCGTCGTCACTTTGGTCCTTAGCAAAATTCACAAATACCTGCAAGAAAAAGGCCATGTCATACACTGCCCTGGATTTTCGCTAATTTAGAGCATTCTATACACTGAGTCCTTTCTGGACCAGTCCCGGAATACAGTACCTAGCTTGCTGAAATGCCCTTACAAGATAGGTCAGGTAAGTTGGCTCATTTATTCCTACCTCTCCAGGACCACAGTTGGCACACAGGCTACTAAAAACTTACTTGGTCAAGTGTGGTCTGAGAAACGGAGTAGTCTTCTATGTGGAGTCTCTTTTTGTTCTGGGAGAGAACACTGAATATTCTGGCCAGCGAAGACTGCGAAGACGGAAGTTGGTACTGCAGCATATTACGATGCTTCTCCTTCAGGACACTTCCAGGGAAGGCATGCCCAAAGAATTCCTCAACTGGCTTCAGGTCTGGGTTACCCCCTGCAATTCGCACCACTATGGTATAACCATCTCCAAATCTGTACACAAGAAGGCCAGCAGAGGAATTCATATAAGTGGCACTGAAACAGATGCGCAGCTTAGAATTCAGCTGCTTTTCCCACAGCCAGAAAAGCAATGGGAATGCTGCATGAGGGATTGATTAAGTCTGACTGTCCCTCTAAAAATGCAGACAGCTCTGTGATGTAAGTGGTAACAAAATAGCTACCTGTTCTTTAGGTGCTGGACGCTGCCCAGACACCTGAATCGCCCATTCACCATTATCGCCATTCGAGTGCACAGCGCTTCACACTCTTCCATGCTGTAGAAAGAATTAAATTCCTTAGCACTGGAAGGAGTGCTGGAGGGCAGAGCAGCTGAGCTGAGCTTTGCATCCAGCCCCAGCAGATGCAATAGCTGCAGTATGATACAACAGGGTTGATACTTGCCTGTGAGATGTAAGCACGACTGATCTCCCCTCTTTGATAACACTCAGAGCACAGTTCCACAAGAAACGGCGTGCTTTGGGGTCCATCCCTGTTGTTGGCTCATCCTGCAAAATACATGCAAAAATAGGATATGCTGTTCCATGCTACCAAGAAATATCTCATCTCTGAAATGACCTGGCCATTCTGATTTTGCATATTGGAATAGATGAAAATAAGTGAGCTTGATACATTTTTTTTTTAAATGGGAAAACAGCTTATACTCAAAAGCATGTTTGCTAATTTAAAATTTGAAGAACTGAGAGGCACTGTTTATTTTGCATTTATAACACATTGAAAAAGCCAGTTCTAAAACCAGTTAAACTTAGTTCAAGTTTAAATTGAGCTAGAAAATGCTGGCGGGCCATAATGTTCTGCATGCATAAAAATATTTGCAGCAGTGGTGAAGATGCTTTAACTGTTGCTACTTTGGCATCATGTTTGAGATCTCCGCTTCTCCACTGATTTTCCATGAACAGAAACTGTAAGACACATTATAATTTGAGCCTAGTTTCAAATAGGCTCAAACAGGCCCAACTAAAGATTCCCTGTGTTCTCTGCTTATATTTAGGTGACTGGTGACATTTTTAGGTTTTGTTGGTCACAAAATAGCCAGTCTTCATCTGAGCCTAATTTTTCTGTTTTCAGAGGAAAATGTTAATGATTTAAGGTTGCAAACTCACCAGGAATACCACAGGTGGCCCTCCAATGAGGGCTATTGCTGTGGAGAGCTTGCGCCTGTTCCCTCCGCTGTAGTTGCCTGCATATTTTTCTCCATATTTCACAAGGCCCAGTTTACGAATTGCCCATTCACCAACCTACAAGAGACAGTACCATATCTTCACGAATCAATCACAGCAACATCTACACAGTGAGATTTTCCTTACAAGCTTTGGCTTTAAGATGATTTTTCAGAAGGGCCAGTCATCTGAGGCTTTAATCTGGCACAGCTCTAGGTTTTGAAACACCCCATTCACCCTCAGATCAAAGTGTATACATACCAGCCCCTGAGGGCCTGGACAATCAGATGGCTGCTGTGTAATTAGCACAAATTCACAGAATCACAGAATGTCTGGAGATGGAAGGGCCCCACAAAGATCATCAAATTCAACTCCTGGCCTCAGAGGATCACACAAAATCCAAACCCTACGTGTGAGGGCGGTGTCCAAACACTCCTTGAACTACTGCAGCTTGGTGCCATGCCCACTGCCCTGGGCAGCCTGTGCCAGGGCCAAAAGTGACCATGCAGTTCAACACCAGCCCAGCCCTGCCAACTACTGGTGTAGTGGTCTTAGCAGCACATGCTTTATCCAGGCTTTTTAGTTGCTATGGGTTTGCAACAGGGACACTGTCTCTCCTGACACACAGCAACTGGCACTACTGTGCATTTCAGCTCCTCAGGGAGGGGATCTGGGTCATTATTCAGAAGTACTTACACTGCGACTGTCAGCCACTTGTTGCATTAGGGACTAAAAAGTGTTTAGCAAAGACATTCAGTTACCATTTGCACCAGAACCAGAACCAGGTCCCTGTGCTTGAAGCACAGCACAGAAGAACCTGCCTGCAAACCAAAAAGGAGCTTGCCATTTTCACTTGCCACTGCTTTCAGAGCTGTGGGGGCATACTTTGGACACCGGATCTGGAAACAGTTCTACAGAACCCAAGACACAAATGGTGAAAGCTGCTGCCAGCCCAAGGAACTGATATTGAGAACTGTGCTGTATGCTACTGTAAAACTGTTATTAATTGACTAAATACTGTTAGCATAATGTGAATGCTGAAACAGGAGCAATTTAATGATTCAGTGTGATCACTCAGAAAGAAGCAGACCACTATGACATTATGCGTACTGTGGGATATGAGCATGGAAGCAGCAATAGTTTGTCACTGGGGTAGTCCTATTGTGTTTCATTTACCTTGCAAACTTCTTTCTCGGGAACACCTCTGAGGAGTGCAAAGAACTCCAAGTGTTCTCGCCCTGTCAGCAGTTCATTAACAGCATCAAACTGCGGACAGTAGCCCATGTTCTGATGGACTTCTTGGATGTTCGACAGGATACTGTAAAATAAGAACAACACTAGTTATGATTTTCCAAGTACACAACATTTAGGTGATAAAAAGGGGAAGGTGAATCAATGGGTCTGGAATCAATGGACTAAGAGTGGTTCTTAGAAGTCTGTCTTTGCCAAACTCTTTTTCTCTTCTTTTTATCAATATGATATTGAAACATGGTAAGGTAGGTACTCAGAAGTGACTACCAGACTAAATCCACTTTGCTAAATGCCTGTAGTACTTTAGTAGACTCAGCAGAAGGCCAAGGCCCAAGAGTTGAGATAGGAAAAAGTGGGGTAGCATTTAGATTTGCTGGAAGTGGAACGAAGACCGACAAAGTTGAAGGAGGAAGCAGCAAAGGTTCTTCTTTAAGACAAAGCAGAAAGATGTATAATCTTTTACCTGTTTCCTTTGAGAAAAGCATCTCCTCCTGTCACATCTGTATCACCAGTTAGCATCTTGAAAGTGGATGACTTGCCAGCACCATTTACTCCCAGAAGTCCAAAACACTGTGGATATAAAACAGCAAATGAGCACTGAGAACAGGATCCCGCCCTACAATTTTCATCACTGAGAAGACTGGAGGCAACAACCTTGACTCTCAAGATGACCCAGAAGAAGTCAGTGCATTTTCTGAATAAACTGGACTTTCATTCTAAGCATAAATCTTCAGGTTGGGAAAAAGCATCAACTATAGCATTACCTTGGTGCAGTGTCAGTATAGTGTATCTATGCTAAACTTTAGAGAGTGCCATACTTTGATCTCTAGTCCTAAAGGTTGCAGAGTTCTCTGCCATCTCCAAAGGAAGAGAGAGGCTGAGACATAAACTGCTTCCACTTCCAGGCCATTCGCTTTTGTGTAATTTGAACACCACCTGCTTCTAATTTCACTCTACTCCGTGCTGTGTGTTGCTCTAAAATCGTTCAAAAATACTGAAGCAGTAAGAATGACAAAATAAGCTTACCTCTCCAGGAGGGATTCCAACACATATCCTGTCAACTGCTGGCTTTCGTTTCATTCTATAAATCTGAAACCAGGAAAAAAAAAAACAAAAAAACAATGTAAATGAGAACTATAACTAGACCCTTTTCTTAATGAAACTCCTGGTGAACTGCACAGTTTTGCATAAATGGGTCTTAGAAATGCAAAACTTTGTTACCTTGGTCAGCTCCCTGATTTCTAGTATGTCACTCTGTCCTCCTCCGCTTATTATTCTCTGCCTTTCTCTGTTTACGTCTTCATCTTCATCATTCACAGGAGGTAACTTGGCATAGACAGGCCTGTAGAGAGCAACATGGTAAAGCCTTGGCAGAAGATGACAGAGCTTAATCTTCTCCCCACTTCATGGCAAATACCAAGGAAAACTTTACCTGCCTGCTGTGGGAAAGTGAAGCAGACAACCTACCTGGGTTTGATGAAGAATCTGTACTGGATGAGCACAGTAATGAGGAAGAAGACCACACCCTCCACTGCCATGGCAAACAGGTTCCTTCCCACCAGGTCCCATGACAGAGGGGACACAAAACGATTCTCACCTGCCAAGATGAGAAGACGAGCACAGTCACCTTTCCAGGGCAACGGGAGATTGCTATAATTTCTTCCTGTAGATCTCACCAATTCAGGTGAGAACTGAGAACAATCAGTTAGAGGAGACTGGGGACAAGCTATACAAGCTGTGACTGCATACACATCTCTTGCTGCAGCAAAGTTGGGTCTCAGCATGTTCTCTTGAGAGAAATTGACTGGACACTAAGAATTTGGTCTACCAAAGAAGAGCTGGCCCACATCTCAAGAAGCACAAGGCAACTGACTCACACCTCTCATCTGCATTCCAGAAAAAAAAAAATAAACTGGCTCTACAGAATCTTAGCCACCCCTTCCACTCAGCTTAATGATCTTCCCCCCGTGCATCTGGATTCTAATAACTCAGAGTTCTGGGATCTATTTGCCTGATTTCTTTGGTGTTTGAAACAGCCTGAAGAGGGCAGCTGAGGATACCTGCCAACTCTGATAAGCTCTGTGCTGCAAACTGTGTACTCTGAACTCCTGAAAAGTCAGAAGAACAAGGGTGTTAATCCAGAGCAGGATCGCACAATTGCACTTACCAAACCTCTCCAGAGCATCAGCCATGGCCTGATTTTTCACCATGTCAATAAGACCCCGCCCCAGGCAGAAGTGAGGGAAGATAAGAAAGACAGACTTCAAGATGTCATTGATGTTGTTCAGCTTCTGTTAAGACAAAATTAAGTGCCAGTGAGTTGTCTGAGCAGAGAACTGCCACCGCCTGCTGAATGTGATGCCGTTTTGTGAATCATCACCTGCAGCCAGCTGGCAGCATTGCAATCCCACAAAAAATCAGGGATTAGAAATATTCTTCCAAGAGACAGTCCCACAGCTCCTCCGGACAGTCACTGTTCCTCCTTTGCTCAAGATGCTATTAAAGCAAGCAATGTACACCAAAGGAGAGATTTTTCCAAATATTCAGTCTAAAAAGCAAGGCCTGTAAAAGGCAACATGCAGAAAGTCTACAGGTTGAGGAGATGGGAAACTTGTGGTAGCACAGACTGGTTATCTCAGAGGCTGTAGGTAGCCCCTCCGTAGCCAATACTGGACGCTGTAATCCTTTTCCAGCAGGCTTAGTTCATAGGTCGGACTCACAACAGAATCACAGAATTGTAGGAGTTGGAAGTGACCTCTGGAGATCATCAAGTCCAACCTCCTGCTACAGCAGGTTCCCCACAATACGTCACATGGGAAAGCATCCAGATGGGTTTTGAACATCTCCAGAGAAAAAGACTTCACAACCTCTCTGGGCAGCTTTCTCCTGTGCTCTGTCACCCTCAGAATAAAGTTCTTTCTCATGTTCATATGGAACTTCCTAAATTCCAGTTTGTGCGCACTGCCCCTTGTCCTTAGGAGAGGTTACTTTACTGTTCTGCCAGGCACTTATCTTCAAGAAAGTGCATGTTTCTGCTGAGATAAAATAGGCCTTATAACAAAAGGGATCACCATCAAAGACGGCTGCCTCATGCCCACAGGCAGGTGGCGCAATCAACAAGTTAATCCCACAGAGCTCCTTCAGAGGTACTTCCCACTAACGCGTCAAACAGGGCCTGCTAAGGCATCTTGCATTACATACAGGCATGAGGGACACTTGGACCTTCCCCAATAGGCATCTGGCCTTGTAAAAAACTGAAGTGAGATACAAAAGTTCACAATACAGCCAGTGAGATATTTATCTCTGAGAGCAAAACTGAGGACAACTAATCAGAGTGCTTGAAATGCCTTGTAGTAGATAGAAACTGCCCCTTACGAAGAACATACAAAAATTCAAATTAAACATATTTGAACACATTTAAAACACTGCAGCAAGGGTTACAAGCTGGCAGTTTGTCAGGGCAACACGGCACCAATGTAGAATTAGAATGCATCAGCACAAGACAGTGAAGAGCTTCTGGGAAGACTTACGTTGTTGGTGAAGAGCTCCAGGACAAAGGTGGCCACACTACCATTGATGCCAATGAAGAGGTTCACACTGGTCAGCACAACATATGCTGTGCTGGGGATTTTGAACACGAAGGAGGCTGGATACATGAGAGGAGTGATAGACCAACTGCAAGATGAAAGGCCACAACATCAGGTAAGTAAATTCCAAACTTAAGTGTCTCCCTAGTCATCCTGCAGAGGAGAAATTCCTTACCCATAGAGAAGCAGAAGAAGAGCGAGCACAGGCAAGTTGGAGGAGGATACATAGGACTTCTGTTGGAAGCAGATGAAGATGATGATGACGAGTGTGGCTGGAACGATGTAGTTGCACTGGAAGGTGAAAAATACAGCTTTAGATGCATTTCCAGATGACAAAAAACTAATGCATATTTCTACTCTGAACCAACGTTTTTCAACATCCTTCAACGTTCCCAAGTCTACTTGCAAGGGGAAATTCATAGCAGCATTCCATGTGTAAGCAACAGTATGGCATACAAGAATTCACACTTCTTGGTCCTCTAGAAGTAGCTGATAAGACTCTCACAGGTTCTGGACATTACAGATTGAAAAGCCTGCTTTGAATGAGCAGAGCAAGGGGCTATGCATGCCAACATTTTGGGGCAGATATTTTCAAGTGACATTAAAAATGTCACTGATGCTAATGCTGGAGTTTATGGTTGCCCTTCCATCCTCAGTTCAGTGTTTTTTGTCCCATCGAGGTTAATTACCGCCCAAGAGAGCAAAGGCAGAAGTCAAAGGCACAACAGCTATTACATGATGAATTAATGTAGTGCCCACTGGCCCTAGCTATGCTTCAGTGGACACCCTGCAAACACGGGATAGAGGACAGTTTAGCACAGCCATGAAGTACAGTCCAGCCCTTACCATATCCCAGACAAAGTTGGCCAGCCAGTAGATCACAGGCTTCACACCACTGATGAACTGCAAGTGCTTAGCCTTACTGACACGTTCCTGGATAAGGAACACCACAAAGCTGGCAGGAACAAAGGACATGGCAAAGATCACACAGATGGAGACCAGGACATCCACTGATGTGGTCATCCTAGACAAAAAGAATGAAAGCAAAGTGTTTGTATGCTGGTGCTGTCTCCCTTGAGACAAAATGAGGCAGTTCATGTGGGCAATGCAGAAACTCATTCTCCTTTTGCTATTCTCATTCTGCAGGGTTAAGGATGACCATACCAGGCCATGTTAACTACAGGGCTGCTCTCCATCTGTACAATGAAGGCAATACGCATGGCCTGTAAGTGTCTCAAAAACAGTACCACAACCTGCAGAATGTTTGGACACTTCAACACAGTTGTCCTTCTCCTTTCCTCACCATTGTCCTCTGTAACATTGTTTCCCACATAATCTATTTACTAGGGTTGGGATTTGTTGTTGTTGTCTCTGCATGGTTTTGTTTTAAAGTTCAAAGGTATCTCTGACTGTCATCAGCCACTGCTGTGCTGGAAGAGTTGAAGGATGTATCTGCACAGTTTATGAGTCCTGGTTCAGATTGTAATAGTAGTGAACTCATCGGTATCTCAGCAATTTTGGCTAAGATCCCAAGCCTGAGACAGTAAGCAAAACTAAACAGGACCTATCAACCTTAGTCAAATGGTAGTACTGTGGGACAAAAGAATGACCATATCCATGAGGAGTCAAGGATGGGTCAGGTCACACTGTTGAAGTTCTCCAAGAAGCAGAAAATGAGATGATTTCATTTGTTCTCAAAAATTTCAGTTCGAGGTACTCAGACACAGAAAGCTTGCACAGAACTGAGAAACAGGGAACCACATTCATACAAAAAAGATATCCCTTTTCACTCTGTGTCACCTGGCTGTCTATGGACTCTTTGGAGAGAAACTACTGCAGCTCTGTGAACACAGCAGCATGAGAACAGTGGTGACAGGCTGTTTGACACAGCTGATCATATCTACACAAGCTACATAATAAGAGTAAACAACTTCTGTATCCCTTACACAACTAGTGCTGACTTTTATGTTTTGGTTAGTCATCCTCCTTGAGTAGTAAGGAGTTAAACTAGAGTCAAAAAGTAGTGCTGGTTTATGAAAGCAAGTGCTCAACAGCACACTCTGCAGCTTGTCCAGACTACAGACATTAAGGCCAACATAGTATAATCTCAGTGCCACCAGCTACTGACTGCCCATCAATGACACTACAGCATTTCTTCTGTCACCAGTTTCCAGCAATCACCAGCTGATTATCCCAAACCCAAATGTATTTACATTAGGACTTACAGAGCCACTTCGGAGAGCTGCTGCTTAGTCAAGTTGAGCGGGTGATTGAAGGCGGTGATCCCATAAGCACTAGGGTTCTTGCCCTGCTGCAGGTTGGCCCGAAGAATAGCATTGTTGATCACATTCAGGAAGGAGGCAATGGCATGCCAACCCTTGTTGTTGAACCACACCTGCAAGAGACCACAACAGTGTCAGAAAGGCATCAGTTTTCCCTCTTGAACTTCTGTCTTTTAACTTCTATCTCATAACTTCTTTTTATCTACTTCCAGATACGTTGCTCAGGGACTGGACATATAGTTTGACCAATAACCATCAGAGGAATCTAGAAGGAAAAGTATGCCCCTCAAAACAAAGCCACTGATCCTGCACATCCTTTTGGACTTTTGACTGCAAAGGATAAACAGATTTCAGGGAAACCAAAAAGAATAGAATCTGTATTTTCTCCACTAGCAAGTAATTTAAATGTAGAGAGCTCCAGTCTGCACAGTTGTCTAAGGCAAACTGCTGGTTCTTTGCTACCTAAAAACAACCCCAGGTTACCAGAGCTTCAAACAGCAGGCAGAGCAGAGTGGATGGCTGATTTACCTTCACGTTGTTCTTTGTGTCCAGACCTTTCATGAAACTTGCCAAGTTGTTGAGAAACCTATCTCCAGAACTCCCCTGCAAACAGTAAAAAGACAGTTACTACTTCTTTGATAGTACCTTCCCTGATGTCCTGGGCTCTGGGAATCACACTAGGTTTTTCACAGCTCTAACAGTTTTCTTTCCAGTCTGCAGCCAGTATCTTCAAAGGGAGAGGTGGTAGGAAAGCACAGCTTTCTTCTTCCCCTATACCTTTCTGCAATCCTACCAGTAGTGGAGGTCAGCCTTAGGCCTGTTTTTTTTTTTGTTGTTGTTTTTTCTTTCCTGCCCCAGTGACAAATATTAAGCAGGGCTGCAGGCAACCTCCAGAGACAATGGAGCTTAGAGACAGTCTCAGAAGAATGCAGTGGCCCAGATTATCTTCTGAGCCAGGACAAACTCAGCACAGAAGCACTGAAGTGAGGTTTTAAAAGAGCTAGCAACAACTTGTTAATTCCCTTGAGACAGCCCTCCCTGTCCTGCCAAAAAAACACTTGGATGTGGCTGTTACTTCTATTGGCTTGCAGCTGGTGTCAGGGAGAACCTGTTTTTTAAAAAGAAAGGTTGTGCAAGTGTCAGATAAGGGTGGTCCTGAGCCTTCTGCTGCCCTCAAACACCCAGCCCAGAAAACCTCAGCTCAGAGTTAATGGCGAGAAGCCACTGGAAAGCTAACTAACATACCCTCTCTCCTCCTCTTATGGTTTCCAAGTCATCTCTCAAATAACAGAATTCTGTCATGAGTGCAATCTGGATTTATGGAAACAGCTACTCACCTGTGCTAGCTCCAAGATCTTCTTCACCTGTTTAATGGCATCAGTGACTTCATTGCTTGGAGGAAGCACATGGGAACTTCTGGCTCCCAAGGAAAAGCCTCCATACCTAGGAGTACAGATAGAGAGTGAAGCACAGACCAAACTACACATTCAGCTCCAGAAAAGACCACTTTTCCCTCTCTAGTTGTCTTCTATTTTTGCACCATAACCAAGGCAAATGTCTCCACTCTTACAAAAAGCGTGAAATATGATCTTTCCACACTGCTGTTTAGCCCTGATGTCTCCTGCTCCTTATTTCTGAGGTTAAATACTCAGCTTATGACTACAACGCTCTGTCTGCAATAACATAAACAGTCTTTATTGAACTCAGCTGTCCTGCTTCCTGTGCAGGCAAAGCAGGGCATCTTCCTGCTTCCCTTGGCTGGAAAAACTGCACCTCCTGTGGGAGAATATTGCTATTGCAAATCTTTTCAAGCTGGTACTGCTCTCCACATAAGGCAGCAGGCTTTTCAGCAATGTAACCCAGGATTGCTCCAGTTTATTCTTAACAGTGCCCCCTGGACACTGAACAGTTGAGAGCCACATATAATAAGCTATGAAGCAGAATGAATCTGTCCTGAGCACACTGCTCAAGGGTTAGTGGACATATACAAGTTAAAGAAAAGGCAGCAACTCACCTGAACTCATTCACCCAGATTTTATTCTTTAAGCTGTCAAGAGAGAAAAAAAAAGCAGATGTGTTATGTACGGAAAAAGAGACAACTTGCTACTAGTGCTTCAGGCACAGTCAGGGAAAAGAGTGCAGAACTCCCTCACATCTGGCATATACCTTTAAAGTCCCTTCCCACCCAAACCGTTCTCTCTCTCTATGTCCCACCACTTGTCTCTGGTTTACACCCAGACTTATCCATCACTCTGCCTGCAAGGCTCAGGACATGCCCACCTCTGTTCTCCAGAGCTGTCATGTCATCACTAGAAAGCAGGAATACTTGAACTACGTATGGATCAGGACAGTTTGAGCTAAGTAGGTCTGGCCCACTGCTGAAAAGTATGCGCTGCCTAGGCCTATCTGTCTGAGTTATGCAGCATGCTATTGACAGAAGGCTGTATTTGGTGCAGATGTAAGAGACAGGGTGTGTTTATCAATTACCTTTTCCCAATGATCTGCGCGTAGGTCTTCACTAGATAGTCTGATATATTGCGACCCGTCAGATTCTGGAGGATGTCAGCAGTGTCTTGTTCTCGCTGGCGTCACCGGGGAAATAGAGACGAATGTCCATTAGAAAACGCAGCCACCAAATCAGACAGACTGTGCTCAGTGCTGCACACAGTAACCAGACCCAGCCATTCTGCTCTCCAGGACCATCAAGATTCATCCTACCTGTGGGGGTGGCAGCCCGCCTGCACCAGGGGGACACACAGGCAGCATCTTCTTGATCTTCTCATTGCTGCACTCACAAGATGGAGAAGGGTTCTCCATGCTCCAGTTGCCTCTCAAGATTTCCAGGACTGAGTCTGGGACTGAAGCAGTGGTCCATTCCTTCTGTCCCACGGTGCAAGGAGTGTCTCTGTGTTAGGACAGAAGCAAGGCAAATGCACTTTTAAAAACAACAATGGTGGCTTTTGCTTAACAGTAATTTAAGTAACAGATGCCACTGTACTCAGGACAAGAAGCAGGCTGAAGGACAAAGGGAGCTTGACATCACTGAAACAAACAGCTCAGAACAAAAGACCAGGTTCTAACAGATCCTAGTGTTAAAGTGATTGAGTCTGCCCAACAATGAGTTGTGCTAGATACTCTCCTCATTAATCTCACAGCTTTAAACAGAGTGCTTTACTTCAGTCACTCCCAGCACACTTTGCATTCAGAGCTGAGAGAAGATCACAGCAGACAGCTGCTTTTGGGATGGCCTCTCTGCCCCAAGGGCATCAAAACATAGCTCTCCCTCAAGGCAGCCTCAGAGGGCAGATGATCTGCAGCCTCCTTCTAGAACCCACAACCAAGTAACTCTGCTCCTGCATCTGCTTTGAAAATGACAAATTACTTCTCCACAACTGGTCAATGTTTAGGGCATGGGGTTCCAACCACCTTCCCCACTGTCCTATGATGATGAGCTGTGGTTCTTCCAGCCTAAGCACAGACTATCCCAGGCTGTATATTCTATCTGCACAAGCAACCCAGATCTTCAGTTATTTGCCCAAGGACATGCAGCAAGACAGTGTCAGAGCTTGGAAATACTGCCAATGCTGCTGGCTCTCCATACCGTCTGCTGGCATTTGTGGGGGTGTTAACCAGGGTTTCTAGTGCAGTCAGAAATAGGACTGTGTGAATAGTTAGTCAAAAGCATACAGCAACACTATTATGTCATAGTCTTAATTCAGAACCAAACAGCGATTTGAGGGAGAGACTATCATCTTCGTTCCATCTCTGTCAGTAAGGACTTGCACTCAGATCTCACTCTCTTGCCATGCTAAGTGCCAGCAACTTTCCTGAAGGTCCCAAACAGAAAAAAAAGGGGAATGCAAATATAGGCTTTTTGGTTTAAATTCTGCCCTGGCTATGCTTAAGTATCAAACCCTGAAGCTGGCTTAATCTACTGAATGACCAGAAGCCAAGGCTGGGCTTCCCCTTTGCAGCACCGAGTTATACTTACGGGATGGAGTGTCCCTGCATACAGCGTGTTCCAAAGCCAGGTTTATTGAGAAGGGCATCCAAAAGCTTCTGAGTGCCTGCATCTTCTGGAGCATCATTACTATGGGTATAGCAGAGGAATATCACCAGGTCAGTGGGATTACAGGCATACAGCAAAAAATAGCAGAGCAAAGCTGAGAACACAGTAAAAAAGCTCAGGAAAAGAACATGGGTAGAAATTGAAGTATGAAGAACCCTTGGTTTATGAGCACCCGTCTTTGTTTTTTGTGTGTGCACAGTATCACTAGACTCACAGCACCATACAGAAATAGAAATGGCCTTGCTAGTAGTTAGGGCAGGCATTTAAAGGTTTAAGAAGAAAATATTATCATGTCTTTAAAATGTACTTCTGCACTAACCACAGAAAGCAAGTTTAAACAATCAGATAAGGAATTCAGTACTCAGTAACTCAATTCAGCAGAGGAGAAAAGAATTTTAGGATTTAGCATCATTTCTGAGCCACAAGGAACATACCTAATAAATGTATACTGCTCATCGTACATCCAGGGCTGTAATTCCAGGCTGGGATACTTCCCAAAGGGAGGAACAATCAGACTGAACATGAGAGCAATACACACAAAGACAGCTGGCAGCACAATCTGAAATTACAAGGAGAGAGCGAGCCTTTTTTTATTAAGGTGAACATTCCAGAGGCATCATCAGCTTCAAGCGAGTCAATGGCTCAAGACTTTTCCAGCTTCCAAATAAAGCCTTTGTTACAGGTCTAGAGGGAATGCCCTCAAGTTGAGCCAAGGGAGGTTCAGGTTGGATGTCAAGGAATGTTTAATCTCTGAAAGAGCAGTCAGGCACTGGAATGAGCTGCCCAGATTGGTGGCCAAGTCACCATCCTTGAAGGTGTTTCAGAAAAATTTAGATGTTGCAGTGAGGGACACGGCTTAGTGAGAAATACTGACGAGTATATATGAACACAAAGCATGTGGTCCAGAGATGTCTCTTCTGAGGGAACCTTGCACATGTTGGATGATCTTACCTGAGCAAAGAAGCCCTTCCGGCTTCTCTTGGCAATAAGCAGTCTCTTCCACAACAGAGCCATGAACTGTTGCTGGGAGAGCTTCCAGCCCTTCATCTGGTAGGAGCCTTTCCCATCCATGCCACTGAGAAGATCAGTCTCTCTGGATTCTGTTAGCAAGAAACAAGAAAGAACTCTTAATCGCAAGCCCACAAAGATATTCCCTCAGCACTTCTGTGCTGAATTAACAAGGTGAAGGCTGGACCAACTACACTCACTTATCAAAAAAGAGAGCAACAAGCGGATAAAGCAACAGAAATTCACAGAACAGCATTTGCAACTTTATCTCTCTGAGACTTAAAAAGAGGATGGAGCAAGGCACTGCTGGGCAAATAAACCACTATTCCTTTGGCACTCTCAGCCTTGTAATTTGCACTATGTAGTGTTCACAAGAAGAAAATAGGCTTGAGAACCAGCAATACCTGGATCAATGTCTGAATCATTAGGGTCAAATGCATCATCTTCTGTAAATGGACGAAGGCAGCTCTGTCTGTCTCCAAATGCACGCCTGTTCCTTCTGGCAGGCAATGTCCCATCTGAAAATAAAGCAGTTATGGTTAGCTGAACTGCTTCCATTTATCTCCAATTAGTACCACAAAAAGCAAAGCAGTATCATTTTCATTGTACGTGACCTTCCATCTGCGGTCTGAGAAGCTGAGTTGGAGTGATTCCAGTCCAGGAAAAGCTAAAACCATGACTGCTACTCTGCGAGGTCACATGGTTTATGCATCAATTTTCACATTCTGTCCTAGAAGCTTCTTCCAGTGCTCTGGGCATTTATTTATTTACTTTTATTTAGCCACAGAAACTTGAGGCTGCTCTCACTCAAGGAAAATACTCACTTAATATGCAAGTGACACCAATTACAGTTTACCAGCATTAGTTTTTCAGGAAATGCTGCAAGAGCACTGAGCTACTCTCAGAAAAAGAGAAAGTCAGACAGTGCTGTGATTTGGCCCAGTCAATAGTTTTTCTTGCTATTCAGAGTAGACAGTGTCACTCAAGTTCACAATACACTCAAACAGTAGAAACTCTCCATGTGAGTAGGCAGAAATCAACAGTACACAAACACACTTAAAACATACTAAGAACAGCTGTTTTAGGCCATGAAAAATCTCACTGCAGAAGAGTTCCAGTTCAGCCACAAATAGGGACTGTCACACCGAAGCACGTGTCACTGTATAGCTGGACACACCTCCATATTTACATTCACTACTCACCTATCCAAATGTAGTTACCGAGGGCAGGAACACTCCTCATTTGATATACCCACTAGATTCTTTCCTGCCCAGGAAGCTAAGGCCTGCACTGAGACTTTACTCCTGAAATTTCTACACTTTGTCAGCCATGTGCTTAAACAAATGATGGTATCTCTCCCTTAAGTTTCCTCTGACACCACAGCAAACAACAACACTCACCTGAGGTTTCTGCATCCACACCGCTATCATCAGCCACTTTGAGGAAGATCTGAAAGACCATGGTAAGTGTCAGTTAAAATTAGAAGGGAAGCAATACTGTGATGACTCCTTCAGGAAATGCCATGAGAGAACCCAAGATTGATGTGTGCAGCATGAGAACAGATACAGGGTTTATTCCCTGGGTTACGGGAGCATAAACTTCCTCTCTGGCTTCCAGAAGCATAGCCTGAAAGCACGTAACAGCTGTTCCTCCTTTCCAAAATCAGTTCTCAGTATATCTTAAATGCAAGCTATTTCCTATGTCTGAAGGAGACTTTGGTACTAAATTTGTCAGTTAGAACAGTCGCAAGTAACAGCCCCTACACAGTCCTCTGACAAGGGCCTATGGCTATTGGGTTTCTCTAAAGAACAATCTCCAGTATCAAAAATGCATGCTTTCAGTTAAGCGCAGTACAAAGCATCCCTAAAAATGCCTCAAAGGTGTTTACAGAGTCACTATAAGCCAATCTGGGGCTAACCCTCATGTGATATCTCAGCAATGTGCAATTGAGTACAAAGGATCTATGCTTGCCTCTATTTCATTTTCGTTTTTAATGCACACTCCTTAATGGTGCAGAGGAGAATCCGTCCTGGAGAGGAGCACAGAGCTGCCTGCTCCACGACAAATGGGCAAATATTTACAGGAAGAAAAGACAGCCTTTTTCTTACTTCTGCCATGATTCATTTTCCCTAGTTCAAGTGGAAAACAGAAGCTTTAGCCCACTCACCTCCTCCAAGGTGGTCTCAGAAATGCCATAGCTGGAAATGCCAAGATCAGAAAGGCGATCATCAATTTCATGGAACAGCTCGACGAAAGCTCCCTCTTTAGCAGCTTTGTATGGCAAGACATAGGTTAACTCATGACCAATGTCCTCAACCAGTCTTGCCTCAGGGACGTGTTTTGTAATGAGATTCGAAATTGCAGAGACATCTAGAAGAACCAAAGGAAAAGGTGATGCTCATCTTTCTATTCTGTTCATCATGTGGAAAACAGAGCTCAGTCTGAAAAACCCTGTCAGAAGGAAACGAGGTAAAATGGAACAGCTATGGAAAGCAGCTCATTTCTATGGAAAATATGGGTTCTTTTTACATTCAGCAAAGGCTTGGACCCAAGCGTGACTATTGCTTTTATTTGAAGAATTTGAGATATCTTTTACATGCTACCGGCAGCCCTGCAAGTCATACTGGTAGCAGGTGTAGTAACTATACCATCTTCAATAGTCAAAGTGAACTCAGAGTGGTTCGCTAGACAAAAATGTTACAATGTTTATGGATTTAAAATTACTATGTCTGTGATCTTGATAACTAAGCCTCCGTGTTGCTACAATAATTGGACAAAATTAAGGCTATTGTTAAAGGTCAAAAAGGGAGCAATGTTAGCACAGGGACTGAACGTCATACTCTTTTTCCAAGGCTCACCTATTGTCAGGGTGTCACTTTCATGGTCACTGCCAAGGCCAGCATCAGAGCTGCTCTGGGAGACACTGTCATCCTAGTAACAAAAGAGGAGATAATCAGTAAAAAAGGTTAAGTTTAGCTAGAAAATAGGTGTGTCAGGATGCTGCAATCTTTCTAACTCCAAGCAAATGCTGCAGCATGCCGGATACTCTACAGAAGAGTCTGAAAGTAAAGGTGATGTATCATTACAAAGGACTAAAATACAAGCAAGAAGTCACAGCTCTAGGCATAAGTGTTAGAGAAGTGAGCACTTCATCTATCCTGTCTCTCTCCAAACAGCGTTGGAAACAATGGCTTTGAAAGAAACCATAATGGAGGCATACATTCCATGCAACAGTTAAGTAGATGTGGTCTGCCACAGTACCTATGAAAGCAGGTAAGATGTCTTTTAAAGAATAAGAGATTTCGATACATTCTGTTACGTAAAATCTTAACTGCTGCTTCCTGTAAGTCTAAAATTTCACAAATGAAAGATCAATATAACCAGGAAGAGTTAGCTGTACCTTCTTCAGATAGGACACCGTGCTGCTACTGTTTCGACAGGAGCTCAGAGAGGAATCCACATCTTTCTTGACAAGGGTCAAGTAATAGCCTGTTCCCAGCTGGTTCTTCAGGAAAAGAGAAGAACCAACACAGCAGAGCTTGCCATGAGAAATGATGGCAATTCGATCCCCCAGAATGTCTGCCTCATCCATGTGGTGTGTGGAAAGAATGATAGTGCGGCCTGGAAGAAAGCAAAGGAAGACACTGCTGTAAGTTATCTACATTCGTGTTTCCAAGCCAAGAAAAGCCATTACCATCTGGGTTTTGTCACGAAGTTGAATGGGAGGCTTGTTTCCCAAGTTGTTGCATGTTTGAATAAGGTTAGTTATATGGAAAAGGGTCGCAACTGTTGTCACTGGTATATTTTCCCCACCCTTTGCACATCATTGCCACACTCAGCTGAAGTAGGTTAACTCCATATCAGCAATCATGGCTACAATAAAACAGGACAATGCTGCACATACAGCATGAATTTCTGTCTTTAAATATCCTGACAATCCAGTGAAGATCTTTGTTCAGTGAGATCTGACATGAACTGGATGAAAAATGAGGACAGGTGAGAGCAGAATGTGCTTATCCCTCAAGCTCTTTGTTCCTTCCTCAGTGCAGGCAACAATGGATTTGCAAAGACATACTGCTATTTTGGGAACAGCTGTGAATCAGAGATTGATTTTCTTTTGCTTTTCACAACATGGTTTCATTAGGAGCTCAAAAAAAGACCACATACCTTGTCTGTACTTCAGAAGCAGTTCCCATATCCCTCTCCGAGAATAAGGATCCACTCCAGCTGTGGGCTCATCCAGAATGACAACTTTGGAGCCACCAACAAAGGCTAAGGCAACTGAGAGCTTCCTCTGCATGCCACCTGAAAGGCACAACAAGAAAGAGGGGGTCAGGCTGATGCAAAGAACAGAACAGAAATGAGAGCAACAAAGTGGAAATTGAGCTCTCCAAGAAAAAGCAAAATTGAGCACTGAGAAAACTGAGTGCTGATACTGTTTTATGCCTTCCGGGTCTCATCACCTTCAGGACAAAGAATAATTCATCAGGATAGTTTTCCCCAGCAGAGCACAATTCCTCCATACCACAACCCCTCTATAATAATGAATCATATGTATCTTAACATCAGCAGTACCATATTTCTTGCTCAGATGCCTAACCATATCTTGAGGACCTGGAGCAGGTCTCTAAAAGCTTGAGCCAAAGGAACAGGTGCCCAAGAGACTCCCCTCCAGTGGGAGTGTGTTAGAGGCAGCAGTGACATAATACTTCATATTATACTCTTCAGTGTGAAGCCAACCTGTGACAATCTGCTCTCCCTTACTAAAGCCAAATGTGTTGATAGAGTCAGAGACAAAACAGTCCTAGTCCTCAGATACCTGGCACAGGCTGATACAGGAATCCTGGTATTCCTGAACAAAGGGGAAGGATACCAACTGAAAAAAAAGCCAACGTAAGAAGTGCACAGTGTTCACAGTGTTTGGATGGAAGTTTTTGTAATGGCAGGTAGCCAACAGAATGAGGGGAAATTGCTTTAAACAGGAAGAGGGTAGATTTAGACTAGATATTAGGAAGAGATTCTTTACTGTGAGGGTGGTGGGACACTGGAACAGGCTGCCCAGAGAGGCTGTGAATGCCCCCACCCCGGAAGCATTCAAGGCCAGGCTGGATGGGGCTCCGAGCAACCTGGTCTACTGGGAGGCGTCCCTGCCTACAGCAGGGGGGTTGGAACTAGGTGATCTTAAAGGTCCCTTCCAAACCAAACCATTCTAAGATTCTACGAAATAGGGGTCAAATTACTTGAAGGTTAGGGTCTGAGCCACCTTCACCTAAACCTGTAAAACCCAAATATTCTAGTTAGTATTTGGAGAACATATATCACAGCTAGCTGTATTACAGGTATACAGATTCCATGGCCGTGAGGTGATGCCCCCTGTCAAGACAGAAACAAGTACAGAATACTGAGAAAAAAGTGACTGTTTTTTTACATTATTAGATAGCATAAATACTGTAAGATTGTTAAGTTTACTAGCATATATGATGATTAGGCACTTAATAAATAACTAATTTTTTCAACTGCCTAGATGCGCGGTAGCCTGTGTATCTGATTGGAGGATCCAATCGAGATCTGTGATGCAGCCTCAGTCAGGCCCTCCCTGATAGAGCCTTTCTGAAGCTGAGGGAGCTGCTGACAAATGTAAAAGCTGATGAACCTACCAGAGAGTTTGCTTGTCCTGGCTTTCAGTTTGTGAGGCAAACCAACGTCCATTGCCATCTGCTCCATTTCCTCTTTTACCTTCTTTTCCGGCAACCCTTTGAGCCGAGCATAGAACCAGATGTGCTCTTCCACAGTCAGCCTAGGGAACAAGAGCAAATTCAGGTCACAGATGTGAGCTGGAATTCAGCCTTGCATTAGCACTACACAAAGCATATTTGTTTGCTTAGGTAAACATCTTTTAAGCCTGAGTTCGTAGAAAGCAGCTACAGATTGGTTGCGCTCAGTTTGGGCTTGATTTCAGAATGCTGCTATTCAGCACTAGTGCAAATAATACTCCTTTTAAAGGGCTCAACACAATAACCATAACATCCCAATTCAGCAGGCAATGTTAAACCATTTAACCAAGTCAAGTTTAGTGCAGAGAAATGAGACTGCACACTCATGTCAATAATTCATAGGCACATATGAACCCACTAACAATCAGAACACTCTTACACCGGTCTCACACCACCCTGCTGTCTGTCACCATTCATACAGCTAAAGACACAGCTGTCTTAGCTCAAATAACACTAGTGTTTCCTAAGGAACCCAAACTTTCAACAGCACTAGCCCTACATCTCATGGATGCTACTCACAAATCAAACAGCACGTTGTGTTGTGGACAGACACCCAAGTTTTGCCTGATGGTGCTGAGCTCTGAGCGGATATCTTTACCCAGGATGAAGGCAGTACCAGAAGTAGGAGGGAATAAGCCAGTCAAGATGGACCTGAAGAACAAAGACAACAGATTCCAGCACTAAGAAGTGGATGCTGTACGTGATACAATGGATGAGTGAAGAGTGAGTGAAAGCCTTTGGGAGCTCCCACATCATGGAAGTCATCTGAGAGATACGTATTACTAATGGATGAAAAATTGGCTCCAGTGGTTTTAACGCAGTGATCAAAGCACGCCCACGTGGTGGTGCTTGAAGGAAGTATCTTTTTCTCTAAAAGCTTCCCATCCTTTCAAGCTCAATTCATTTCCTTTCACTGATAAGTCAGAATCACAAATGAGATTACTAAAAAATGCTGCCAGCATATGCATTCAGGCACAGCCTCAACCTGAACGACCTCCAGTTTTAGTACTCTGTATCTGTGCATCTTCTAAACAGTTGCACAACTGGAGTAAGTCAGCAAAGCTCCTCTGAAATCAGTGAAGCATCATCAGTGGAGCTCCACTGCACTTGTACAGCAGTTGCGTTGTACTGACAGGAACAGTAATATTTAGAGACAGTTCCACCATATTAAAGTATAACATTAATCTTACATGGTAGTGGTTTTCCCTGCTCCGTTATGTCCCAGAAATGATGTGATCTGCCCTTCATAGAAATTCAGTGTGAGACCATCCACAGCAACTTTCTTGCCATCACGATAAACCTTCACCAGGTTCTGGATGGAGACACCAAGACTCAGATGCATAGGCTCTTCCTCCTTGCAGACTGAAAGGAAAACAGAGCAAAATAGAAGGGATGTGAAAAACAACAAGAAGGGGTTCTACAGGTACATACAGGCAGGAGGAGACAGGCAAAGGAGAGTGTTCCCCCTGTGATGAAAGGTAATGGGCAGCTGGCTTCCTCAGGCATAGAAAAAGCTGAGGTACTCAATGAGTGCTTTGCCTCAGTCTTCACGGCTGGTCAGGCTTCCCATCTCTGCCAGGACCATGAGCCTCTAGGTGAGGGTGTGGGGAGTGGTTTCTGTCCCACTGTAAGGGTGGAACAAGTCCAAGTCCTCCTCATGAAACTGAACGTATATAAGTCCATGGGGCTGGATGATATCCATCCTAGGGTTCTGAGAGAGATGGCTGATGTGGTTGCCAAGCCACTCTCCATCATATTTGAAAAATCATGGCTGGCTGGTGAAGTCCCTGGTGACTGGAAAAAGGGAAACATTACTCCCACTTTTAAGAAAGGGAGAAAGGAAGACCCGGAGAACTACAGGCCAGTGAGCCTCACCTCTTTGCCTGGGAAGATCATGGAGCAGATCCTTTGTTAAGGCACATATGAGACAAAGAGGTGATTTGAGACAGCCAGCATGGCTTCACCAAGGGCAGATCGTGCCTGACCAATCTGGTGGCCTTCTATGATGGAGTGACAGCTTTGGTGGATGGGAGAAGGGCAGTGGATATTACCTTCCTGGACTTCTGCAAGGCCTTTGACATGGTTCCTCACCACATCCTTCTCTCTAAATTGGAGAGGTATGGATGTGAAGGATGGACTGTTCAGTGGATTAGGAATTAGCTGGCTGTTTGCAGCCAAAGGGTAGTGATTAATGGTTCTGAGTCAGGGTGGAGGCCTGCGGTGTCCCTCAGGGGTCTGTCTTGGGACCGGTGCTCTTCAACATCTTCATCAGTGACAGAGATGATGGAATCGAGTGCACCCCCAGCAGGTCTGCGGATGACACCAAGCTGAGTGGTGCAGTCAATACGTTGGAAGGAAGGGAAGCCATCCAGAGGGACCTGGATAGGCTGGAGAAGTGGGCCCATGAGAACCTAATGAAATTCAACAAGGCAAGCGCAGGGTGCTGCACTTGGGTCAGGGCAATCCCAGGTATTTATACAAACTGAGGGGAGATCTTCTTGAGAGCAGCCCTGAGGAGAAGGACCTGGGGGTCCTAGTGGATGAGAAACTGGACATGAGCCAGCAGTGTGCGCCTGCAGCCTGGAAGGCCAACTGTGTTCTGGGCTGCATTAACAAAGGGGTGGACAGCAGGGAGAGGGAGGTGATTGTCCCCCTCGACTCAGCTCTTGTGAGGCCCCATCTGGAGTACTGCGTCCAGGCCTGGGGCCCCCAGTACAGGAAGGACGTGGAGCGCGTGGAGTGAGTCCAGAGGAGGGCCACAAAGATGATCAGAGGGCTGGAGCACCTCTCCTATGAGGAAAGGTTGAAGGAACTGGGATTATTTAGCTTGGAAAAGAGAAGGCTCCAGGGAGACCTCATTGCAGCCTTCCAGTACTTGAAGGGAGTGTATGCAACCAAGAGGGAGAACGGCTCTTTATGATGGTAGACAGTAGCAGGGCAAGGGGGAATGGTCTTAAACTGAGACAAGGGAGGATTAAGTTAGATATTAGGAGGAATTTTTTCACGCAGAGGGTGGTGATGCTCTGGAACAGGTTGCCCAAGGAGGTTGTAGATGCCCCATCCCTGGAGGCATTCAAGGCCAGGCTGGATGTGGCTCTGGGCAGCCTGGTCTGGTGGTTGGCGACCCTGCACATAGCAGGGGGGTTGAAACTCGATGATCATTGTGGTCCTTTTCAACCCAGGCCACTCTACGATTTTATGATTCTATGATATGATGGGTTTTAAAAACATCATTTAACTGTGTGGGAGTTCTAAGAAACATCATATTCCCTTAAGCATGTGGAGATCCACGAAGGAATGAGATATGTGAGTAACTGACCGTATTTCTTACTCAGTGACAGAAATCTTCCACATAATTGCCTTTTAGTTCTTTTCACTCTACTGACTGCACCAGGAGCACAGGAATCTCCAGTGTCACTACAGTCAGCAGAAACTAGAGGAATTCACAGCTCTGAGGCTGCAGTACCTGTTTGTCTTGGGTTTCTCTAAACACCTGATCCCAAACTGAGAACAAATGGATAATCAATTTTCATATTAGCCAGGCTAGTACTTCTGCCCTTGAATTCTCCTTCCAAAGCAGAAGACCTCAACACTTCACTGGAGCTTTCTTCAAGTTCAGTGCTTACCTTCTGAGGGCCCCTTCTGGTCAGGATGAAGATGCTGCCTGTCCTGAGATTCTTCACCAAACCAATAGGATTTTGTGAAAGGAAAGTACCAGGGTCTGGGAATCCCATACTGGCCTAAAGAGAAAAAAGCATTACATGAGCTCAGCTGCAGCTGATCATTTTTTCATCTTAGCTTTCACAGCAAGAAGGGAAGTATTCCATCCTCCACAAGCCTCTAGGTTAGGCAGGGCTAAGGTGATCTTTACTGCCAGTCTTTAGAATAAAAGTAACCTCTTTTCCAGAATTTTCATTTTAGGGTTAGAGGTTCTATGCTAGAATTAGCATGTGTGGTGCTAATATCATCACTGCTCGCCTACCACCCCCACCCCCCAGCACTGTCTGTAGTATTACTGTAGTATTAGCAGTTTATAGAAAAGAAAAGCTGAAATGCACCGAACTTCCTGGGGCTAGTTTAGCCATCACCACAATAGGGCACAACCTCTGTGCTGGGAAATGGGAAAAAGTCACTGCTAGAAGCTGCGACAGTTCTGTGCTAGTGGTATAGGATTCTTCTCCATGACCTTTCTGTAGCTCTGCTTAAAAATGCATTTGTTTTGCATCTTGTCAAAGGAGTAGGACATGAAAGTATGAAGTTATGACCCTTCCCACTGAAGCAAATCTCACCTGGGAAGACAGACTCAATGTACCAGGTCATGACCCCATAGAGGAACGTGTCAAACAACATCATTACAGCAGATGTGGTGATGCTAAAGCCATCTTCTTCTAGTGGGCTCTCAAAGAAGTTGTCCCACTGAACACCAACTCCCTGCTCTTCAAACAGTGCAAAGTACTCGCAACCAAAGCCAAAGGCTACTGGAGATAACAGGCTCTGCAAATGAGAGACATGAACACACATTTTTCACTGCTACTCGATAACTGGGCGCCTCATCTCTAGTGCAGGGCTCAAGGACGTGGTCAAGAGGCCCTAAAGGAAAAGTCAGAAGTCTAAGGACCATGACTAGATCTGTAGAGAGGGGCTGGGAAACTATTTTTGTTTCATTCAAGTAAGTAAAGCCTGAAACCTCTGGTGGACCACTCCCTAGAAATTAGTTTGTTTTCCTACTCCTTCCATTATGCTTGGACTTTCATGCAAGGGAAAACATCACTAGGCCACCCTCCCCAAGCAGATAAAGAAGCACTGTAGAGAAGAAAGTCAGATAACTCCTGCAACCTTGCATATCTGGTGCTATAGCACCACAGCATACAGAGAAACCAAGGGAGCTTAATGTAGCAGAATTACTTTCCTACTGAAGGCAACAAAATCCTCCCTGCCGGTTCTATCAGTCTCTTCACCAAGCCCAACTCTCGCAGACTCTTACAATGGAAATCACCCTCCTATTGCCCCCTACCCACTAATTATTAGTGTCCCAACTAGAGAGCGATTCAGTGCCACAGTGGTGGAGGCCCAATGCCCTGGACAGTTTCCTTAAGATTTACCGCAAAGATCTTGAGCGAGAAGCTGACATAGTCCTGCCAGGCAACACACAGCACGTAGGGTAGGTATAGAGTGAAATACACAATGCCTCCACAGGCAGCTGCCAGGTTGGCCCTGGAGAACACGGTGCTGATGAGAAAGCACTGCAGGATGGTCACAATGCCAAAGATTGAGAGGAAAACGAACACCACACTAGGGTCACTGTAAGGCAGCAGATTCCCCATCTGGAAGAGAACAATAGGTGCATCAGGTATTGAAAGGGCTCTCTGACATGGCTCTAGTACAAGGAGGCCCACAGCACTGCTTGCTAAGGGGATTCTGGACTTGCTGCAATCTGCACAACAGTTGCTGACCAGCCAGCACCCACCACCTCCTCCCCAGTGTGCCAACAGAGGCCACTGCACTCCACTGTTCTGGATTCTGCTGTCACAAACCAAACTAGTAAGCTCACCTTGAGGATCAGCACCAGCAGACCTGCACTCATGAGGAGAGGGATGAGGCTGCTAATGAACCAGCTTAGCCAAAGGATGCCATTGTCAAGGCCCATAATCCTCATTGTTTCCTTCAGCCGGGCTTCCTTCTCATACACAATGCCCTTAATTATCACAGCCACTGAGTAGATCCAGGCTAGAGTCATGAAGAGAGGCATGGAACGGCTCATGACACGCAGAAATCTGAGAACAAGAAGGAAGGGGCCAAGAGAACAAAGGGAGAAATACCAGTGTGACTGTGGGTACCACTCAAGGGCTAGCGAAGTATAGGGATTGCTAAGGCTTCACTGCACAAAGCACCCTAAATGCATGCAGATTATGACACAGCATCAGTGTCTCACCACAAAGTGAGGCTGATGGGTCTACAGCACAACACCAGCCCTGAGCAGGAGCCAGTTGTAGTTCCAGCTCCCTTGAAGAGCAGGTGTAAAGAGTTGCTTTTCCTGGGGACTACTCTCAACTGTCTCCATAAATCACGACAAATCCTAAATCCTCAGTGTGCTGAACAAGAGCTCTAATTCAGGGATTAGGGAAGATGAGATCTGCTCACACACTGATAACATGGACACAGTAAGTCATGCCTGAAGAGAGACTAAAGCCCATGCCTCCCAACCCAGAGTGCTCCTGGAAGCTTCTGAAGCAGCCTGTATACATACATGTCATCCACATAACACGGATAAGGCATCTGCTGCACATAAACTCCTGTCTTCTTTTCTGTGCCTGTTTGCACTCTGATGATGGCCTGTTCTACCACATCCTGCAAGTAGGTAAAACCTCCCCACACATAGCGCATGTCCTCAAAGGGGTCAGCACGGGGACCAGGATCCCAGTACCTGCCAAAGGAAAAAGATGTTTCAGTTAGAAATCCTCAAACCCTGTAAGAAGTTCTTCACAAGGCAGCCCGTTATGCCTCACCCATCCTTAATCTTGTTGGTCCTTTCCACATTGTCAATGTCCATGCGTATTTTGTATTTCACATGCTGAGGGAGCTCTGTGCTGTTAGGAGCTATTTCAGTGAAGACAACACCAGCCCAGAATCTCCTTTCATCCAGAAGCTCCAAGGACTTATTTATAAGACGGACTTCTGTGGCCACAGGCTCCAGTTTGTCCAAGTTGACACACTAGAGAGGGACAGATTTGGAAGTGTTTATGGGATCAGGTTAAACCAGAACATACTGTAAGTTTAGGACGGACAAAGGAGAACTCTGTAATACCAATGCCACACCCAAGAAAAGGCTGCAGTGCTGAACTACTATTCAATGGCTCACACTAGACCAGCAAGTTGCTAGACATATCATTTTATCCTGCTTACTGGTCACCCACCAGGCAAACAAGTGTCACTGACATATAACCCAAAGGTATTTTCTGGACAAGCAGTTAGGAAGTATTGTAGTGGCAGCTGTAGGATCCAACCCAAGCATCTACTTCCATAGTCTTATTTTCCTCTGTTAACAATAAGCAAGGTGTGATTCAAAGCCTCTAAAAAGTCAGTGGAGAGACTACCAAAGCCCTTGGACCAGGCTTCTAACAGGCCAAGACCTGTTTCTGTTTGCACTCATCTGCCAAGACGACTGAAGAACAAGCAGATAAGTTTCATTATAAGCTACATCTTCCTCAGCTTCAGCTGCTAGCTCCACTGTGGACCCCAGCGAAAGCCCCAAACAGAAGTATGAGCTGCTACATGGCCAAAGTGAGCAGCCACTTTCGGTTGCCCGGTAACAACAGAGTGGGAAACCACATGCCATGGCCAAAGCAAGAGCTTCAAGAACAAGGCCTAAAGTTAGGTTCCCACATCTATATTAAGATACCTGAATAAATGGTATTTTCTAACACACTGCGCACTCAGCCCCACCAAGACTGGTAATTTTCAGAACAGGGACTGGGACTGAAGAGCACTGACTTTCCCTTCCCTGGAGCCACCCTTCCCAGTGAGCAGAATCCCAGCTGCAGCTGTCCCCAGCTCCCTGCCCACACTGCAGCACAATCTTACCTCCATGAAGCGGGATATGGTCTGAATAGCTCTATCCGTCTCATTGAAGGCATCCACCCAGGTGTAGACCATTCCGTTATCTGCCTCAAACTCTTCTGGATGCTTTGACAGGAAACGGGCAACGTCTTCCACCGTCCAGTTGGAAGCCGGCAAGTGTAGGTCCCAGAGAGCCTTGCTTTTCAGCAGCGTCTGTAGTTGTTTTCGTCAAAGGGGAAATAGTTATGTTGAGAATTACTGTTGGATCTCCCATCTTGTCACAAAAATGATTACTGTATTTTGAAAAAGTACAGGAAGCGCTGACATTACACTGGAGGTGCCCCAGCAGGCAGGTCATCTAACTTTTGCTGTCTGCTAGCCAAAGGTGTCTGCTGTGTCTCCTTGCACTGCTACTCATACCCCTTTTTTTATAGTGTGAGTCTATTTCTGCATACGGAGTAGCTCAGCCTCCGGGTACCTCTTGGTCTTCCACGCCACAAACAAACAGTCAGGCACGCTTTGCAGGCTGGCTTGCTCTATGTTCTGCCTCATCTTTTCCATAGAGAGGGCAGCAGAGAGCCATGCACAGCCCTGCGCCCAGAGAAAAGACTGTAAGTGCCGCCCAGGCCCTGCTCTGCCCTAGGTGGCGGCTGTGTCCCGGGCTCCTGGGACAGGAGAGAGCTGAAGCAGACAAAAAACCCCATCCATGCCTTCCCCACTTCTGGGGGGAGAAGCCAACGGATTTTGCGAAGGCAAGATACAGAGAAGGAAGAAACATCTTCAGAGATGTATTTGGCCGACCAGTGGTTGCCAAGCTCTGCTGACCTCTTCGAGCAAGTCTCTACTCCCTACTGGGTTGGAGATGGGGAAGGCACAGACAGGGGCTGAGTCCTTCAGCTGCTAAACAGAAATACCAGCACTGAAGGCCAGGTGGCTTCCTTATGTGTTTTTCTGTTGTGTCACTGACACCAGCTAAAACAACCTCCAACAGCAATGATGACCTGCCTTTCTGCTCTCCTACTGTGGATAGTGATGCTTTCACCTGTTTTAGCCCCCAGTTTCCAGAGGATGAGCTATGGTCCCACTACATGTATGTGCAACACCCTACAGTCCGAGTTGGAGCACTTGGCGCTAAGGCAGAACTGAGACCTGTCAGCAGCAATGTAACAGCAGGTAGGAAGGCAGCCTTAACTGTAAGGAATACAGCTGAACTAAAAGAAAGGAAAAAAGCCAGCACAAGACAGAAAACTATGAATTGTAACCAATAAAAACAGGAAATTGAATTTTTGCCAGAACAAAGAACAAAATGGAGAGGTGAGGGAGCTTCCCCATGTGCAGCTGTTAGTAACAAGCCAGAAGGCACCGGGTCACATGGTTACAAAAAGAGAATCACAAACTGGGAAAACAGATCAGGCCAAGCTGACAGAGGAGAGCACACAAAGCGGAAATCTGAACAAACAGAGAGCTTGAGCTCCCCATGAGCACCCTTCTTTGCACTCATCTCTGGAGGCTCTCACCCTACTCTGACTTGCAGAGAGGGCACCACACTTGCAGGCAAGAGGCTTGGCCTCATCATCCCTGCAGCAGCAGCAAAAACGAACGTTAGCTTGGGGTGGGGGGCACATGTCATCCTCCCTGGAGTTAGCAGCAGCATCAGGCTGCAAGTGCCTGAGATCAGTGAGAAAATCACTTTCCTCTGCTTCTGCAGAATGAAATACACCCAACAGTTTCCACAGCCCAGAAAGCTGGGAGCTGACAATCACCCAGCAGTACAGCAGCCTCAGGGACTTGCAAACAGCAGATGAGAGCAGCCCCAAACAGGCTGCTGTATGTTTTAGCCTATCCATGTCTAAGTGACCCATGCTGCATCTCTAAACCTAGCAGGATGTCACCTGGGCACACAACAAAGTACTGCTGAATCCATCAGCTGCAGCAGGCAACTGCAAAGGGACCCCTGCCACCGTAATAGCAAGCAAAAAATACAGAATCAGTCAAGTCTGGACTCATTTGAAAAAATAAAATAAATCTCAAACAAGTAGGAATACTGACACAATAGCAAACCAATAACTGAATCCTGACTCTTGTCAGCACACCCTGCAGCAAGCAGTTTGGGTTTGATTCTCATGTCTCTGATGAGAACATCTACATGTTCTACATCTACATGATCTCTACAATGAGATCATCTACAGAACTAACTTTCATAAAGCTAGCAGAGGCATAGGAGTAAGGAAAATGATGTCATTGTTATCTCTATATCCCATTCATGGGGAAGTGCAATGGGATGGGTCAGAGACTATTCTGCCCATCATTACAACTGGGATAAAGTAAGAACGAACTGCAAGGCTTAAGACCCAGGGAGACCTCTGTGTAACACCCACCCTTTTTTGCAAGTGCAAAGACTCACTCCTCAGAGTTACAGCTGAGGGAAGGAGTGTGAACTAAGCTTCTTGTACTCTTAACAAATAATGCATGCTTTACAACAGGCACAATGCTCTGGGGAGCCAACAGGCTAGCAGAAAGCATGTCAAATACAAACAGGACTCTCAACCCCTTGTTCATGATCTTGTAAGCATAGCATATTATGAAACGATAAGCCACAGGGTGATGTTTTCTCTTCCCCTGTGACACCCAACTGTTACTAATTTAAGTGTACCGTGCTAACCCAGGAAAGGTTTTCACAAGGTTTCTGCCAGATGATCACCAGGCATCTAAGTTCAGTTCTAGAACAATAACCATTCAAATCTTATTGCACTCAGTAGAGCCTGAGGCCACGTGACACTTTCCAGGATCTGATCTAGGCATACGGTAGCTTGCTTTGTTGCTGTCATGAAAGCAGCTGCTCTAGAGAGCACTTTTTACAGAGGAGTGCACAGCACTGGCAGCTGAACCTGTCACCAACTCCACAGGTCCGCAGTTTACAAAAATACCATCAGCCAGATATTTATAGAACATCAGGGCAACAGTGTGGAAGAAACAACACATTTCCCCACAGAGGTAGATTAGAAACAGCTGTTAAACACGCTCTGCTCCTGACTGTGGAAAGTTGTTAAGTGGAGAAGTGCTCAGCGCAACGCAAGACTGGTACAATCACAGCTTGTTTCAAAAGGAGGGTCACATGCATACTATCAACAAAGAAGCATTATCTAAAATAAATATTTTATCACTGTCTGCAGAAAACGATGCTTGTAGTTCTGGTAAGAACAGCATACTGACCCGAATCAGATCCATTTCCTGACTACTTTCCATGAACGTCCAGATCTTTGGGCTTATCTCCTCCCACATCCCCCCAAGGTCGCGAAACACTCCCAGCTCCTGGAATGTCCTGTTCACCTGTTGGCAAAGAAGAGAGGAAGGTTATTTCCAAAACATGGCTCAGATCCACTGTGGGCTGAAAGTGTGCATTGGCCTATCAAGTACTGAGCGTTGCTTATACTCAAACAGCAATTCAGATTCAGCAAGGATGGGAGTAAGAAAAATCTTATGTACAGGGAAGGAAAAATACAAAAAAGAAGTGCCTGTGGCTGAGTAGGGCTTAAGGCTTGGTGGAGAATGTTTCCTGCTTGGAGATGAAGGGCACACAGAGACAACCCCTTCCTATTTGATAGAAGAGGTTGCTAAGGAAGTTTGAGATTAGAGAACATTAGGTAAACCACTATCAGAAACAATTAAGGATCAGCTGACAAGCAGGTAGTGGAAAAGACACCTGATTGTTTATCAAGGTCCCTTCCAGTCCCATATCCCACATCAGAGTTGCAAAGTCCGTAAGTAATCAAAAAGCACCGCCAGAAATGTTTCCAGCAAGACTCAGAAACATAGTTCAGCTTGGCTTTTTCTCCTTGAGCCTTTGACAGCAAGTGCACGGGAGGTGAGAGACTAGGGACACTGTGCTTTGTGGACAGTCCTTTCTAGGCTTGCACTTGAGCTCAATTTAACACAGAGCAGCTTAGCTGTACAGTCAGAGCACATACCTCACACTACGTATCAGAGGACAGAGTTAGAGTTACCTCAGCCATGATCTTCCTTATGGCTGGTGTGTCTGGAGTGTACAAGACCTTCCCAATCAGCAAAGGTTTCAAAGCCCTCCAAATAATTCTGGAAAGTGGGCTGGATTCCAGGTTCTTCATCAGCTCATTGCAATAGGGTGCTGAGGAGGAGAGGAAGGGATGAGCAACTGAGAAGCACTGTGACAACTGCAGGAGGCACATGCCTCACTTGTGTGTGCTTTAAAGATGGTCCAAGCTGACAGCAGAACAGTCATCTTACAACAAAAAACAACTTCTGCTGCAAAGATCCACAAAATGCCCTTTTCAGCCTGAGCCTTCACAGTTCACCCAGCAAGTGCATAGAATCTGCACAGTCTCTACCAATAACAGCCATACTCATTTGCACAGCTTATGAAATCCACTGCATGATACAGGCAAAACCTGCATAGGAAAATGACATATTTTCAAAGGCTGCATGTGACTGTGGACCCCATTTCACAGGAAGTGTCCACGTAGCCTTCCTGGATCCTACACAAGACCTTTGAGAATCCCCTACATCTTGGTACCCTCCCTGTCCCTAAGAGTACGTGCAGGAAACAATAGCTGGCTGCTCAGACAGCACGTATGTAGTCTTCTGAAACAGTAGGGTATATGCTGACCCTCAGGACCACGAGCTTTTGTTAGTGCAAGTTTGGAAAACAGTAATCACTGCAGCTATGGAGTAGATGGGATGTTACACCATGGCAGGGTTACACTTACTTGTGGAGTTATCATAGAAATTAGTTACATCATCTTCAGTGCTGTTGCCTCCAAACAGTGCTTTGTAATTATTGTCCTCATACCAGTTGAGGGATTTAATCTTGAGCCCTCCACCTTCAGGGTGGCCACACACAATGCGTGACACAGCCTGGTAGATCTGTGTAGAGGAGTTTGAGGCATTCACATTGGTCAGGAACATCACCTCTTGCCTCATGTCACTCCAACTCTTCATGCTCAGCAGCTGGAGAAGTAAGGGGGAGAAGAACGTAAATGGGGATAGGAACAGGATTACAGAAGGGAAAAAATCTTGCCATTCTCCTTCAAATCACCCATCTGTTCTTGAATCCCACTGGACGCAGTTCTAAAAAGGAGAGATCAGGGAAAGCATGTTTCCCTCCATTGCAGTGGGAAAACGTAAAATCTCTTCTTTATTCTAAGTTTTCTCACACAATTTTCTGTGTGATTCCTGCTCTCCCTGAGCTCTCACATGGAAGTCACTTCTTTGGTTGCACAACAGCTCACATTCCAGCACAGTCCCTTCACTCCAGGGTGAAATGAGGCAGAAAAGGGAATAAGGAAGTAACATGGAGCAAGTGCAGCTAATCGTACCCAGCCTCATTGAGCTTCAGGCCCTGGAGTGCTGGCAGCATCACCTGGCACAATTCCACCTAGGTGGAAGCCTCTCCTGATATACACCAGGCAGAAAGTTTAACCTCCTAGGTCAGTAATGCTGCTCCTGGCCCAGCACCTCCCTCCCCTCTTTCAACAGCATTCCCAGAAAGCCCCTGAAAACAAGCCCAGCTGCATCCTCAGATCTGACTGCACAGTAAGCCGTTTCTCCACACCATATGCAGCCAACCACAATGAGAAGCCTTCTCTTGTCCTGTTTGCATGACACCTGGCACAGAGATGAAACACTCATGGCTAGCTGGGAAGATGCGCACTTTGGGACTCATTTATCTGGCACAGCAACAACCTGCAGAAGCTGTCCTGAACAAAAGCACCAGATACTTGGCCTCAGACACTGCATTAACATCTCCATACTCAAGGATATGGCCTGGCTCACCACAAGGAAAAAAACAATGCAAGTCCGCAAACAGTGTTTTTATGCTACCCTGAACCTCTATGCTCAGACTGGCAGCGGATGTAAGGAAACGGAGGTGTGCCCACACACACTCAATGTCTGTTTAGCTCAGTATCTCTGTGATGGTGACAGCAAGCGGATGTTAGGAAATAGGCAGGGCAAAGAACAGATACTTCCCGAGGTAACCTCCCAGGTTCCAATATTTTCAGCTCAGAGAACTTCTGTCTATTTGCTAACACTAAATGAGTGTCTTCCATGGTAAACATGAATGTTTGCAAATATTTAGCATCTAACACATCACTGGAAAGACCCCTCTCTCCCTTTCCTAAACTTGGCTGTTGTTAGCTTCATTCAATGCCATACTTTTTGTGCTGGCACAGAGTAAATATTTGTATTCTTTTTCTCTTCTCAACTCTATATACCTCTGTCCTGTTCCCAGCTCATCTCTCACAGGCTGGTGAGTCCCAGCATATTCCTTGTTCTGTATGTGAAAGTCATTCCACTTCTACACATCTCCATTGTTCTTCTCTGAACTTTTTCCAGTTCTGCTACTGCTTTCTGGAAACAAAGTACCTAGATCAGTACTCTACATTGAACAGAAGGGCAAGCCACGGATTTACACGGTGCTGTGGTAACACCTTCCACAGGTGGTTCTCTATCCTTATCTAAATCTTTTCCAGCATTCAATCTGATTTTTTGACTGCTACTGAATATCAGGTGACATGAACTGTGATGCTCTTGCTGTGCTGCCCAGAATAGCGACATGCACTAATAAGGGCAAGCAGAGTTGGTGAGACACCTATTTGCAATTATTCTTCAGATGCATTTTGGAAACAACTTCCAATAGCCCAACTGCTCTGTCTTCAGAGTCACTCAAAGCCCTCTTGCCAATTTTGCTGACTGTGCCTTGGTTTAGACACCTTCATTTAAATAAAATGCAGTTATTCAAAGTCTAGGACAGCTGGCAAAGCCAGCGAGTGACAACACAGAAAGCAATGGTGTCTTGTAACAGCTCAATCTCACTCCACCCAAGGTAAGCACAGCCAGTATTTCTGGCCTCTCACTGTAGGTAAGTCTGACCCTTTGTGTTCATCCATAGTACTGCACATGTTTTCTATGTGCCAACATCTGGATAAAAAATCTTGATGCTAAACAAAAGCTATTTTGTGTCACATACACAAGGAGTCTCTATTTTTAGCTGCCCAAAAACACATGACACGTTGATATGATGGAAGACAGCTGTGAGAACAGCTAGAACCTGGGGATTTGGTGCTTGTGTCCAGACTTGCTCCAAACATCCTCTCATCTTCTCACTATTCACTCCTGCCTTTGTCTGCACCCTGGTGCCAATCAGTTTGGCTCCACAGGTCCAGGGTGACTGGCAGGATGCTAACATCAAGGACATGACAGAAAAAAACTTAAGCCAACAGCTGCAGTCTGTTAAATATGCTCATGTGGATTTGGGATTTGATGTCTTCTAACCCAGGAGGGCCAAGGCCACACTTCAGGTGTGACACTTTGAGTCTCTAATTCAAAGGGTCATCTTGGGGAGCTTTTGGTATTTTAGGCAGAGCAGCCAATTCTTCCTTAGTAAAAAGCCAGTGGCTTTAGCTAAAGTGCCACCAACTCCTTAGGATAAGTAAAAGTATGGAAATAGAAAGCATAGTTAATTGCCATGAAAGTACTACGTGTAAACTATCCAGCAAAGAGACTGCATTAATGAAGGTACTTTTATGTGTAATTTTAAAAACAAAGTCTGAGCAAGCAGCTTTGTTTCATCTTTGGCACCAGCAATTTCATACTAGGTACACAGAGCTGCTCTGTTCATGCCCCTGGAAGCGTTATTGAACTACTTCTACCAGACATCAGACCTGGCTGGGTGTTTCTTCACAGTTGCCCTCGCCCTCAGAGTTTAATCTGCCGGGTTGATTTAAGGAGCACAGAGACAGAGATCTAACCAGTCCTCACACAAAGAGACAAATATTTTCTTCAGACCATTCTCTAATTAAAATTCCTTGCTAGAAAGGCTCCTAGACGTGGCACAAACAATAGCTCTCTCCACCCCCTCAAGCTGCTGCCCCACGAAACAAGCGAGTGAGTCCCTCCTTTTCATGCAGAAATCAGCCTGCCAGACAATAAGGAGTAACTTTCGGTCAAGCCATCTGGAGCAGCTCACGCAGTACGCAAAGGAAAAAGATGCCTTTGTTTGCACGGTAACGGGGCAGAATAAAAGGTAGTCCTACCCAAAACAGCTGCCAAGCAAAAGGCACGCTACCCTAGGACATTTTCAGCCACATCAGCAAACTCAGCATCACATGGTTTCAATTATTTTTATCCCAGGCAAAAAAAAAAAAAAAAAAAAAAAAAGCCAACAAAAAACAAGGCAAGCTTAAGTGACGTAACGGGCAACAGCTGTAACCAAACTCTTAAGGGCAGCCTCCCCCCCAACCTCCAGCTAGCAGCAAGAGCTCTGCCACCGTCTAACTGAAGCTGGTCCTGGAATCACCTTAATTTCTCAGCAGCTGAGAGCCAGCGGCAGGTTCTGGGCTGGCGTGGGACGCGTGCCAGGGGCTGCTGGCGGGCATGGTGCTGGCTCCACAGCCAACCCTCCGTGGGAGGGCCGCACGCTAACCCCGAGTGACCTGCTCCTCCGCGTGCACACGGGGTTACTGCCGTTCGCTGCATGCTGCTGGCTTGACACAGGCTGGAAAGCTTGCGGAGGGGAGGAGGAGGCATAGTTTGGTTTAGATGGTTGTGATTTCTGCTAGAGGGAAAGAATGTTTTTGCCTAGTAGCAGTACTTCAGATTCAAAGTCAGAGCCAACCAAAAGCAACTAAAATGTGCTTCTGGCTCTGAAAGTAAAAAACGGTTTTGGACTTGTGACTCACACGAGGCACGCAGGGCTTTTTTCTTAATTCATCATTTCACCTGCAAAAACAAATACAGCCTCTATAATGCCACCATGCCTCTGCAAACCTCTATGTTTTGCTGGGGCCTTTCTCTGCCAGCGTTGTGATGCCATTGCACTGGGTGTCCCACAAATACCAGAACACAGCCTGTGCCCCAAAATACTACTTCTGCAAAGACAAATGACAAAAAGCACCCTTTAGCTGCTAAATTACATACATCACCTCTTCCACACGCCATATTCTCACAAAACCCAGAGGCCAGTAACAACCCCTGGCACGGCTGGCAACCGACTGAAAAAAAAAAAACAGAAAGGAGACAAACCTCTCTGTGCAGTTTTGCAAGGCGCTGCTAATCAGCAGATATATTGCAAAGGCGACTGCTGAGAAAGTAAGCCCCACAGAAAACTTAACTCCTGCACCTCCTGGGAGGACCCCATCTACAGCCACACGCCTGGGAAACTCCTATGGTGTAATTCTAAGTTCTGTGCACTGAGGAGTTGCATAGAGGTGTTACTGCTACTGATACAGAGTGTATGGTCGTAGGATGACACGGGAGTTTCAGAAACAGCAAGAGATTTGACTGTGAGTTGCACCAAGGAGAAACACACTCCTTGTATTTGATGACAGGTTAGGACATCCACCACACCAGTGGTATTCTTCTGACACGAAGTAGCTACTTACCTCCTTGACAAGCTTTCCCAGGCTGTCCCTCAAAGCCTCCACAGTTTCTGACAGATCCCGCAAGGAGGAATTAAAGAAAATTTCTCTCTGCAAGAAGAAAGAAAAAGAAACCGGAAGTCACTATGAGGCACCAATAAGGAAATTGAATTGTTGTAAATACCCTTGTAAAGAAAGGTGTTTACAAGGCAAAGTGATTGACAGGGAAAACAGTGAGCTGGCTTTCTGTGCAACCTTGAGCTTAAGCTGTCACAGGCTTCAGTGCTCCATAATGCAACAGAGACACCTGTTCCGTTCCCCAGAGTCTGGGCACATAGATACCATAATAGCCATAGCCATCCCAGTAAGATGCTACATGTATGCTTACAGCACAAACAGTGGCTTTTATTTCAGGTCAGAGAACAAGGACAGCCTGTAAGACGATATGCCAACAGACCTGAAATCCTGCAAACCAGTGCTAGGAAGGGGAAACCAAGTATATACCAGGGAGGAAAATACCAAATATGGTATACAAGGGATACTGTAGACAAGCGATTTTAGTGGGACTCCCCAGCTCAGACCTTCAGAAATCTTGCCACGCACAGTACATCTCACCTTCAGATAATATTAATCACATAAATCCTCCCATCAAGCCTTGACATTTTCAGACTAAATCAAGGATGTATTTTAAAAGAACCAGGTTTCATAACGTAACTGCTACACCACCAAAAGAGAAATAGTGATAGGTTTCTAGAGCTGGATAGCACAACATTTTGGAAACTGCACTGCTCCAGGATTTCTTTGCCTTAGGGGACCCACTGAAGACAGCTCTTTCTTTACAGTTGTTCTCCATGTAACTGACATGTCTGGGTTTATCTCTTCTTCCTTCTATTATATTTCTGTATATGTTAAAGCAATACCACGTATGTGGAACATTTCATGCAAGAGAAGCATCAAGATCCTCTAGCCTAAGAACATGGACACAATCTTTTTCTTCAGAGAAATGAGGATTAAAATCATCTCCTAAGATTTCACATTCATAACCACATTACAGCATTTGAAAGCATGCTAAGGTTACAGCACTGTGACACACAGAGCAACAGTGGAGACCCTTGATTTTAGCAGAAATCTTCTGGGCTGAAGCCTTTTATTTTCATATCTTCCCCAGGGCAATCTCTGGAAGCAAAGTCTGGAGACGTTCACATGTTCTAGCTGATATGCTGAAGTGCAGTATGAGCTGGTAAGTGTCAGCTGGTTTAAATGGGCACCGTTCCACTGATCTGCTGCTGAGGTATTTATACCTAGCTAACTTTATTGAGTGCTCAGTTCATGTCTGCTCCTAAGGAAGCTGTAAATTCAGGGAGGCTCTCAGTAACTTTTACTGAACACAGGCATTAAGATTCAGATAAACCGTAACCCAACACAGTTAGAAGAAAAGTAGTTCAAATTCCCGCAGGCTAAGACCTTCAAGACTTCTTTAAAGGAAAACAGCTAGCAAATATCAAAGCTATGTAGCTACATGACCACTTTAGCAATGAGATGAGGGAGAACATCCTAGATTAATGCAGTAGACAAGCCTGGTCAGCTCCATACACCTCATCCATCCCTGCAAGGAATTTGTGCTGTTTAATGTATTCAAAAGCAATTCAGGGATAGGGTGGATGAGGAATAGTTTTCTCATGATACTAATTGGTTCAGAATAGTGAAAGTCAAAAGTGAATTGCAAAGGACTAGTGAAAGGACTCGTGTTGATGTACTGTTATAAAATGCCAGATAAAATTCAGTGCTGTGAAGTAAAGTACATACGGAAGGGACAGTTCTACCTTGAAATATCCCTGGATGGCTCTAAACTATCCACTGTCACTCAAAAAGGAGATCTTAAAATTGGAATGAGATCTTAAGCATAGAATGATAAGACAGGTCATCATCAATATAAATCCACAGTTCATCCCTATTTCTGAGGAACTCAGTGTCATTTTGGATCCCCCACCACTAAAAGGATACAAGTACAGAAAAGGAGTACAAGCACAATTAAGATATGAATGGCTACTGAAGGAAGAACAACAGCCCACAGTTCTTCCAATAGAGACTGTAATGACAAATACAGGATATGACAGAGGTCTGCAGAATTACAAGTGGGATGGAGAATGTGAATAGGGGATGATTATTCACTGTGCCTCGTCATACAAGAATAGAGGACTTCCAGTCTGAAGATCAGTTTAAAACAGACCAATGGAACTACTTGATAGACAACCCAGCCAAAATGAAGAAATTATGTAGATGTTATGCAATGCTGAAGAAAAAAGTTAACGTGGTTTTGAAAAAGGCTAAGAAAACTTCATGAAAGAAGAAAGCTTACCAAAATCTACTGAACACTAAGATTCTAGTAGTAGTTGAGGAAGTAGCACTGCCGGAGTAGCATTCAAGGGAAACAGAGCTGAACAGAGCTTTAGTCTGATCCAGTATGCAAGATTCATATGAGTTATGACACTCAAGGAGTTTTTTAACCTGACCCTGAAATGTCATCAGTTTCCTTGAAAATACCTTTTTGTAGTGGCTCTCAATAGTTCATCACATTCAAAAGTGCCCTCTAAATTCAGTACTTCTAAAGTAAGATTGTTCCCACTGTGACAGTGTATTTACTAGGTGCCTGCACTAGAGCAGTGTGGGGGTAATGTCTTGTTTTCCAATGAAATGCTGGAAAAATCACCTGTCTTCTCTAGGCACACGGCAGAAAGAAAACTCTTACAGGTTTTGAACAGAGCTGCCCTTCACAATTACTGTGCTAGCGGCTGGTAAGTCTTGCCTTCATCTAGACCTGTCCTTTAGGGCACACAAATCTCTTCGTACTCTGGAGTTACACACTGCATTGACTTCACTCTGTGCTTGCATGTGTGCACGTACAGGACTCAAATTAGGGAAATACTTCTGGTAACTACAGTTGACTACAAAGTCAAGAGAAGCATTGAATATACCCACCTGTCCTCTCCTGCTCTAAGGGAAACACAACTGTTTAACATACAGGAGAATAGATCTGTATTCAAAGTGTCCAAAGGTCATAACGTAATCCAGTTATTTGTTGCATAATAACACCTAAATGCCTCTGCTCAGCAACACCACGCTGCTGTGTTTGCTTTGAAATAGTTACCACAATTTTACGCTGATCTTAGTGGAAACTTAACACTGAACTTTGCAGAAAAATCACATGCTTTATGTTTCTGCTTTTGTTTCCTGGGAGTGGAAGTCCGAAAGTACAGCTGCTTGAAAGCATGATGTCACTGTGCTTGACTGAAAACACTCAAAAGAGCATGGAAAGCCACAAGCTCAATTGCAGTGTGTATTTACACTTTCTGAAGCCATTTTCTCAACTGAAACGCATTTATTATTCAATGCTTAGTTCATGCTAACCATATGACAAAATACCAACTGTGTTATGAAGGGAAAAGAACAACTGGATTTTCACGTGCTCACCCACACTCCTTGAAGGACCACTATGGTACACAAGCCACAACATATTTGTGGCATATTACAAACCCACACCACTAGAAGTGAATGCAGTGAAGCCCTTCTTGAGAAGCACTGCAGAGATGAAATCCCACAGGAGCAATTTCAATTGTCTCTGTCACTTAACTTCCTCCCCTCAAGTTGTTTACAAAACTGGCGAGGTTTGAGAAGGTAAAAGCTGTTGCACAGAGAAGTAATTTTATGCTCCAAGAACCCTCTCCCAGCACAACACCAGTCTGTTGGAATACCTCTGACTTATTGACACTGCTCTTGATAAGCAGGGGTGCCTGTAACATTCCCCAGATTGCAGAGTTCTTCCACAGGATAACTTGCTGGTCTAGCACAGAGAGAAAGTTGAAAAGGCAAACTGCATACATGGTATTAGATGTTTTATTTCTCTGTTTTTTCCCCAAATAGCTTATCCTGCCTCACTTCATTTTCACTGAGTACATCCAGTGGAAGACAAACCTGAAGAAGACAAGCTTGCAATCATCCTTCATACCATGTCCTAAGGCCTTCAGTTCTTATATTGGGCACAAGGGCTTCACAGATGAAAACTGACACATGGATCCTGGAAAACTAAATTTGGCTTTCATAAACACGTGTTGCTTCTGGTGGAGCGAATACTCTATCCAGCAGGAAAGTGGATCCTCTGCCATGAGGATCTGTGATCACTTCCTGATTTAATTCCATGTTTCCACCAAAACAGCCCAGCCCAAATAGGTCCTTATGTAACAGAGAACAAGGAGGTACACCTGAACCTCCAAGCCTATACCATCTTGGCTCTGTATTCTCACCCAAGAGAGCCGGCTAAATGAAAGTCACATAGGGGATGAACTGCAGAGCTAGAAACCTTCGTGTACAATTTTAATTGAAAGTACTCTATCTTTATTGTACTAGTCCAATTTATGCAAAGTTCAGGCTGTTCTGGATAGAAGAGATGAGCAAGGTATGCAACGACAAGTGTTGAGATTTTGCCTTTTTTAAAAAACTTCCTTTGCACTGATGTGACATTCAGAGCTCATACAATTTGCCATGCAGCTGTAGTAATTTTCTTTTTAAAACTGTGCTCTGTTCAGAATTTGCAAATAATTACTGTCTTGTTGTGAGTTACCTGAACACTTATTTCTTGCTCAGGCTGCAAGTGCACAAACACTTAAGGATGGTAGAAGCAGATGATGACATAGGGGTCTCAACCCACACATGCATACACCAACTACTGGGTTCCCAGTCTTGTACCAACCCCTTCTTCATCCTTCAGCACATACAATCATGTTAGTCACTTACAATCCAGATCAATTCCCTAATGCAATTTGCTGCATGGTCTTGCAGAGAGAACAGCAAAGAGGAATGTAGAGGGGCAGGAACAAACAAGTGGATGCTGGCTTGAGTTTTCTGCATGCAGTGCACAAGAAATTACAGCCAGTCTACTTTCCAGATATTCGATTGGCAAAAAATTCCGTGTTACTGTTGAAGACCTCAGTGCTGCATTTACAAAATTCTTGTATGTTGTTGAAAGTCCCCTTCACCCCAACAGTATCAACCTGTTATTTTAAGATGCATTTTCTCAGACTCTTCAAAAACCAGTAGAGATCAGGTCTCATCACATGAGCCAAAAAACAGCCTCTAAATTTCTGTTGTACTTGCATCTGACTTGGCCTTTACTTTTACTTACTAACATCATAGAGATTAAGCAAAAAATTAAAAACAAATCTCTGGGACAATCAACTTGCTACTTTTGGTTTGAAGGCACTGCAGTGGATAGGGTGCAAGCTAGCTTCAGTATGCTTTTCCAAGATTTGACCCCCAGTACCTTTAATGATAATCTATTAACCAAAAGCATTCTTTGTTTAAGAAGAGAAAATCTGTTCTTTGTTCCAAGATGTTACTACAGGTCAAGGCAGTTTTTTAGCCTTTAAAGCCACTAAGTTTCAAATGTGTCGACACGATCCTAGTGTTTTATTCATTTTGTCCAGCCATACTGAAGCTTGCTGGTCTTATTTCACTCACTAAGGCATTACAGTAGTTTTTATTAGCCTGTTAGACTTCTCTGAAGAAAACTATGGACCTTTACAAGATGGTGTACAATTCACAACAGGTTTACTGCTGGCTTCATGGCTTGGGCTTTTGTAAAGCTTCTCAGAACCAGCTTCTCAGAAGTCACCCAAACTTGCACGTATAGTCTTTATCTACACGGCTGTTGCCAAGAGACACAATCACAGTGGCTTATAACTGTTTTCTTTCAGCAGTAAACAATACAGATGTAACAGCAGAGACATAGATATGTTGTGTATCTGCTCCTGTTGGCTGAACTGTAAAGACTTTCAAAAATGAGAAAAGTGATGCTCAGTCTCCAGAGGGTCTAGAAGATCAGTGCTCAGTGGTACTAACTGGCAACTTTCATTCCACTCAGTTCCTAAAAATCTAGCATATCTCTGAGTGATTTAAAGTACATACACACATATAAATGTACACAAGAAACTGCTTATAGCCATGAATTTTCAAAATAGCTCATTTTTGTTACAGGAACAATTTCAGTAGGTTACCCCATCTCTTGATGATTTTGATCTTACAGAAGAAAAGAACAAATGCAGATGAAGGACATATGGAAAACAGAAAACAAGCTGCAGAGAGAAGTAACTGACCACTGTGTACTGCACTGATCAGTAATGTGATTCCGGTACTTGTTAACGATCTCTCTTTGACTGGGGACAAAGCCAAACAAGTGGTACATGACTGTCTGTTCTGCTCATCAAACCTGGAAAATCCCATAGCTGAAGTTTATTTTCTTCCAGTACAGACAAGAGTGTTTGTTTCAGACTGGGTTCTGTGGTCCCTTCCCTCTGATACTTCCACCACTAACTTCTAAAAACTATTGCTTTTATCCAGATATTGTGGACCTAATGTAAAGCATCGCTTCTGTTTTTCGTATAAAGAGCTAAGTCTGCTCCAAACTCCAAATACCCCATAAACTATGCATTTTCTTGAAATTCAATGAGTTTTGAAGCACTTGCTCCAAAATCCATTCAGTTGTTCAACTTTTCAAGCAGACTATTTAAAAGTTGACACTTTGTATGAATAAAATCTGCTCAGAGGTTGTGGCCTGCTACTGGCTAAAACTTCTGCACGCAATGGCCCACTGGTAATTGCAGCGGTGAATTTTCAGTACTCAGCAGGAGCTGGTCTAACATCTGGGGTCACATTTGACCAAAACACAGCGACGACCAAGCATCTGTATGTTACTTCACAACATAAATATTTTCCTCCTGACAAATTAGTCTACATGTATTTACACTATGTAAATCACACTGCAAAAGAAGGGACAGGAAGAAAAAACACTGTTCACGCCTCAGTGCTAAAGACTACAGTTCTTCTTTTTCAGTACCAATAAAGAATTCACTTTGAAAATATGGTGATAAATTCCCAGATTGAAACCCCTTGAAAATGTCACAGCATCAATGACTCCTCCTCAGAAGTGTGAGCAGCAGACTCACCTGAAGCGGCTTTAAAGGATTCAGGTTAGCACGGAAGGCTAGCTCGGCTGCATGGAGTGTTTCCTTTGGTAAGGTGCAAAGGAAGGCTTCAGAGTCCATGGCCACTGAGCGATTTTGGATTGTAAGAAATTCAGACAGTGCTGAGCTATTGCAGAGATCTCGTAGTTGTATTCGGTAACCAGACACTATGACCTAGAAAAGCAAGAAAAGCATATAAATCTCCCCATGTGCAAGATTTATCACACAAAGCTGGTTATCACCGCTACAGAACTAACCATTCATCCTAACAGTTCCAGACAGAGGGAAGAGGGCATTTTTCTCTACAAGTTGCAAGACCTTGACCCATACACAACTCTAAATTCCAAGAAAAGCATGTTTCCCTTTATAGTACATGGGGAAAAAGTCCTGGGGGAGACAGGTCTCTCTCCACTTTCCTGCACACATGCACAGAGCAGCAGTAATCCTGTCCTCCACAGCAGCCGTCTTCTCCAACCAAGGGTACATGTATTTCCCAATCTTCAGTCTTCTGGGAAGTGAGCCATAGAGACAAAAAAAGGCTTGTGTCAAGACACAAGTCTGACAAATATATGTGAAGGGCAACAGACCTACATCTCAAACTCCTTAGTTATATATATGCCAGCCACATTTTCTGTGTGGTCAGGATCACCTTCTCCTGTAGCTCTGATACATCTCTTCACTAATGGCAAAGATAAACATCTTGCAGTGTTTTGGGGCAGATAATCTACCAAAATAAGAATTATTCTAGAGACTAAAGAAAACAAGAGATAAGACCCTACAGTCTTCTTTTACAGGCATATTTTTATTTAAGGTGATGGTTTGCTAGTGGATAAAGTTTACTCATCCACAAGGAATCACCTTGTTTGTGAAGAAAATGCATTAAATTGTTCTGAATAATCACAAGTACCTTTCAGACCTGGTAGCCAAGTTTGTTTCTTTACTATGGTCAGTACAGCACCTGGGTTTGCTGAACAAAAAATAAGTACCTGGCAAACAGGTACACACTTCATAAAGATTATGAACACCGGGAAAATCTGGAATCTTATTTTGAAAAGATTGTTTGCCTTGGGGCTGGACAGAGTGAACAATTTTTTTGTGAACACACTGTGAACAACAGCTTTATGGTTCATGTCTTCTGTTCTTTTGTAATACCCGACATGAGTTGCCCAACCTCCAGCAACAAATAAAGAGAATTGATTTACATCCCAGAAAAGTTAACAGTTCCTGAATCATGCTGGGTAAGTCTGAGAATTTTCTTGTCTTTCAAAACCAAAAGGGCATCAACAATCCAGGAGAAAAAAAGTGCACTATGTTCAGAAAACAAGCAGATGAGATCGAAATTTCTAATGCAACACTTATGCAAACTTTTAACTTTAGTCTGCATCCAGATGCCAAAAATAGGACGTTTCTATGCTGTACACTGGGGTGAATAAACAGAATGGTTCCTGCATCAAGACGACTAGCCTTCTGAAATAAATAGACTCTTTTTCATGCCAGCATTATCAATATTACTTCATAATCGTGCTCAAGAGGGGATATTGCTATGGAACTGGGATGAGTTTCAGGAGATGTGGGCTCAGTGAAAAACAGCTTCCCTGAGTGGACATACAGAAAACCGAAATGTCTCAGTGTTCACTCAAAAAACCATAGAATCATAGAATCACCAGGGTTGGAAAAGACCTTCAAGATCATGCAGTCCAACCTCCACCAACACCAATACTTCCCACTCAACCATGTCCCTCAGTGCAGCATCTATACGTTCCTCAAAAACATGTGCTCAAAAATCTGCCTGCTTTTCCATCACTTGAGGGAGAATGACTCCCTCAGAGAACGACTCTTTCAGTCGCTCTTTTCCAGAACCACCCATAGGATGTTTTGATTTAGTATGAATTTCAAGCAAATTTGTTTCAAATAAAACAAAACCTGTTATTTAGAACAGGTAAGATTTTTTTTTTCCGCTGTTCTTAATACAGCTTATCTATAACTTGTATATTTAGGTGTCAAACTGCACTGAAACAGATGGCTTGACAGAAGTCACTGAAGAATGAGACAACATGTGCAAGCAGGCAGCATCTGTAACTACGTGAAAACAAAGTTTGAAAGAACTATTAATCACTCCAATTCAAAGAGATCTGATCTGGAGCTGGGAAGCAGACTGGATGGATTTCCTTCTTCTTCTGCAGTCACACTGACCGAAGAGGACCACGGGTCTTCCTCTGAAGTCTGAAGCAACCAGATCTGATTTCTGCAGCAAAAAGGATGCTGCAAGAGGTGGACCAGTTCATGCAGGTTAGTAAAAAACATATTCTGAACTTGACAAAGATGGACAGGGCCTCCAGTCCAGTCACAGCAGCCTATGTCTATAAGAACAATCATGGGAACAACAGAGCTTCACGTGAGATCACATGTACTACGTAACAGAACAAAAAACTTAGTTTCCTCTCCTGCGCAGGAATCCATGTCAGAGCGGCACACAAACTGTACTCCAGTCCACACTCAGTAGCAGAACAACAACAAACCCTTTTTTATTTCTAATCAAAGAAGAACAGTTCCAACAGCACTACCAACGTAACTAATGGTTCACTGGGTGGGGAAAAAAAAAAAGAAATGGGAAAAAGAAAATTCTATTTAGCCTGAAGGATATGAGGCTACTTTCTTACGCTGATCGAAACACTTTCATGTGGGTCTTATAGTCCTTTCACAACTTGCAAAAATAAGACAGTAAGTTGAGTGTAAGGAGGAGGAGGAGAGAAATGAGGATTACATCTTCCTCTGTTTTTGTACAACACCCAGCACAGAAGGGTCCTGCACTGTGGATTCTCAGCATTATAGTTAAACAAACAATATACTAACCATTACAATAGTGGTTGAAAGTGCTCTTTACCTTCTGGAGATTGACCTCCGCATCCAGTAGCTCCTCTACTGCTGAAGATGGCATGGACACATTATGACGGAGAAAGTCTGAGAATGTCTCGTTGTCAACCAGGAAATCCCGAAGTTTCAAGTCTGGAAGGTGACAAAACAAAGCAACATTTTAGTCAGAGCAAAGCCAAAAGGAAATTAATGTGAGAGCACTGGACAGGAAAGGCAAAAGCTGACAAATAGGGCAGAGGGGATTACACAAACAATAGCACAAAGAAAGCAGGAGCTGTTTGCAAATGCTCTGAAGAATGGTAGTTTTCACAGATGTCAAACTATGATGCCTCTATCTAAAAATATATAAAAGGAGTTTTTAAGATCAATTTTGTTTACTTCGTGGGATCAATCTGCATGCACACTGGTCAGAAGCAGAAGCAACAAAGCAGACCAAGCTGTCCCCCTGCTCTGGGGCAAAACCTACGCCAGTGTTAGCCTTGTACAAAGATGGAGCTTCTCTTAATCCCTGTGTCATTATTGAATGTGGGAGCCAGCTGGTGCATGGACCATGGAGGGATTTACTGGCTTGTATTTAATTATGCTAATAGTAACTACTTAGATGTGCTCTACAAAACAACTATTTGTACTCTACCATAAAATATGTCACAGTCTAACATATTCAGATACAAAAAACCCCCACAAAAAAACAGATGATATGGGATCACGTGCAAATTTAAGAAACAACCATTCTATCAGCATCTCTGCAAACACTTTATTATTTCATTTTATTTCCCCAAGGCCTCACCTTCTGAAGCCACTGGCACTGGAGCTTTAAGCTTTAAAACAAATTTATACCACCCCCACAGCAGAGGGGAGCCATCTGGAGGTTATAATCCATGTACAATATTAAAGTTCACAAACCTACAGCTTAAGCAACTGCCCTTCATGCCGTTTCTTTCTTTCAAGAGGCCAGCGTGTTCCTCGCCATGCTTAAATAAGCTGGGATGAGGAAAGCGGCTATGACACAAGAGCTGAGAGAGGAGGCCTCGTGGGATTTACTGTGGTGAGGATTTCCAGGAGATGCCAAGCCTGCCAGCTGGGTGTCATGCTACTTTTTCTGCTTGAGGAAGAGAGACAAGAGCCCATGGCAAACAGCAGCAGAGAGCGAGCCCTGACAGGGAAGTCACGCAGGCAGCCCCTCCAGCAGGAACATCGGCTGCTGTTACATGACACATTTTTTCCCTCCCGCTGTGCTTTTCGCTCCACTGGGCTGGCAATACCCGCAAGAAAACCCACCCTGGGGAAGAACCCTTGCGAGGAACTGGCTGCCATCCACGGAGCCAAGGCCACTGCTGCGTGCCGGGGCCCGGGCTGATGTAGGCCGGGCGGTGAGGCAGCCAGCCAGGCACTCGGCTCTGGCAGCACGAAGCACGCGGGGTTACTGGCGGTCATTGCTCCCTCATCCACATCTCCAGTTACAAACGCCCCGTCGCCTTCTTGTTCCGCGCGAGCGGCCACCACCACCGCCCTCCACCGAGGCGATGCAGAGGTTACTCTGGGACGAAGGCTTCTCTCTTCCCCCGCCCTCTCCGCAGAGCAGCAGCCTCACAAGGAAACCAGCTGCCGCTGTAGCGTACCACAGCGTTCAGCTCCCCAGCTTGCTCAGCGAGGCTGAAAGAAACATCACCCCCAGCCCCGATTCCTCGGCTGTTTCCTAAGGGCACCGAGCTCCCCGAACACTTCTGGGCCTTGTTTGTTGTTGGGTTTTTTTTTTTTTTTTTTGGTGAGATCATCTGCAGTTCGGAAACTGTTGGGACAAAGGGGTAGCTGGCTGAAGGCACCCTGGCACGGGAAGATCAGATGTTTGCAAGCTTTTTCATTTACTCTGTCCCTGATCAGAGCCATTATTTCATGCTCCTCTTAAAGGGGCCGTTCACTTTTAAAAACAAAGGCAGCAGACCAATAATCCTTCTACTTTTCTATATCCTCATTGCTCGTTGTTTGCTTTTTGAGGGGGGAAAGCGGGGATGCTGAGCAGCCCTGTGAAAGCAGGCAGTAGGTGTCTGCAGGCAAACAACGTGAGCGGCACCACGACTGCTGCTGGCCTTTCCATAATCGTGATGGGCAGGAATGATCTGCCATCTTCCACAGCTGTAATTAACCAATCCAGAGTTAACGAGGCATTTTTCCCTTTCCTTTTCATCATGCCAAGTATTTTCAGACTTGCTCAGCACTACAATTTGCTGAAAATCAAAGCTGCCTTCTAAAGCAACTCCTACAAATGCCTGAAGGAGTTTTCATCATCGTTTGGAAGAAAACATGACGGGAACAGAACATAAAGTTACCAGCATATGAACTTATCAGAACAGTTTGTGACACAATAGTTAGCTTCCAGCTGGCTTGTCATGATCCCATGCCATAACCCTTGTCTTCTTAAGACAACACAAAGGAGCTCTGCATGACCAAAGGACCAAACCCCAACACCACGGTCACACTGCACACCACCCACGGCAAACAGCCAGCCTTCCCCACAGTGCATTTGCCTCCTTCACCCTGTCCAGTCCTACTTCTAGTGCTCGAGGCTCCATATCTCATGCAATCACCCTCAGACGTGGAGGCATGCATAATGACCTGCATGAGAAGCCATGCAAAAGCAACAGTCACTGGCATCAGTCTAAGTTTCTGCCCTGGATGTTTAAAAAATATGAGAGTTAATAGAGATTTCCTCTTGAAAACAACCGTTCTCCCACAAGGTTGCTCACCCGCTAGGGCCTAAGGAAGCACAAGGGCTTTAGCTGAAAGAACCACACCAAAATAGTAAACAAAGAAACAGACAAGTCTTTTGAAGGCTATTACCAAGCTTACCTAATAATGCAAATGCTTGGAGTAGAGAAACACACTTTACAGTCAGAGGGTGACAACTGTAATACTTTCCTGATACAAAAGCTGAGACACACTATCAAGTCACTCAAAAAAACGGAGGCAAAATATGTCAGCTCAAAGATGATTTAACTCATGCATCTTCTTTCCCACTTCAGACTGACCAAAAGCACTTGTCCGGTTGGCTACTGAAATCCAGCCAACACAGAGCAATGCAACTGTAGCACTTATGGGGCACATAAGAAAGACATCCTCCACACTTTGCTAACATGAAAGGGCAACCTCTCATCACCTCCAAGAGAAAACCAGTCCTGCAGGCTCTCCCCATCACCACCACATGGTATGGTCTCCTGTTAAGATCCCCAGGTCCCACAAACCAAGATGAGCCCCGGGCACAAAAGTGGGTACAGACTGAGGTCAGACTGAGCCACTATGCTCAAACGCAATCAGATCTGACGTCAACCATCCCTCTGGTGGGATGGCAATCAATGTTACTGTCTCCCAGTGAAGAAATAGTGAGGTAGGTGGTATTCACAATAGACTACTTTTGAAACTGCAATCCTGACCCCAAAGGAAGAAAAGCTGACAGCAGAGAAAACAAACAAGGGCTGTGCTTATAAACCATGAATTAGCACCTCCGTGCCAGCACACCCAGTACTACTAACATGCTTATTTCCTCAGTAGCTCCAACTCAGGTACTGTGCAGGAGCAAAGTGGGAGACAGTGACCACACACATAAAACAAGCAGGAAGACAGAAGTCCACTTCCCATGCAGGACAGGGAGAAGAGTCTCCCCTAAGTCACGCAAGGAAGACTCCAGCAGAAGTCTCCAAAGCTGGCGGTCTTGTGCCTTAACCACAAAACCACCCTTCCTCTCTGAAATCACAGGTCAGGATTATACAATCACACATGGCAGCATTTCACAAATGCTGGCTTCACGAAATACAGGGCAAGTCAGTTGTTTTGAATGAATGCAAGAGGCTGAGTTCAAGACTTACTGTTTCCCAACAGCTCAACCCTTTCAGTACCTTCACTTCTGAGCATAGAGCTAGGCTGGTCGTTTCTAGCTTGAGAAACAAATAAGTGTGACGATAATAGAGAAAAAGGCTTGAGACATCCATATGAACTAGAAAAGAAAAACAGAACCTCCACATTTGGCTACATTACTGGTAATGTTAAAGTGGAAAACAAAAGATGTTCACCATAAATAATAGCAAGTCACTGCTATGTAGGATCATGAGAAAAATCATGGATAAAACAATCTGATGTCCTTGCAGATCAGAACTGAAGCAATGATTGTGCAGTGAAGAAAATGCCCATGGCTCACACATTCTCCAGAGTCAGAGGTTTTTACTGTCCTCGTCCTGGAAACACATCACCAGCTCTTAACACAGTTCATGTGGAATAGGAGAGCAAGAGAACATAAAGTGAGGAACCAGCTTTAAATTGCTGATCTTAGTATTAATGTGACCATGACTAGTCCCACAGCAAACAGCTACTACTTCCAGCAATATTGAGAACATCTGCCAACAAGAGGGACAAAAAAAAAGAAGGAGAAAAAAAAAAAAAAGTGGAGCCAGGTTAGAGAGCAGGAGCGTTCACCTAAATGTCCCTCCTATTCTTTCTTGCTTCTCTTAGAAGCACACTGGGCTCATGTCTTCCTTCAGAAATGTAATGATGCAGTGTCTTTCAGAAATGAAACAATAGGGTAGGAAAACCTCATGGAAATTGTGGCTACAGTTTTCATATCCTGAACACTGCCTTCTAAAAATAAAAGGCACACAAATGTTATTTCAACATCTCTCAATGAGCTGTAGAGTACAAAGCTCACCAGGTCTGACTTCAATTTGTGAGGTTTGTGCTGAAAGGGCCCGTGCCCATAATCTACAATAAACCAGATTTTCAACCAGTTTTTAAAACTGACTTGAACAGACTGAAAACAATCTGACAGTCAGATGTCCTGTTTATTCCCAGCTTCAGAGGCTGCAAGTCCCTACACAAAATTGGGTGAAGGAAGAGGAAAAAGGGGATTTGTGCCATTTAATTTAGGAACTATTAAAAAAGCATGGCAGTGTGTCTCATCTACAAGCATGCCTATTTATCTTCAGGGGAATTTCAGTCTCTACTTAGAGAATGTTCAGGGCAGAAAACAACTGTGCTATTTGGTGTGTATCCATTGTGGTTTGCAGATCTACTACTTTTTGGCTAAGTCTGTGCTCCTTACATCCAAGCATCAAGACAATGGAGAAGCTTGTTTTAAACTGTGGCCCTTTATTTCTCATCACAGATGGATAATTAGGCAATCCAATCATTTTTTAACTAGCATAAAAGCATCACTGCAAGATGAAACAGTGAGACAGGATGGGGCATACAAAGGTTTGGCTTTATTAGGGACAGCAGGCTTCTGTAAATACACAAAGAAGAAACCAGTGAGGGAAGCAGGTTCAGATCACAGTACCTGGTTCCCCGCTGGGACAAAACCACACTTCTACAGAGAGAGAGCTGCAGAGCACCTCCTCAGAGCTTTAGTGCAAGGGCAGTAATTCACATACATCCATACCTGCCTGTCAGGCCTACACACTGCTACTCCACAGGGCCTTGGCATGATCAGAAGACAAAATCTCAAGGCTCCCTGGTTTTGTTATATAATGTATGGCTACATATCAGAGGTCTGATTCACCCAGGGCAGAGCTTGTTCCCCAGTCATACCCACAGCAACAGAAGCTTTTGCAAGACACAAGTATATGAATGGTCTACCAGTGGACCAAGTGCTGGTCTCAGCTTCCACAGATGAAAGCATTTACAAGTTGCACATGTAATAACCATGAGGACTCTGGCTAGAGAGCTGCCTTAACATTTAGCAATTTCTCACATAGCAAAAGGAACAGAGCAGACAAACTAAGAGGAATTAACTCTCATTTTGCAATTTTGTGTTAATTTTTCAGTAAAAAATATGGGGAGTACTCCTCAGAAAATAAGTGACAGGTGCACTTATATGCCTCATCTGGTTTTCACACTCATTACCCACCACTGATTTATACACCAGAGCTATCTGAGGCTACTTCCCATAAACAGAGGCTTTTGAACAAAATAATAGTGTAACTGAAACCTGAATGACTCATGAATTGATGCTCATCCTAAGGAAACCATGATCTCCAAATACAGGAGTCTGCTACAGTGTTATACCCCACTGAGCCAAAAGCCCACTGTGAAAAGTAGAGCTTCCAGATGACCCACCGTTGGGCTTCAGCAAGATCGCAAATTTTCATCCACCCTCATAATCCTAGCTTCAAGCAACACATCTGGAAAGAATGATCAAGTGACATATGATATATAAATATATATATACACACACACGTATATATATGTATATATACGCACACAGTTTTTTTTTTTTTTTAAGCAGTTACTGTGGTTTAAATTTTCCTTTTCCTGCAGGAATTCTTCACCCTGTGTTGCTGTGGGAATAGCTCTCAGAACTGCCTGTATCTCTACTGAGACTGACAAGAGCTAAAACTGCCCTCTGAACAAGTTAGAAGGCTGTGCCCTGATCTGCTTACAAGAAATCAAGCAGCTCAGCAGGCCTGTTGTGCAGGATCTGCTGAAGTGAAAACACAAGTCTAATTTGCTTGAAATCAAAGCGCTGTTCCCTCTGCAGTCATGGCTTGATGTGTTTTCGTAGTAGGCTATAAGTCTCTGCCTTGTCCATCAGAAACATAACAGTGCTGTCTGTGGAGACATTAACTGATACCCAAGAGAGCATTCATTTAACAAGAGTCTGTAATTTTGATGTTTCTGTTATGTCAAACTCCTCTGGTGAAGTATATGGAGAGGTGGCAGCCTCCTGTCCATCTCCAGCAGCTAGGATGTCTCCTGGAATAAAGGTACACACTGTGCCACAGGTCCTCGCTTTCCTGCCCATCACCGTAGAGGGCTCACTTCCCTTGTCCTACCTGCTTGTTGTGCTGAAAATTGTCAGAGGATCTGAGTATGGAGAACTGAGAAGTGATTGGATGGCCACAACAAGCAGGCACATCACAGTGGTTCCCCCTGCGAGAGGCTCACCTTGCCTGAGGTTCACCAGTCACGCCATTTTACTGTCATCAAGAGACAAGTCCCAGTGCTGCAACATGTCTATCTCTGGTGCAAGGAGAGATTTCAAGCTCATCTTTATGGTGTAGTAAAACAGCCACAGAGTTTAGAAAAAGATCAGGAGAAGAAACAGCAATAGAGTGAACAGGGAAGATGTGGGCAGGTTGACCTTTTGATCTGTTGAACTTGCTGATCAGGAGCTCCTGACACAGCACTCTTTCAGGCCACCTTTGGCACCTTCAGTAGAAGGTTGTTGCTTTGTTCACCATGACCCAAATGTAAACACTGGACAAAACACCTGTGCATACTAAGAGAAGTGCCAGGAGGTCAGTATGCAACTTGAGCCTGAAGACTGCTCTGGAGCCAACTCTATTCCCCCTTAAGCTAGCATTTTTCTTAGAAGGGCTGTAAAAACAGCAGCCAGCACAATCAGTCTGATAGAAAGCACAGCTGACACACTGCACTGATACAAGTACAAAAGATCAGTTAGCTTTTAGCTGGGGCATGTCGGCTTCAAGAATGTAGAGACAGTTTAAAGGAGCTTCAAACTTGCATGGAAAGTCAGCAGGAAACACAAGGCTGTATCTTTGCTTAGGTACTACCTGAAGTCCCAAAAGTCATCAGGGTCCCCTCCTATGTGACAAACATGGCAATAGAAAGCCTCTCCATCAACAAGCACAGGCACCAGCCAGAAGTGAAAGCCACATGGTGCTCAACAGCAGTTCTGTGAACAAATGCAACCTCCAGAGCTTCCAGGAAGGGATACACACCAGCTCCCACGCTCCCCAGGTCTTACATAACACCACAGAAAAGATATTCTCGCCTATTCCCCTGCTGCAAGCCAAATACTGTTATCAGCACAGACAACTGTGAAATACAGTTTGCCTACTGAAAACAAAACAAAACAAAACCACAACTACTTGGGCTTCAAACAGTACAATAAAAGAGGCAGGCTTTCAGAGAAGTCAAATACACTGTTTTCAGAACCAGATTCTAAGCAGAGCTCCGAATCACACGTCACTTATAATGGGTTGAAAATTCTCTTCGTACTTTTCGTAAAATGAGGATAAGCTGCACATCTCTCAACCTATGAACTGGCTTGTCAACCACCCTGATGACAGACCTCAGAGGTGACCAGAGATGATGCTCCATTATTACAACAAACTGATTTTCAAGAGTGGTATACAGAACGTGTTTCAGGCTGTGGGGAAGGTTTCTGACTGTCAAATCCAGCTCAGAAGTAAAAAATACATACTTGGCAATGCCACAGAAGTGCTTCTCAAGAACCAGAAGGTAAGGATTGGTTGCTAAAAATAAGGCTTAGATTTTGACTGCACTAGGAACATTATGCCCTAGATAATATGCAGATTTTGAATACTCTGAAACATCAACTCGGAGACACAGTAAAATACATTAAAAATCAATAAATACAGACTGGAAAACAAATGGCGTGGTCACATTCAGCAAAAAACATAACAAAACAAAGCAAAAAACAGTATGCCAGTGGCAAACACTGCTGTCAGAATGCACGGCATGAAATTATGCTATTAAAAATCATGGATCTAAGTGGAAGTACTAGCTGTAACCAACAAGAACCCAGTCCAGCATTGCTTATACTTGGGCAAGTGACCTCAAATTCAGTGGAAATTCAAGTCATAGGAAAGATCAGAACTGGACATTTTAATCAGATGACCATTACTAATAGTGGAAGGATTTTCATGAGCTGGATACGTGAGCAAGCATCTGGAAGACTGCTGCTCAAACACAGACATAAAATACCTGTATCAGAACACCTTCAAAGCTCTGAAGCAGGCAGAACCACCCAAACACCACCACACTACTCCAAACAGCAGCAGCCCAGCACCAGGTGTGCAATTTGAAAGACTTTCCTTACAAAACCAGTATGGGCACTGGTGAACTGTAAGCAAAATAACAGGAAGAGCTGCCCAGGATCAAAGCAGCCTGACTGTCCTGCAGGCCCACTGCTTGGCTTTGCACTGCAAGAAAAAAGCCACACCTTCTCTGAGTGTGAAACTGCATCTCCCTTCCTCACCCTCAGAACAGATTCGGGGAACTCAGCTCACATCTGGCTCAAGATGATACCAAGGCTGCAGTCAGCAGATCACAGCGCATCTTGTTTTCCCTGCTGTAAGGAAGCAGCGTCACTTCTAGATTGAGGGCCAAGTCCTCACGCTCCTCATCAAGCATACAACAGCAAAACCTAGCTCCAGAACAAGCTGCTTCCCAGGCTCAAGCCAATCCGAAAAGACAGCCAAAACACTGAATATTTACAAGCATCAGCCAATCACCATAGCTCAAATAATTTAAGCAGGAGCACCATCTACTTATTCTGAACGTACGCCTACATCTAAAAGACCTCAAACCCTCGTGACTGCTCCCTACGTTTCAGTTTAGATGAACATTAGAAAGCCATCCATAATGTAGCTCAGTTTTATTTTTAAGGTTCAAGTCCAAAGGAAAATAAAATCCAGCTTCTGCACTGAAACAAGAAAATACATTCTCTGACAAGTTTAGGGAAACCTTTGCAACCATTCAGCCCCTTTGCTAATACAAATCAAGATCGTTGAGCAATAGCTTTTCAAAATAGCCAAAAAACTTTTTCAGCCTTTGAAAAACATGGTTTGAAAAGCAGACGCACGGTGGAAGTGGGCTGCCCAAATTCACACACCAGAGATGTCTGTCTTGGCCAGAGATCATGTCTGTTGTATCTGAAGTGCTATGCTGCCTTGCTACTTGTATCAGCAAGCTCAGAAAAGACCTTGCCTGGGTAGTCTGAGGAGCTCATCCTTCATTCAGTTCAGTGTCATTTTGGATGGAGCATATATTGATCATTTTCTCCCTTCAGTACTGGTATCTTGCCTATTTAAAATGTGTCTTAGAGTACATTACTTGGAACAGAATTAGTGCCACCTGTTTCATGCAGAGGGCAAGAACAATACAAGTAAACACTGCGAAGAGCAGTGCCACTTGTTCCTTTAGGAACATAGTCCTATATGCTTCACAATCCATGACCTGCCCAATCAAGTGGAAGAAAAATGTGTTCTGATGAAGGAACCTTGAGCATTACCTACATGGACATCTTGATAAAATTCTTTTTACTTTCATCAGTTACTAGTACAAAGTAATGTGAAAAGGAAGGAAGCAGACTGCATAGATGAGGACAACTGTGAGCTTAAAGAATTGATCCATTGTCTTGATTTCTGTTCCCTGGCTTTACAACACCATAGTTAATGTTTTCCCAACCAGCTGGGTAGTACGCGCGTGTGTGAACAGAGAAGGGAATGAGCAGAGCACATCTGATGACAGCTGATGTTGTCACAACCTGCACCTGTAGCACAAGGGCAATTGTTGGGGCACCTTTCTTTCATGTACATGCCTTGACTGAAAGCAACAAAGGGCTTTGGTGGTGTTTGTTTTTTTTTTTTAATGTTCTGAAGTGCCATTTTGTTTGTTAGACAACAGCTGGTTCTTTGCTTAGCAGCTAGTTGTACAAATCAGAATAAGCATTCAGATTGAGATGTTGCTATCTTTACCATAAGCTATCCTTGCCCCATCAACAAATCCACTTCTGGTATGCGTGTGCTCAGTCAGCCTCAGATATGGTCCAACTAGGTTTAAGGGACATGTGCTAAAATACACAGAGAACTGCATGGAAGGGAGGTCTTGAGGTGTAACAGGTTATGCTTGGTAAGTTCTGATTGCACTGACTGTACTCACGCAAACCTACCGCTGTCAAACAGAAATCTAACTCTCAAGCAGAATTTGCCTCTAGAAAGTTACCCATTTAGAAGAGCAGTAAAGCTAAGAAACCAACAGGAAAGGATTTTTAAATGCCTTAAAATTGGGTCTTTTATTGCATCATCCTTAAAATCCAAGCTGAACAGAAAGGGGAAGAAACTCTGGCTGTTTATAGAAGATATATGTCACAGGTCAGCCCCAGTATCCTCCACGTGAATCTCAGTAATGCCAAGTCAGCATGAAAAAAACAGGGCAAAACCTACAGTGGAGCTTTTTTTTTGTCAGTCAAGGAATCTCATTCCACAGAGGCAGGAGCAATACTCAGTTTTAACAAGCTCAGTTAATTACTAAAATTCAGTAACATCTTCATAGTCTGCAGCATTTCCACTCCATTTCAAAGGATTTTTCCAACTTTGTGAACAAGTAACGTGCAAAGTGAAGCAAGCAGAAAACAAGTGAAACAAGCAGAAATCACAACCTGAACTAGAAATTCATCTCCCAGAAAAGGTAATCACTACCTGATAATATGTAGCAACACTAAGAAAGATAGGACTGAAGGTAAACAACATTGCTGTTTGTTGAAGCAAGAAAGAAGATTGGCAGCTGGAATATGATGTTTGATTTTAGCCAGAATCCCAATGCTGACAGTCATTTTAGAACAAAAATAAGTAAATCAAACAGAATGCATTCCTCATGAAAAAGGCAGACTAGTGAAATCCATTTTTTTAATGGATTTTCAAAGAAAGTGGTCAACAGTGTTGTCGCCTGGATAAAAATGAACCTTGATTCAACATCAACAATATTTCAAAGCCATCATCGTTTATTGCACCTTGACTACATTTAAAAATATGTCACATGCTACTGTCTTGCAAAAGGAGGACTCCACTTCCTTGACAGCTGTTTATTTACTTAACTCATAGGGATGCTGTAGAATTAGATAATAAATGTTTGTAATACGCACTGAAGATTAAATGTATTACTACCTGAGCAGGCTCCAGAATTAAATATCAACTTCAGAGATACAGTAGGTCAGATCAAAATTACACACTCCAGCCTCAGTACCAAGTCAGATACAAAAAAAAGGACAGGACTTTTTCCAGCTGTGGCAATTTCCTGATAGCCACTTTCATGAGAGAGCCTATGGAAATGCCCTGAGAATAGCTGAACCCAAGAGACTGCTTTCATAGTGTGCTTGCTATTAGTGCTCTGTTACTCCCTCTCTCATCCAACAAACCAAACACAATCTTCCACAAATTAGGCAGTCTACCAAGATGAGGAGTCACTGAGAACAAACACAGAAATTCTCAGATGGAGAACCGAGAAAATAAACACAACGTGGAGTTAACACTAGGAATGCATTTTCAGCAGCATACTACTTTTATTAGGAAGCTCTGCTGATTAGGTTATTTCTATATGTAAGTGAGATAATAGGAGAGCATGAAAGATGCAACTGTTTATTTAACAGTTGATTTTATTTGCAGGTTATGGGTAACAGTCAGCGTTGAAGTCAGCTTAAGAGAGTTTTAGGAGACTGAAGAAACCACTCAGAACCTTCCTACTGTCCTGTTTCTGCAGCTGATACCAAACACACTGTGAAAAGCACAATAAGCAATTCTGGTTTTATTTTCTGTCTCCATACAGACAAATTAATGTTAAGATAAACACAGTGCCTTTAAAGTATAATTATGTTTTTAAATTTTTTTAGTCTGTTGTAGAAGCAGTGTGGCAAGTTGTAACTATGGGCACTGGTCGTTATGCTGCAGATAAATTCTTAGCTGGCACCATCAGGATAGTGAGCCTTAAAAGTGACCAAAATGCCAGCGCAGCCCTCTGCCAATGCAGTCCAATGCTGACATCGTTGTGATTCTTCTTGCATGTTTTTTAACACGGAACATTGTCTTCTGCTACGTGATTCTGAAGCATTTTACTCAAGCTCATCACTTACAATGCAAATGCTACAGCATGTGTACAGTACAGCTACAGTACATCTACAGACATAACGTAATGCTGACTGAACATTCTGAATTCCACTTCCAAACATACATTAATATTTCCCCCTTACATTCACACATACAGATATTCTACCTATTCCAGCTAGCAAGCTGGAATAAATTTATGCCTCTCACTACAATAGCATCTCAGCAGAAGGGAAGCTCAGGCCAAAAGCAGGCAACAAAGCCCAGTTCTGCAGAACCACAAGACAGCAGTGCATATTATTCTGTATCTGATTACCCATCCCAACCTGTAGGCACAGTCACATAACAACAATGCTGTTACCAATAAAAATCTCCAAAAGCTCGTGTAGGAAGCAAGAATGATTCTCTTGATAATAGGTTTAACAGCACAGTAGACCTTTGTACCTAAACCTCTACCGGCATTATTTTATTACTTTAATCTTGTCTTCACCTTTGAAATATTAAGAAGAGCACAAGCAGACTTCAGTGGAAGTGATAAGTGAGCCAACAAGTAGTTCCGCAAATACCATGCCATGACACTGACAAAAAGTTGCACAGCTAACTGAAGAGCACAAAATTTGGGATGAATAATGCTTTAATAAGTCTTTTCAGTCTTGGTACCTCTAGACTGCTAGCCTACCTGCTGGAGTTCAGAATAGAAAAAATGAACCCTCTGGACTGACACAGAGACTTTACTCACTACCTGCAGTAAGGGAGTTAAACTGCTCTCTTCCAAGGCTTTGGAAAGGTTTTTCTACCAGATTCACAGTTGCCTGCACAATTCCAATTCACCTCAGGGAAGAAATATATATATATATATATATATATATATACAAGGACACTGACACCTGTGCCTGCTCAGAGACTCAATGATGTGAAAAAAAAAGTAAGGAGGCAAATGTGGGAAAGCTGCTGTACACATCTGAGTCTTCTAACTAACTAATCCACGTGCCACATGACAGAACAATTTGAGTATCCAATGCTGGCAGCTTCTTCCATGTACTCCATCCTGAACGACCACATCTGACCAAAGCAGAATTACATCTGTTTCCACACAGACCTGGGCTCCCCTTGCTGGCTGCATGCCTTGGGCTGAGAGCAGCAGCCTGAAGACTGCCAAAAACCTCCTGGGGTGCTCTGCTGAGGGCTAACGCAAAGTAACACATACTGGAAACACATTAAAATTAAACCATGTTTAACAACTGGCCTTTCTGGAACATCCCTGAGCATCATGACTGCTCCACTGTTACAACAGGGCAGTGTTTAGTGGACCCTAAAGGAAAGGCAAGGGCCCACATGCCACTACGGAGCACAGTATCAGAGCACCCAGTTGTGTATTTACAACCTACCATGAGATACCAGGAATGCCACACTGCAACCACTGGTGTTTCCGGGCATGAAAGCCATCTAGACATATGGTTTGTTAGTTCTCTTCTAGCCTGGCTGGTTTTTGCTAGGATCCTTCCAAATAAATCAGGGAGAGAACTTGCTTAATTACGGCGATGTGAGCAGGTGTAAGAACAGATTCAAATGTTTAGCTTGAGGGTGGGGAGTTATTTTTATTAAGGAGAAGACACTGAAGAGGGAGTTATCTATCACCTCCTAGTCATCTAGTAGATAATGCAGAACATCCTGTTTCACTGAGCACCCTAATAATCATACAGCATGTCACATACCACCAGAAAGCCTCTCCCAAGGCCACTGTTCAGCCCAAACCCTTCATCAGTCTTTACCTGCTGAAACAGAAGTAGCACCATTAGCCCTGACTGGACCCCCTGCAGACCCATCAGCCTGTCTTTACAGGACTTAGAGCCATCAAGGTGCAACACCAGCAGATGATGCCACCCAGCTGACGTTTCTCCTGCACTGTGGGCGATAGTAATCTAGCAAACAACCAGGAAAGGGAGGGCACGTGTAGAATAACAGCCTAAGATCTGATGCAATTTCTTCAGCAATGTTTGTTTCCCCCTGCCTATTTCATCGCTCCCTTACTGTTTAGTTGGGTTGGTTTCAAGGAAAATAAAAACATGCCCTTTGGGATCACTGAAAACTAAGAGCAATGAAGTAAACACCAGCTTAACTGGCTTCTATGTGTAACTGTTAGTAACAACCAGAGAAAATGCCTTTAATTTTACCTTTCAATTTTTGTTATCCCATGACATTGCAGAGCAAAACGTTTGGAAGCATTGTAGAGAGGAGAATAAAAAGAATGGATGCCTCAGAGCCAAAAGCAAGCTGTACCTTCACTTTCCAGAACAGAAGGAATGCTTATTTCTCGTACCACTTTATCCTCCACTAAAGCAGCGCCGAGGTTACGGTTACAAAGCCAGTGCCTGCTGCCAGTGAGCCAAGCCTATGGGAGGGTGCAATCCCAACAGCCATGTCATGCTCTTGGAAGAGCAGACACCAAGGTCTTTGACTCTCTGTTCTGATTTGCAGTCTGCTTTATCATATGTATGTAGAAGACCTTGGTGACATTGTTGGACAGAGAGGTAACAAGTGCTAGCAAGGAGAGGGCAGTGGCATCTGTCCACAGAATCGATTGTGCTGTGCTATGTGTGTGCATCCACATAGATTTCATGGCTTGCTGAAAGCAGTCATGAACAGCAGTCCCCATGCAGCATGATAGCTGCAGGTGCTGAAGTCCCTCTCATCACTGGTTAGTGTTTTCTCCTGGCTAGAAAGGTGTTGTAGGTAGAGGATTGGCTGTTTCCTACTGAGCTCACTCTCCTTTCTTAACTGAAGAGCTCTGGAGCTAGAAGCAGCAGAGATCAGGAGCTATTTCTCTATCTCCTGGAAGACCATATTGCTCCGAGGGATCACCTCTTATCACACCATGAAACAACAAAGACACAAAGCCTGTTGGCACAAGGGCAAAGCACTGCCTAACAAAATCTCCTGGCCCTACCTTGTGTGTTTAACCAAGCCTCCTCCTGACTTCCTGGCAAGTACCATGATATGTTAAGCAAGCATCCCTTCCCTAACCTTCAGAATGTGCCACATTTCAGTTTAAGCACCAACAGTCCCAGTTTGGACATTAGTTTGTGAAAGTTGTTTTTGAAAACAAGTTTGAAGACAAAGGACTTTGACAAGCTCTCTTCATCAATTCAAAGATCTGAGAGAAATACAGACCAATAGGCTGCCTACACGGTGATCATGAAGCTTTTTTCAAAGTCTCAAGCAGCAGTGGAAGTGTGTGGAAGATGGACATCAAACCAGCCTAAAAGAGTAAGAGGGAGCTGCAGAAACTGCAGGTGAGCTCCAGTCACAAGGTAGGGAGCATGCTGTTACTCTCACTGGGAAAATGCAAGCTGCAAAGCTATACTTGTACACATCAATGGTTCAAGATGCTTCAGGTCCAGGCTAGACCTGGAATGAATGAGGTATTAGAATTTTTTTTAAGAATGATTTACTCATCAGGTAATCAGTCCTCCTACTAATTGCAGGAAATGACTGTACAAAGGTAGGCAAAGGAGCTTTACTCCTGTACACCAGGTGGCTTGTATTTACTCAGGGCATCCCTTCAGTTTTGGAAGCATGCTCACATCTGACATTCACCATTCCTGTCTGCTTAGCTTTTGCTTAGCAGGGGAAATATCTCAGAGAGGAAGGAATTTAAGCTTTTCCTCACACATCTCTGTGAAGAGAGGTGCTCTTCAACATCTTCATCAATGACACAGACGATGGCATCAAGTGCACCCTCAGCAAGTTTGTGGAGGGCACCAAGCTGAGTGGTGCACTCAGTATACACTGGAGGGAAGGAAAGCCATTCAGAGGGACCTAGACAGACTAGAGAAGTGGGCCCATGAAAACCTAATGAGGTTCAGTGAGGCCAAGTGCAGGGTGCTGCAGTTGGGTCGGGGCAATCCCAGGTATTTATATGAAATGAGGGAAGATCTCCTCGAGAGAGGCCCTGCAGAGAAGGACCTGGGGGTCCTGGTGGATGAGAAGCTGGACATGAGCCAGCAGTGTGCGCCCGCAGCCCAGAAGGCCAACCGTGCTCTGGGCTGCATTAAAAAAAAGGGTGGCCAGCAGGGAGAGGGAGGTGATTGTCCCCCTCTACTCTGTTCTTGTGAGGCCCCATCTGGAGTACTGCACCCAGGCCCGGGGCCCCCAGTACAGGAAGGACATGGAGGAATGGTTTTATACTTTGACAGGGGATGTGTAGGTTAGATATTAGGAGGAAGTTTTTCACTCAGAGGGTGGTGAGGCACTGGAACAGGTTGCCCAAGGAGGTTGTGGATGCCCCATCCCTGGAGGCATTCAAGGCCAGGCTGGATGTAGCTCTGGGCAGCCTGGTCTAGTGGCTGGCGACCCTGCACATAGCGGGGGGGTTGAAACTCGATGATCATTGTGGTCCTTTTCAACCCAGGCCATTCTATGCTTCTATGAGAAAGACAAACAAGCTTTGTTCCCTACAGGCCATACCAACAATGGGCAGTCTGTCATCCTAATGACACAGAGGTTTGATATATAATTTTTTGACTACACATTTGAAATACTTTATTACAGTAATAGGATGTTTGATGACTTGTCAGACACTTGTTTTTTGCAGTCAGTCCACTAGTCTTTATACTACAAAGAAACACAAGCATTCTGACTTTTCTCCTGTACAATACTCCCTGTGAGAAATGTTTCTTGGAATCACTCCTCCCCCTTAAGCCTTCCCAGCAATGAGAGCTTCAGCTTACAGATTCGATCGTGCTCCTACAAATGTCCGTATCTGATGCTCACTGCATGTTTCAATACAAAACACCATTATCTTCTCTCCTTGGTAGAGCTAACTTGCAGACAGCAGTGCAGAGACTTGTGACAACTTTTGTTGTTCCCAGAGGCAGGGCTTCTTCCCAGAACACCACAGAGATAAACCAAGAGTTTGACAAGTTCCTTCAAAAGTCTTTTCAATCTCTCCTTGAGGAATACAGTCACTGTAGCTGATTTTGGCTATGTTTATTATCATCTCTGTGTTTAGGTTTGTCCCTGTGTAAAGGGTTCACCACATACCCTCTCCTCCCCACAAAATGAGGTAAAAAAAAACAACAAAAATGATGGTGCTGCCTGGCACTACAGACTTTGAGCCCAGCTATGAAGCATGTCATTTACATGTAAGGATAAATATGAATTAATGCTGAAAGAAAGGCAGTAGCTCGCATCAACACCTGCACATCTGATCACATCAGGATTCTGCACAGCCCTGAAGGGAGAGAGGAGGGTTGTTGATCCACAACAAAGGTTTTGTACACCTGTCTGTACATAGTCAGCATACATCTGGCAACCTGTCAGTAACAGGACAGACTATATCAAAGTGAGCCGCATTGTACTTAGAAACACAATAAAGAACATAAAAAGGAGACCTCAGTCTTAAAAGTATGGTCAGATCACGTTAGACACGTGAAACTATTCACAGCCCACCAGGTATTTTCCTTCATGGAGCATGAGTCATGCTCAGATGAAAAGAGTACTGTAATTGTAAAATGAGGAAAATGAGGGATAACTTGCATAAAATTCTGAAATACCACTGACTGCCTCCACTGTAGCTGAAAACACTCAGTGGCTGTGCTGTCCACTCTCTTAAGTATTTTTTTCTTCCTAAATCATTCATTTCCATTGCTTCTGAAAGAAGTGTGCAGCACCAACAAATTAGTCAAGAAAAATAATCTTTCAGAGAAGAGTGCCCCAAAAAATTCTAGCATGTTGCCATGTCAGAGAAATTTGGCAATAATGAGAAACCAGTCACATTCCCCAAGATAGGGTAAAGGTGTTGCAAGTCCCAGTTCTGCTGCAAGCTTTCTGTGTGATCTCACAGTGGCCACTTTTTTTCATTTAGACAGACAAGAAAGCATGACAGACCTTCCTATGTCAGCTAAAAACATACAGATCTTCAGTTTCTATGACAAATAGGGCAGTAATGGACCTTCAGGACAAAACACTTTCTTTGGAGTTTATAATTCAAAATCCTGTTGAACAATATCAGAGAATAAAGTATCCCACTCCAAATGGTCCCAGGGAAACTAAAAACCAAGAAGGGAAATGAAGATTTAATTGTCATCTGACACTGATAATAGTTAGCTTTCAGTCTGCAAACCATAAGCCAGCATCAGCTTCTCCTTATTTGCCCTCCATCAGCAACTTAGTCAGCTTATGGAGTAAAGACGTAAATTCCAGCCATAAGGGGTATGCTGCTTCACTGACAAAACAGGAAAGTAAGTACTGTTTTCCAAAGCACCCTCTACTTAAAGTCCTTGGAGAACGTAAGCATTTTAATTCACTTCAATGGTTTTAGGATTGCAATACCACACCCAAAATAGCTGCTATTCTTAACATCATTTCTCTTCCACAAAAGAATCTGAAGAGCATGCAGAGCTCTGACTTGGAGAGGTTTAAGCTACTTCTGCGAGATGGGAAAGTGCTCAATGAGCAAGCAGTGGTAAGTATGCACCTTCCTGTTTTTGTACATTTCAGAAATCACAGGATGGCTTAGTTCGGAGGTGACCTCAAAGATCATCTGGTTCCAGTCTCCCTGTCACGGGCAGAGATGCTGAATGTACACGTGTGCAGAATTAACCAGAAAAACAATATCGGATGTACATGGCTCCTTCCACCATGCCCTTACCTAAGCCAGAGGAGTTTCCCAGTTTCCGCAGTTTTGCCAAGACCTTCTGGACATCCTTTATGCTTGTGTCCTGTTGGCTGTACAAGAGTAACCTCTTGGCATCTGAAAAGAGGCGGGAAACTCTGGTGGAAGAGATGGGAAAACGAACAAACAACAAGGAAAAAAAAACAGCAGTCATCAGCTCTGTAAGCCAGTATCCACAGACAAAATTTCATGTCCCAGTTTCAAACTTCAGTCCCTTCAGTTATGCCACTGCTCTCTCCAGTACAATGAACCCTTTCTTTGGTGATGATTCCTGGGAAAATTAAGGAGCCTAATAAAAGAGGACTGCTAAAGCAGGGTCAAACCAAGTTAGGCTGGTAACCTCCAAGCATTTGAAAGCAGTTCAGATTAGGATGGAGAGGGTCTCCTGCTGCTTGTAAACTGCTTCCACTTAGAAGCTCAATAATTTAAATATGTCTTTGTCCCTTTTCAAGTGTTCTTCCAGGTTGTAGGCACCTTTTGTTCTGCATCACGTTTAGCTGTCCTGACCATACAAATTCAGCAAACAAGGCAGGGTGTAACAATGCTGACAGTAAGAAAAGCTTCCTGCAATACATTAGCCAGCAATAAACGACAAGAAGGAGAGTCCCATCAGATCCTGCTCTTAGACTGTTTCTCACTCGTACACCATTCATCTTCACGGTTTGTTAGCCAGGGAAAGGGGCTCTCTGGAAAACAGACCTTGCATCTCACCTTTATATGGGCTGAATTCAGAATGCTTGGTAAGAGAACGGACTTGGTTCTCAACAGCACAGGGTTACACAAAGAACAGGTGACTTCAAAATATGCCCTTTCCATATGCTCCCCAAAGAAAAGAGATGAGGAAAAAGCAAGCAGACTCACATGGACGCATTGAAGTTTCCAACAATACCAGGAGATTCCCCTGGTGTTGGGTAGCGGAAACAAGGGTTGTTGGCATTGCAGATGATCCCCTGTATCCAGGGCAATGTTCCTGCTGAGGGCATAGCTTTGTTTGGGAAGTGACCTAAAACCAAAACACAATAGTTAGGAGACAGACACAATATACATGCCAGATATAACACTATATAGTAGAGGAGGGCAAGGCAATTCTGTCCAGCTTATTGCCTCCCATTGCTTTTAAGAGAGCATAATGGCCAACATCAAGAAGGTTGAGTTGATGTTAACTTCTCCGCACCAACCTGCCTCCTCCACTTAAAAATTACACTTTGTTAGGTGCATAAAGCCCTCAGCTACCCTCAATCTTGCACCATTATTTCTAGTTCTTTGGTTTTCAAAACCCTCTCCTCACTTACATGCACTGTAAGTGCCAAGCAAAAGGTCAGCACTTGTGAGGTGCCTGTTTTGATCTACCTGAGATAAGTACGTCATTGCTGTCCCATAATAGCTTGACTTTCAGAGCTCCATCACTTAGACACCTGACTGCCAATTACAAGTTTTCAACTCTTGCTATTAAAGACTTACGGCATACTTCAACATTCACATCCTGTTTATGTTATGAAATCTGGTGAGAGTTAAAGCAGTAACAAACTGCCCATGGCAGACAGAACTCCACCAGTAATAACATTTGTATCTGTGAATCTCATGGCCTCCAGAAGAAAGGTTTCTATCATATAATCCTGCTTCCAAGATGACTTGCCACTCTGCTTTCTGCTAATGAACCTGCTTTCTTACCCTCATCCAGGGAGTGGAAGGGGAAGGGATGTTACACTGTTCCTCACTATCTCTCACATAAGACAGCTTCTCAAGACTTTGAGACTCACATTCCCCATCCACTGCTCCTAAAACCTCACTCTTTGGTGCCTGTTTCATCCTCACACGCCTGCAATCACACAGGGAGACGGCAGGCTACCCCCACAGCCACAGCAGGGGTACCAAGCCCCCAAAGGATGAGAAGTCAGAGCTGCTCAAACCAAACAAGACTGGATAGTACAGATGGTGGAGAAGACAGTGAGCTTAGCAGACCTCCCGGGAGAAAGCCAGGAACTCTGTCCAGGAGAAAAATGAGGAAACCAAAAGTTCATTGTTTCCAGTACCAAGGGGATTATTAGTTCCTAGTATTCTTTTCAAAATAGAAACACTATTTACCTGAATTATCTGGCTTTTGTTTCATTTCTCTTTTTGTTCTTTTTGTAAGAAGAGTAGGGGGAGGGTATGAAAGGAAAAATGCTAAGACATTCGGATTATTTTTGTAAAATCTCTCAAAAGAAAGAGTTTCTCTCTCTCCTCTAGCCCTATTACTTGACATGGATAAAATCTTACATGGACAAAAAAAAAATAAAAGCAATATGAAAACAAGAATATACAAGAATCCATGGTAACTTTCTAAACCCAGTGAAGCATGTAATTGCAGTTTCTTAAGGAAGTGTAAAGCAGGAATTACCTTCTTCTAAGACAGCTGTGTTAGTCTGAAGACAATTTATTAGCACACCCTTTCCAATTGTATCATGTCTAGCTTTTCTATAGACATTAGTCTTTTTTTTTTTTTTTCCCTTCCAAATGAAGTGCATTTTGAATGCCTTGAAGGGTTCACAGGAATGGAAAAGTCAAGCTCTACAAGACACATCAGCAGCCTCACTAGAAGTTCCTCCTGATAAAGATGTTTAATACGCTACATTGAAACAAAACCCTAATGACATGAAAGTGATGACAGGCAGCTATCACAGTTTGAGATGTCTTCCCTGGCTGATCTGGTGAAAGCCACCTACCTATCTTTGAAGTTTTCAGAAAAAGGTTCTTCATATGAGCAGGGAAAGAGAAGACCAGTCTGGTAAGTCAGATTAGAGAAACGGTACAACCCCTCATTCTGCTCCTTTTCCTCCAACGGAAAGAGAGCTCCAATTCTTATCAGCTTATTAAACAAACTGTACCTCTTAAATAATTAGGCTGTCTGGAGGTTGCAAAGCACTTGCATGCAGCTCTGTTACTGCTATGATCAGGCCTCACTTGTAAGCCATTTTGTAACAGCACACAGTACTGTCACCACAGATAACAATCCAGTTCCCCTGAAGGCACGCACAACACTGCCACAGAGCTCATCATGAACTCAATGTTTCTTTCTAGCATCTCTGCTCATACCCAGCAAAATAAAAGTTCCACAACACAACACATCCATATCTTTCAGTGCATGACTAAATAATCAATTAAACCAATCCAGACTTAAATGAAAGAATTTAGTTTCCATTTTTTTCTGAAAGCTTCTGAGAACAGGAGAGGATTTAACCAGAAAGTGTGAATTTAACAGTACATACTCAACACTCTACCATTGTTGATGCCAACAGAGAAGACAAACAAAACTCTTAGCCAATGAAAATGAGAAGGAAAAAAGAATACAGGTGAAAGTTAATTAAAATTCTCCTGACAACAGGTGCTAGACCAGAGGATATACAAAGAGGCTAACAACTAACAGTCTCAATCCTGTATTACACTCACTCTGAGCAGCTGAAAAAAGCAGTTCTTGCTTGGGTTGAGTTTACATGCCAGCCAAAACTGGCAAGAAGTACCACAGAGACTACTGCAGTTTTTTGTACCAACTGAGCAAATGTGTATTGTTTCTATCAAGCTCCACAGCCATACTGCAGGCATTTCTTCTAGTTCTACTGTAGCAGTCATAAGAGGTTATTTGAATTTCTAGCAGCAAAGTACAAGATTGCACTTAGACAAATTTCAATTACCTGGCTAGCCACAGAACAAAGAGAGTTAGGCAGTGAGGGAGACCAGCAGCGTCCAAACCACATCAGGAAGTTGCAAACATTATTAGCACTTAAATTTTGAAAAGCCAGCTTAAAAGCCCAGTAAGCAACATAAAATGTTCCTTGCTTGCAAAGAACCACAGAGTTAAGTGCTGTAAGAGCTAGTTCTTCACCTATTTTAAGAACAAAACAATTCAGAGTGCCCTTCAGAAACAGGTTGTGCTGACCCTTAGCTCTTACCCTGCAGTAATCAGGCAAAGGAAAGATAAACAAAGAGCTCTTCCATAGTCAGCTAATTGAAGCATGAAGTCACTACCAATCACATTTAAGATGAAGCATATGGCTTCAATGAGTTCTGCTTCCTAAATCAAATGGCAACCACCACAGTCATCTGCAGAGAAAGAATAAGCTTCCTTTGATGGAAAAGCTGAAATGTGTTTTTCTCTTTACATCATAAATGGGTACAACAGTTTTCCCCATAAATGTGTGACTGCTGAATCTACTGAATATAAAGTTGAAACTGAAAAAGTTAGGAGTGAAATTGCTCTTCTGTTCTTTTATGTAATACATTAGCCCACGTTACTGTCTGAAAATGAGATTGCTTTCTTAGAGATCTGAACACCGCTTTCTTTTTATGCAGTCACATACAGATCAAGAATGAGAAATAAAGCTTAGGTTCTGTGTGGGTTTTGCAGCCTTGTCACATTTCCACAGCAAATCCTTGGCTAATACATTATAAATGCAAAAATGGCAAGAAAAACAGCAGCAAAATACAGTCATGGAGCAACATTAACTTGTCAGAACATGCTGCAGTCCCCAAGATTGAAGGAAAGCAGCCACTAAAACTTCCCTGAAGATTACAAAGAGGTATGCAACCATTACCCCCTAATCTTTGTCTCCCGCCAGTTGGCACTGGTGCCTTCTAGCCTTGAAATAACAACCATTCTGGGTGCAGCTGTTGTGTTTGGTACTTACATTCATGCTGTTCGTAGGGCGGATATGAAAGTCTTACAGAGATCAGGATGAAGAAGATAAACAGAGGCCAAGCAACTTCGATCAGCAGCTGGAACTGGAAACAACAGAGACGAAGTATTAAAACGTCATATCCAAAATACAGAACAGAACAGTTTCCAGTACAATCCACTTCTAAGACAGGACAGTTTTGCAAGCACGTTCTCATAGCCCTTTGGTTATGCATTCCAGGACCAAGAAGTTTGTTCCTGCAACTTCAGAGAATACTGAAAAATTACAGGTTTTTTGTTGTTGATACAGGCCGGTTAAAAGACTAAATTGGATGCCTTTCACATGGGTTATTTTTGGCTTTTTTTTTTTTTTTTTAGTTCTTTTCGTCCCTTGCCTGAAAGAAATCTCCCTGTTACTCTTCCCAGAAATCATCTGGTTTTCTGGCCTCGTATTTTAGAGCTAGTGGGAAGTACTTCTATTCCATCCTCACAATAAACAACTCAGCTTTTACCCTAATATTAGGGATGAACGTTATGCCAGTGCATAGCTATGCTAAATGCTTTAATTTCTCTGCTAGATAAATATATTGTTATCAGGAGAGCAAAGCTACCAAGCTTATACCAATTACTGTTTGGTTCTAATGTATTTATACTCTCCAAGACAGATGAACATGGGTCTGGAGTACTCATAGGTAAAGAAAGAAAGAACTCAGTTGTTGAAGGAATCAGATGAGGATGGAAGAAAAGGTTTTACTATTAAATACAGAATGTTTTTTAGGAAATTGAAGCACAGGGAAATTCACTGAGTAGTGCTATATCCCACAAAAGAATATGGACAAAGCAACAATTGAACTCAGAGCTTCTGAGACACAAGCAAAAGCACTTGAGGCTTGAGCTTCACCTGCTATCCCCTGCTCTCCCACTCCAGAAAGACTGCCTAAATGCACTGTAGGTAAGCTGTGATATGAGAAAAACACAGCTTTTTATGCTGCAACATCTTGCGCTTTTCCCCTTTGAGGAAAGGAAAAAGGTGTTTTCTTGGTCAAGAGAAATCTTTTCACCCTCACTGGAAAAAAAACATCTTTTAATAAGATACCCGTGTCATTTTCACAAGCCAGGTGGGATAAGATCTGCACCCCTGTGGAGGAGATAGTCCCCTCATAAATGTGTTTTCCTGTTGTACACTGTTAACAGCTAAAACTAGGCTCTTGACATCCAACACAGGGCACTCTAGGAAAATTTAGAGGTGAGATTTCTTGACTACTGTATGTTGAATAAATCTCATACCGCAAAATCAATACGCCAAAACTAATGCCACAGTCCAGTAAAGGAAGCCATTTAGGTATCTTCACAGACACCCTTAATGGCTGACATCCAGCCAAATGGCAATTATGTCCAGAAACGAAAACTGAATGTCATTATCACCAGCACTTCTGGCAATGGTATCGGACTCCACAGGATGAGTTTGGGATACCATTTCCCACCTGTTACTCTTGTACACATACTGTGATCATTGGATAAGAAACTCCACTGAAACCATGCTAACAAAGGTACCATAAAAATGCCTCCATTTTTATAATGGCCAATGGCAGTGATAGGCACATAGCCACTAACAGCAGCAAGCTGCTTCTCTCAGCACCAAGCTACCTGTCTGGCTCCCAGAGGCCAAAGATGCTCAGCACAAAGACACCAACAGGCCAAGAAGCAGCACAAGCCATTCCCTCTGCCAGCACTGGTGGCTGTGCTCTGGCATGCACTACAGCCCTCTGTGCCACCCTATCTGCTGGTAAGGTGCCGGCATCTTATACATGCCACCATGCACCATGCCAGCCAGGTTTGCAGAGGCTGCCCAGGGTGCCTAAGCAGCCTCCCACTCCTGCAGCTGCAGAGAGAAAGCACTAGCCTCAGCCCTGGCTCGCACAGAGAAACATCCACCCCAGCTCCTCTGCTGCACAGCCAGAAATGGCTAGTTGCATAACCCAGAAGGTGACCACGTGCAAGCTGCATGCGAAGTGCTGTACGCCTCCGCATACGCCTGCACACACACTTCCAGCCTTCCCAACTCACAGGCCAAGGGAGGACAGAAGAGGGAGGCCGTTTGGACTGGATCAGCTGTACACTTGCAGCTGAAGGCTGATTCATCATGGCTGCACTGAAATGCTGCTCCATGAGACACAGCCAGCAACTGTTGAAACATGGGGTCAAACTTAATGCATATGCAGAACTTCAAAAGAGAGCGTGGACCCTCTGGACAGCCCCTTACACTATTCAACAAAAAAAACAAAGCCTCTTCCTTTCATTCCTAAAGCTCAAAAGCTTCCTTTCCCTACCACTTCCTAGCCTTCCCACAGCAGTAATTACACCAGCACTCTTCATATGTTGCTGCCTTTGTAGAGATGGACACACCAGTGTCAAAAGGTATGTGCCTGACCCAGGCTCATGCTGAAGTCATAATGCAAAATTGAGTCTTCTCACTTCTTGCAGCCACTAGACCAGCATGGTGAACAGAGAATCCAAGCCTCACCTCTCTGCCACTGCTGCCTCCCTTGGAAGCAAGGGAGGAAGACCACCTCTGCAGACAGCAGCACGTGGACCAGAACAAGCTACTCATAATTTAACTGAGGCTAGTTCCTGAAGCATGTCCAGTCTGTATCAGTTGGCTGGTAATGGAGGATACCATTAAATATTGAGATCAATGCTGTGTCAACAGGAAATCTGTTGAGCAAGAACTGATCAAACTACCATCCCATTTCATTTCCTGCCAGTGTCCTCATCTTCATGGTCCAGCTTCAATGCAAGGAGCTACCAGCTGCTCATCAGCCTTGCCATGCAAGCTTGAGCAGTCTCTTCACTTGCAAGACAGCAGGTAGAGACAGTGCTTTTACACAACAGTGAACCCTGAACATGATTCTTTCCCTGCTCTCCCCCCGTGCACTCCTTCCCCCCACTCTAACGCTGTTGGAAGTAATCCAGTACAAAGTAACACTTGAATTGCACACGTCAGGCTGAGCTTTGGACCCAGTTTTCGCAACACAGCCCAAACTCACTGCAGCAGAAGAGAGAGTTCAGTCAGAAGCAAAGGAGACCACACTTCTTGTGGGAAAAAGAAGAGGAATCAAATTATTTCTGGGCTACACCTTCAGTAAGTACAAACGGCTGAGCAGCACTGCCAGCAAACCCAGGATGCTGGTCTCCTAACAGATGACAACTGTGCAACCATGAGAACAGCATGGCCAGAATAGATGTTCTTGTAATTCCCTGCCTTTGTTTAATGGGACTTCCCTCTTGATACCTGCAGGCGAAGACCAAATTAAAAACATTTGAGCAAAACTCTGGAGATGCATCGCAAAAACATGTGATGATAGGCTACCTTTGCTATGAACTGACTTATAATACTGGTGTGGTACAGAATGTAAGCAGTAGCCTTTGGGCTACTCAATGGGAGACTGACATAGAAGCTGCCAGAAGGTACCAAGAAATAGCTGAACAGATCCAAAATCATGACAGAAGTACAAACAGAAAGGCCTTTTTCCGCTTACAAGTAGATGCCTTCTGCATTTTTGTGGCATTGCTAAAAATCTGAGTGAACTTCTATTGCCTACCCTACAGCTACTTGACATACCATACCATGCCAGACTGCTTGAAATAATCTTCAGACTGGATGCATTAATTTCAGAGGACTCAGACAAAAAAAGCCATCTTCCTCCACAGAGCACTCAGCTCTTCTGAAATCTCCTCCTGGTTGAACTAGTTCAAGCATTGCCACATAGGCTCCATCAATCTCTACGGATTCCCAAAGCTCATAAAGCCAGCCTGGGAGAGGACAAGAATAAGACTGCTAGTACCAAGGGGGAGAAGAAAGTATTTTCAGCCCTAAGAGCCTAGGTTATGTAGGCTCTTAGAGTAATTGAGAACAGCATGTACTTTAAAGAGCTGTAGCCACTGTTGAGACTACTTCCTCCACTCCACTGCAACATTCTTATAAATTATGAAGCAGTTCAGAAGGTTAGACTACTGACAAGCCCCCCCTCCCCACCCCCCAAATACAAGAGAGCAGGCAGCATCCAGCCCACAGCTTATAAGATGGGCTGCCTTGTCCTGGAAGATCAAGGCTCTTGGTTCGATAAGGACAAAAACACACTACTTGCATAGAACTTCCCACCACTCTTGACAGCCCTGTAACGAGAGGTATTCAGGGAAGGGGAAAAAAAAAAAAAAAAAAAAACGCAATCCTTTGTCTAGTTTTATTTGAGCACATTTAGAATGGGATACATTCAGCTCTGAATTCGCTGGACACAAGTTCTGTGACAGGTCTCAGATATTTGAGCAAATGACTTCAGAGACTGCTTCCATCTCCACCAGTGAATACGATAGCCATCTCTCCCTTGTGACTCTCAGTTTCTAAAGCAACCCAGCCCCAGCCAGCTGGCAAACACCCTGACATTTGCAGGGTTCAGAAAGCTTATCAGAGATACCACTTTCCACTCACCACCTCAGTAACTCACGTTCCCTTCACATTCTCTGCTCATACCTCCTCAAGGTCAGATCTAATGGGACAGCTTTTCTGCATAGTCCTGTTCCACAGAACATGGCCCAGTCTAACACAGTTACCCCTGAAACCCCTAGAGGGATTGTGCCTTCTTTGGCTATAACTATCTGCAGAAGTTACAGCTTCTTGTGAGGTCTCGTTAAGACAGAAAGCTTGGAGGAGAATGCACTGGATTCATGCTTCTCTGTCCCTGTCTCCACACAGAGAGACTCCTGCTGCTTAATGCCTACTGTAACAGGTATATTCCATACTGGTAACAGATGGTGAGGCCAGCACTGAGGCTAACCAGAATGCTCCTTGGAAGCAAAGCATCAGTTGGCTGGATTTGTCTCTACACAAATGTGAGAGCATGTCTCATGTCAGCTACTTAAAGTAAGCCTTGTGTTGAAAAGTTACACAACAGGCTTGTGTGCCTCTCCTTGATTAGAGATCAAAAATGCTTGCTATTGCCTCTAGCAGAGGTACCATCACTGGGAAAACAACCATTAGACCTTTGGCCACATTACGAAGTGGCTGAATTTCTCTGCTGTTGTTGCAGCTTACAGCAGTCAGAAGTGTTTAGAGTCCGTGCCACAGACCCACAGCCTGGCAGTACTCCTCCCAAGGAGCAGGCGAGTCACAGCAGAGGCGCTGGCCTTACATCCCTCCCTGCCAGGACTGACAAGTATTTCAGTACTCTGACACACTGGCATCCAGGAGCAACCACAAGCCCCCTCACTTCTTTCTGTTAAGAATTTGAGTCAGCTTTCTGAAAGGCAGTCCAGCTGTTTTGCCAGGATCCTCTTAGATTTGAAACAACGATACGCAGGAATTTTCCCCTATTTCACTTGACAAGAAAGCCACTATGCTGTAACTTAGATCAAAAAACCCTTTGGCTAACACTTACAGTCTGTCTTCTTCTGTAGGTGAAGTTCTTCCATAGCAGCAATCCCAGCTGCGTCCAAAATGCCATCGTTCTTCAGCAATGCCTTCTTCCCTTTGTGCAGCAGCAGCAGTACACAACAAGGACGTTATGGCTGGGCATTAACTAGAAAGCAAGAGTTCAAAGGGAAAAATTATGTGAGATGAGAAAAGGCAACAAGACAGAAAAAGGCAGAGGCTGTGCTCTGTGAGCTCATGAAGCCTTGCAGCCAGCCCCTCGTTGCATTCCCCACATCTGCTCTCTTACTCTGTGTACTCTAGCCAAGTCTCATAGGTTCAAGTAAGCTCGGATTTAAAGAAAAAAGCTTCTTTCCATATTTGCTTTTATAATGGTGAAAAACATTTTGCCAAATTAGGTATGTCTTTGTCTGGTATTCCAACTAACATGTTTGCTTGTAGGAGAAAATGCTACACACTTAACATGCAAGGGAGAAATGTGCACCTCCTTGGAGGCAAGTGACCCTGAAGCCATTCATATCTGGATAAAGTGAGTGGACAATTGCTGTTGAGTCAGTGTCAGGTCTTGCAGCCACCTGGCCTTCGCTGCTGTTGTGAGCAGTGTGCGTTCAGTATGCACCTTGCAAACGTATGAGAAAGTAAAAAGGATTCAGAAACACATTTGTTTCTTTGGTGGCTTTTAATAATAACACAGTATAAGCTTGGGTACACAGAGACTTCCAGGAAGGCTCAGATACAAAGATGAGCTTAGAGTAGACTGAAAGTCATTAAAACTTTTACTATTATTATCATTACTATTTTTCCAGAATTTATTCAGAATAGCTTAATTTGCTTTTGAGATTAAGCCACTTCAGATTAAGAGTATTTTCCTTCTGAGTAAGTGTCCATGCAAGGATTTAACTAATTCACAGCAGATTAGTTCTGATTTATGCTCCTAAACACATGCTGTTGACAGGCTCAGTGTTAACAGGACAGCCAGCAACTGATCCAAGCACACTACCAGATAACCATTCCCCCTAACATCTGCTGAAGTGGGAACACATGCTTTTGATTCTCATGTCCCACATACCATTATCACAGACCTATTATTCAGAGTTGCATGCCTGACTGCAAACTGCATTGAAAATGTTTCCAAAATCCACAAATGCACTATGAACTTAAGGCTTCTTCAAAAAATGCTCTGACCATTCTCACACTGGAGCAAGATTAGATTAGACACGACAATTCTGGATGCCAGCTTTGAGTTAATGAGTATTTGCAGCTTTTAAGTTTTACCCACAACTAAATCCATTATTACAACAGCAGATTAAAAAGCTGTCGTATAGCACAGGTCTCTGTTACATGAAAGTTTCCCTAACACTACAAACAATTAAAGTCACCATGCTGAATTCCACGGAAAATTACACTGTAGGATCACAACAGCACAGCAGCACTTCTTCGTGCCAGTATAAGGGGGCAAGAACAGTAACAGACACCTACAGACACCTACAAATTGAACCTTGTGTCTCTACACAGGCAGCTGAGCGTACAGCCAATAGGGGCTCATTAACTACTGCTATAATTCACTGCAGTGAACAGTGCCTGCAGATGCTCCTTTTCACAGTGAGATGCCCAACTGATATAGCAGGACAGCTTTCCTCCCCCTGGCCTGTGCTTCCCTCTGGCTGGAGCATCCTGACATTAACACGTTCCAGCTGTGTGCACATCTGCCTGGTAAACAGTGAAATCCCAGATGCGCTCAAGTGAGGCACTATAACAGCTAATAGCATATCAACAACATAAAAATCCCACTCTGTAATACAATGAACGATCTGCAGCAAGGTGCTTCCCAGTGTTTTCTACCAATTACAGCTAAAGACCAAAATCCACCAGGAAAACAGCAGGACGGATCTTGCAGGGAGCAGCAGAGACCTTTAGCATTCCCAATGGAATTACGTTCAACTCCTTCACTTTAATACTCTTCATAAAGGCAGCAGAACAGAATTTGAAGCAGTTTAGGGATGTCTGAGCTAGTCACAGGGTAGCTGGCTTTATCCATGCCAGCAGAAGTCCAGATGTTGGTTCCTTGCAACAGCAGGCAATCCCCAAGATCCAAAACGTGGAAAAATTGCTTTATAGACTTTGCAGGGTTCATACTGCACTAGCAATTTGCAGTGACATAAGGGCATACATATGATCATTTAACACATCTCAGCTGATCAACAGAAACCCATGCAACCAGGAAGACTTGGCTGTGCCTGCTTGGATTTCAGCTCTCTACAGTTCAGCTAAACATTACAGAGAACAAACCAAATGTGCTGGCTTTCAAGCAAGGCCAGTTTGTCTGGACCCAAGCTTTAAATAAGGCAAAAATATTCATTTGTAAGGACTGTACCTGATGACTGGAAAACCTGTCCCACATCTTGACACAAGCCAAGTCTCTACGTTAACCAAAGAGACAAGTCCTACCACCAGATACTCACTGAGAGCACAAAAACTGAACCCAAAGCATCCCCAGAGCTACTTCTTCCAGTCATGCTGGGATGACAGCTTCAGAGACATTCAGTACCAGCATCTCTTGCAGAAGGGGGTAACACAGGTTTTGCTGATGCTCATATCTGTCTCCAATTTTGATCTGTATCAGAGGCTGACACATTTGGTTCACTGCTGATACAAGTTATCTAGGTCCACTTGAATTACTAATACCTCAGGAAATGCTAGGCAAACTAAATCCCAGGCAAAAAAAAAAAAAAAAGGGTTTGCACCATTTCAGATGTTCTTCTAGCAGTCTGAAAGCAAGGATTGCAAACCAGAAACACAGGAGACACTGGCAGACCCAACTCTCTCAGCTCGGCTGGAGCTGAAGTCCATCTGTATTTCACCTCAGGCTCACCTAGGATGTACAACACAACAGGGAAACCCGACTCACTATTTAGTACTGCTGTCTCAAAGCCCACAAACACCAGCTAGTTTTCCTCCTGTATCACACCTAAGGAAAACTTTGTTAGCCAGCAGTGCACATCACTGATCTAAAACAGCAGTAATACTTCTGTTTAGCACAAGAAAAGCTGCATGAATTTGCCACAGCAGTACAAGTTTCCAGGGATGTAAGTTACCACACCTCTGCTGAAGAGAAGGATTTATACCTGCCAAGACTGAGCCTGCCTTCAGAAAACAAACAAACAAACAAACAGAACCTTATTTTTGTAAGTAATGTGAAAGATGGAACAATTTCCTAAGCTGTAACAAGTAGTGCAACCGAGCTGCATCAAGGTCTTTGCTGTAGACATCCAACAGCAGTTGTAAGCCTAGAGCCAAGAGGCTTACTTCTATTCATCACTCAGAAATCTGTTCTTGTTTAGCATTTCTCCACCTCCTTAACACAAGTGCATAGCTTAGACAACATGGAGCACACCAGGGGAGACTCAAATTGCTTACACCTTTGAGATACCCCTGGTAGCTGTCCAGTACCCCAGGCATAATGGCATTTACAGCAACCTACCGAATCCAGACACATGCCCTGTGCAACAGGCAGATAAAGCAACAAGAACTCAGTTAAACAGACAGGCAATTAAAAGGACCATGAGGCCATCTCGCATCTAACCAGACAATAAACTGTGGGGACCTAGTACACAGCCTTCCTAGCATGCCCTACCAGCACGCCACTCAGATCTGCATACACATAACATGCTATTTTTCCAAGCATTCCTAATCTTCTCAATTCATGAGAAAACACAGGAGACATCAAGCAAAACAAACAAACAAAAAAACCCATCCAAATACTCCCCCAGATCTTTTGACAGAGTTGTCTCCACATGCTTGTCCCACGGACTGCCTCTGCAGATGGCTTTTCTCCCCACTGCAGAAACTCCACAGGAGTCCCAGACCTGTAAGGCCGCAACTCCATCTGAGTGGGCAATCCAAAAATCACTTTAAGAGATAAATACATGAAGAGATGAACTTTGAAAATGCTGACAGTGAAACACTTTGACCAAACCTGTCTAGATAAGCACTATCACAAGCACCGAGACTAAAACGGCTGTTGAGAAGTCCATTAGCTGGTACGCAGAGACTCCCCAGACCAAATCAGTCTTAAACACAAAGCTATGTATTTTTACAGCTGTACATTTTAAGAGGAAAAAAAAGGTCAAGTGGAAGAGAACCAATTCCCCACCCCCATGCCTGCTGTCTGTACTAAATAAACATAAAACAACCTTGAAAAGCAGCTTTCTGCAAACAATGCAGCTGTTTGCTTTCATATGGGGGCAAAAAAACCTTTCCCCTGGAGAAGAAATCACTATTTAGACAGGGAACAAAGCAAACTTATCAAACCTTATGGGAGTGGAACATTTCAGGATTCTGGCAGCAGGATACAGAACCCGTGAATCTCCAGCAGTGACTTAAACCCAGCCCTGGTCAGCAGATCTAAAAGCTTGTACTAGTTAACAAAGACTCACAGGCTGCCATGGAAGCAGTTAGAGGTCTTCTGTCCCATCCTCTTGGCCAGATTTTTCACATTACAAGAGCTATGACCACTGGCAGCTCTCCATAGACCAAGCAGCCATGGAGAATACCAATCCAATATCTAGAGATAATGCCCTTTGAGGGAAAAAAAAACATTATTTGCTAGGTGCAACATCCATCTACTACAGCCAGTACTGTTCCTCTAATGCAAGCAAACATGGCCTAGCACATTACACACCTGACCTCTGATAAAAAACTGTACACCTGCTTAACGCCAACAGCCGTTCTGTATCTACCAAATCAAACAGCCATACTTTGAAAGCAACAGGACAGCTAAGGACAAGAACACTGGCTGTGAGCAGGAACACAGTTCTCTTGGTGTAGGCTGAGAAATGACTTTATTTCCTTTGTGTAGCACCAAGCTGCATTTCATGGAGCAAACAGTGTCATGAGCCATCTCAACTCTGCAAAGCCCAGATCCAAGAGCAAAGTCCCTCCCAGTGCTCCATATGCCACCAACTGAGATCAGGTCACCATGACAGAAGGCAAGAGAGAAGCGTGTGCCTCAAACTGACATTTTGATTCAAACAAGACAAACCGTCAGAGAATTGTCTGGGCATTTTGGGAGTACAGGCACTGATTAGTAGCTCAACTCTTGGCTCATCATCCAAATCACTGTCTAACATCCTGGCCCCTTTCTTGCAGAATACCTGGATCTCAGCTTACAGTTTTGTTCTGATTAGTAGCTGTGGACAGGAGACTCAGACATCCACCTCTACTTTGTACAGCCTGAGGCTGTAAGAGGGAATAAGCAGCAAGACAAATATTGGGAGGAAACGTTTGTTTTAAACTTTCATGATTTTCGGAAAGAAAAAAAAGCACTTTGCCTCTAAACTTTAATAAACAGGAGGTGGAAAAGGATCATTAGGCCCAGTGCTGTTGAGATTATGCTTGACAAAGAGTGGCTGAGGACAAATGCAAACAATCACTTATCCCACTCTTATGGGAGTAATTAGAGATAACCTCCAGAGCAGAAACAGACAGTGCGCGAAGAATTAAGAGTATGAGCCCATTCTACAATCAGAACAACTCAGGTGAAGTCTGCAAGACCAATAGGAGCAAAATTGACATTCAAGCCTCTAAATTTCTCAAGAAGTCAAAGAACTCAAAATCTACTGGAGCTTCAGAGAAGAGGGGGAGCTGTACCCTAACAGTAATACCTTTCTAGGAAGAACAGCACTGACCTTTTAAAGTCACCTTCTAACTCCAACATTCTGAACTAAGCTACAAAAAGATGCCGCCAAAAGCATTAGCAGCACGTTCAAATAACTCACCTGGAGTCTCAAGCAAAGCAAAGGCAGAGATAAAAACACAACCAGTAGATGCCACACACTTGTCTCCTGGTTTAGGCACTGCTAGATTCTGCAGCAATAATGAGCAATGCAGGGTCAGCAGAGGAGGTGTGAGCTTTGAACCTGCAGCCTGATGCCTGGGATGCAAGATCATTATCAGTGGGGCCACACAGACACTGAAAAAAGAAATTCTTTCGTAACCTCCACACGGTGCACTTCCATTTCTTTCCTACTTGCCAAATGGGTATCAGGCCAAATTTCCTATTCTACCTTAAAGTTCATTCAGTGAGAAGGGCTTTCCTCTTTAAAATCACCCAGATCATGTTTACACCAACTGCTTGTTGTTAACAATATGAGTGGAGAGCTTCTGGGTCAGCAGGCAAGAATTCAATTAGGACTACAAACAACAATATTTGGGTGGCAATCCTTGGCAAGGTCCTTGACTAATTTACATCACCTTACACAAACTGACTACCTGGCCTTAGGTTTGGTAGCAAACAGATTCCAGCCTTGTTCTTCAACACCTACTAATACTGCAAACAACTAACACATTGTTTTCATTGTGGCCATCTGCCCTATAAAATAACAATGATTTGTATGACAGAAGCACCTTCAGATTTAGCTTCATGGTAATCCAGAACCAGTTTGACTCATTTTCCTTTGACAAGTGCGCCAAGCTTTCTACCACTCTCTGGCATTAGGGATAGTGCCAAAATATTGGGAAGCTGATTGAATGTTTTCTTGCAATTCCACCAGTGCCCAAACAAAACGCAGGCACTGGTGTATCTCACTCAGTCACAGGATCCTTACAGCACCATACACACAGCTACATAACACTGAACAGATGAATTCTCTTCATTTAAGGGGGCTGAGCTTCACAGAAGGTTAGAGGCAGCTGGATGAAAATGACTGCTCCTTTTAAGCACAGCGTGACAAGAAAATAGCTACTCACAATCTGCTTTAACTGCTGCTATTAAAACAATCAGTCTCATAAAAGAGCCCAGTGCTAGGCTTTGCCTGTTGCAGTAGGAACTGTACAAGAAGGATGCCCAGACCTTGCTCTGACGAGAATTGGAACTAATATAACATGATGTTAGGGACAGAAATCTGGCATCCCAAGCACTTGGGCAAAATTGCAAGGGGAGCTTCTAATGGTACCTAGTCTAGGCACCACGAGTAAGCAGTTTGATTTTTTAAAAAGTCAGCACGTTCTGTGCTGAGTATCTCTGAAAGACCAGCTATGAATAGCAGAGCAGAGACCATTCTGAAAGCCCTACCCAGAATGAGTATCATGAACACTAAAAAGCTGGCCTTGAGCTCTTCAGCAGCTCTCGTTTCCTCCTTCTGACAAAGCGTAAGTCCCAAAATGTACTTCTGGGGCACAGGTGGGCCCATAGTGACGTATCAGAAACAAACCATAAGAGATAGTTTCCCAAAGACTTGAGCACCAGCCTGCAAGTACTCCTTAATACAAATGGGACTAGATTTTTCCGAAGTCAGCAGTGCCACATTTTCAGAAAGGGCTGATGTTTAGAAACTTCCCTTGTGACAGAACACGCCAAGCTGCTTTGAAAACCTGTCCCAGATCACACTGGAGCAATGTCTTCCTACCAGAATGACCACAACAACTGGTTCTCATTAATTGTAGCATGTTCAAAAGGTGAACTGGTGAAAACACGTGCAGCTCCAATGCAATACAAAAACTTGAGCTTGCGTGTGCCACAGCTGGACTGTCCCAAAGAAAGGTATGGGCAAGAGACTCATGCACTTCAGCAAGAGGAATTACTTAAATGTCAAATACAATAGTTAAGAAGAAATGCAACCATTTATTTCAGTATTAAAAAAAAAGAAATTCACTGGAAGGTTGTGAAACACATGAAACATTCCAACGTTCCTATTACAGTGAGCATCTCTACTTTTCTCATGTAAAAAAAAAAGAAGTTGATTTACTTTATCATGGCCCATGTCCAACATCTACAGTCCACATTAGCTTGGTTTTGAGCTTCTTTTTTGGGGGGGAAGGGGAGGCGGATCCCAAAGAACAAGTTTTTCTGTGTTGTGGAATCTAGAAGTAATAGAACATCCTGCTAAAACAATGATTGTGACATTAAAGCTCAATTCATGCCATTAGGCTTTGATCTCTGAGCAACTGTAGTACTGTCAGCACAGTCGGCAAAAAGCTCTGCTGCACAGCCTCAGCCACTTTTTTCTCCTGATGATGCATCTTACTTATGGACGTTATCTTCTCAAATGTGAAAAAGGATTAAGCATTTCACTTTACAAAAGACAGTTTTCTGCTTGGCAACTGCCTCCAAGGACAGAAAAAAGATAGAGCTCCCTCAAGAAAGTCATCAGCCTTTCCAGCTTTTGGGAAAGGAAATCCATAAGCTCAGAGGGTGTTAGCTAGAAAAACCTTTGACCACCATCCCCTGCTCCACACACCCTGGTCACTGAATTACTTCATCTGTGTGAATCAGCCATAGATCTGGCTTAAGATTGTGTACATTGATAGGCGATGCACATTCCTACCACAGAATGGCTGGAGCATCACTGGGGTGCTTGTATGATCTCCTGAGCTAAGGTACCATGCCTCACAGCTTTGCCATCACTTCCACAAGGAGATATATAGATATATACATGTTTATTTTTTGCAAAAGAGTGTCTTCTGTATTTTATTTTTTGTAGCTTGTTCTTGATTCCTGGAGGAAGGCTAGAATGCAAGCAACCCAGCAAAGATTGGTACTGCAATTTGAGATGTATTTCTGCCCTGTAACATCCAAAGAAATTTTACTGTTATTCTTTTCTTGGTCTTTGCCATCTGGGACCAGAATGTCACGAACCAGCATGTGTCCAATAACAAAACAGAACACAATATGGCTTTTACTGTGTGAAACATCCTTCTGGTGTCTTTAAGACTCACTGCCATAAGGAATAAGTTGGCTGTGAAGCCTGGTATCTACACAACTGCACTGATATATGTCTCACAGACATAAGTTATGGAAGCTGAAACAACAACAACAAAAATATCCCTCAACTATGCAAAAAAGCCTCAGCCAAGAAAAAGCCTGTAGCACAATGCAAGGAAGTGATGCTGTCAAAAGAAAGTTGGCAAAGGCTTTATTTTGCAACAGATGTCAGTGTGAGTAGAGTTTGATCCTTGAAACCCTACAACAGGCAGACCCAACAAGGCTTCAGCTCTCACATTGCTAACTACCCAACTGCATGGACCTAGAAGCTAGTACTTCAATGAAGCAGCAAACAGGAATCCAGGTACTTCTGAAAGTAATGACTGCTCACTTTAAAGAGAAATGGATTTCTGCTCAACCTTGGCAAATGATAAGGCTCAATAACCACTTATCTCTAAAGTTACTCTTATAAGAAAACAAAAATAATTGGCATACATGATAAGAACGAAGGCAGCACGCCTGTTGTGACAGGTGTGGCACTGGGCACCTAGCTGGGAGTGCTGCCAGGATGCTGTGTACCAACCTCTCTCTTTGCCTAATCCACAGAAACAAGTTGTTCCACACAGATTATGTTCCTCACTTCCAACTGTTCAACTCATACTCCCGTCAGGGTCAACAAGCCAGTGAACAGATGTGAAATAAGCTACAGTGTGGTTATTTTAATATCATGCACGTGCTGATGGAATGAGCCAAAGGTGACAATCTTTGACAAATCTCATACTGAAGCTACACCTCTTCACGTGGGCTTCAGGACAGAGGTCCACTAGATTGCTCCAACAATTTCAAGGGACTAAGCACAAAAGTGAAGAACTGGTCTACTCAATTTCAAGCAAAGCACTCAGAATGGAAAATGCTTTGGGTGGGTGCACAAGTGGCACTAAATGCCAGAAGGAAGAGAGTAAGCTTGTAAGAGAAATGTAAACAAAAAAGTTCTGCAAGTTGTTAATGGATATAAGTTCCAAGCCATGCATTTTCTGTTGAGCTTAAGAAATCCTTAATGATGCAGAGAAAGTTCCACTGGAGTCAAAGCACATTCCCCACAGACAATCCAGTTGACAGAAGTTATGTCTGCTTTTACACATAAACACAACTGGAAAGACAGATACAGTGGTGAAGACTAAGACCATGTTGAAAGAGCTGTGAAAAAAGCTCTGGAAGACACACTAATGGGGGGATGGGAAAAAAAAAAAGAAATCTGATGGCAGAGGGTATACAAGTAATAGTATCAGTTTGATAGCAGGAATAAATCCAAATTCCTCCAAATACGCCTACTGCTTTATTAGAAGGAATATCTCTATAGGTCTATGGGACCAGGTAAGCAAGGTTGTAGGAACTGCTAATCCAACTTAACATGGTAAAGAACAATTAAAATACCAAAATACTTTAAAACAAATGAATTAGATAAAAAGTACGTTATCCAGTGATAGCATGAATTCTGAAATGCAAGACAATTTAGTTTAACAAACAGAAATGCACTCACCTAGGAGAGGACTAGAATTTGAACTTTGACTCCACCAGAAAGAAACGTCCATACTGCACACACCGAAGCTTACTGCTGTTTTACTGCGTGGGCAAAGGGAGTTTTGTTGGGTTTTTTTGTTTTTGTTGTTTGCTTTTAAATCCAAACTAATTTGGTTCTAATTCTGCTTTCCACTGGCAATTATACCAGTACTCCTGTGATGGCAGCATAATTAAGGAATATAGGTTTTATAGGAAATAAGGAAGAGAAAAAGAGCCAATGACACATCCATAGAATATAAACATATTCTCCACAAATACATCTCTCAGAGAAAACATGTGTAATAATGTTTGTTTCTTCTGAAGGCACAAGAATGCACTTGCAAAAGCAGCAGCAACATCTGGAAACATCTGGGGTTTAAACCTGGCTGCTGACATGACCAACACAGCTAATAGTCTTTACCAAAAAAAAAAAAGTTGCAGTGCTGCAGCTGAGAAAAAACACACTTTCAGTTTTACATTGTGGAATATCAGCTCTTATGATCTCGTATTTATAACACCATTGAATCAGGGAACAGAAGCATGTCATCAAGAGACAGGCACTGCTGCTAGAAAACAGGTTATCCTGGTCCTTGGGTCCTGCTGTTGTCACCTTGACTGCCACCACTGCTGCTCTGAGACCTTACACATGGCTTAATTTTGGCTGTTACTGAGCTAACAGCCAAGAATGCTAATGAATATTAATTGCATAGCTTGCCTTCCAGCTTCCAGTAATAGCCTTTCACTGGGAAATGGGCAAATAAAATTTCAGATTGTTTCACAGAGCCAAGCAAACAGGGTGGTGGCTGGTTTAGGCCACTTCTTTACCTTCCATACAGCACTGCCTGCCTTCTGCCTGCTCAAAAGGAAGTTAGACCTCCAGAATGATCTCTGAACCGTGTGGTCAGAGGCTCTGGCTTTGTTTGCTCTTTCCCAAAGACTGACCTTGCTATCTAGCTCAAACCAGAACAGTCTTGGAAAGGCTCTCCTGCTCTCCTCTTTCTGGCTAAGGACAATCATTCCCTAACAAAGTTAGCACAACACAAACGGATCTCTTACTGGATTAGATAGAGCACTGCTAAGCAATACTCCTCCAGAAAATAACAGAAGAGGAAAAAGGTCAGCTTGTATATGGATGTTTATGCCATTCAGGCTGATGTACATTCTTTTCATAATCCGTGATCAAGCCTTTTCACTAATAACTCAATAAATCTTAAGATCTGAATGCTCCTATTTTTTCCTACAGCATTAGTTTGTTGTCTGACAAAAGCTGCATCAACAGTTTTCCACCCTACTCTGTCTCACCCTCACTCCTTGAGGCAAGCTCACGTTTTCTGCCCTAAGACAAGTGATAAAAAAGACAGGTCTGGCTTTACTGTTACCTTTCTTTAAAAAAAAGCAGAACCAAAAATGGAGAAGAGGGTATTCTGATCAGTAGTTCAATTTACGGTAATTCTTCTGAGCTGATCCATACAGCCCTCCTACAGTCAGCATTATAGGATATGTACCTACAGAATATGAAATGTTTTGAGTTTTTAAGGCAAACATCTCAACCCTACAAGTAGAGTCTTATCGTGGTATTTATAATCCTTATCCTTAGTAACCACAACTGTTCTAGATTAACTACGTAGCAAACTTTCAGGAATTCAGGATTCAAATATTCAGCAGACATAAAAATGATAATCTTAAAGACAACAATTCAGCAACTTTCTACCATGTTAGACCTGGAGAAAGCGGGCAGAGTCCCTGGCAGCCTCAGGTGAAGCTGGAAAGCAGGGCAGATGTATTTTATCAAACAGCAGGCCCTGACTCCAGCCACACACAGGGGTAGACACCAAGAATAACCAGCTCAAGAGAAACATGATGGTGTATGGTCAGCCACGGCCTTATTTCAGGATTTGGAGCGCCGCCCGGCCTGGGAGACCTACATAAACACCATGGCTCCTGCTCCAAGGTTACTTAAACAAAGTAGTAGTCTGGTTCCCCTTCTGCTTCACTCCTGTCATCATCTTTGTGCCAGCACCAGCGTTCACAAACCCACGATCCGAGCACAGGATGCCAAAGAATCACCCAGCTGAAAGTATTTTCAGCCCTTCCATCCCTCAGTGAAAGGACTCCCTCATCTGGAAGCTCAGAGAGAAAAGTTAATTTCAAGTTTGGTCACTGGGTTGGTGAACTCTAGCACCAGCCCAGAGAACAAAACACGGGGAGAGACAGAGACTGAACACTTGGGGGAGGTGAAGTAGGACCATTAGCAGCTCAGCAGTAACCCCCAATTACACTAGATTAAAGTTCTGAAGAAACCACACCCTAGGGAGCACTGTGCCTGCCTGGTGCAGCACGCATGATAAACAGAAGCAGAGCTGATCCCATCTAGCAACAGAGGACAGGCTGGGGACTGGCCTTGCTCCTGCCCTGGTTCTGCAGGCCCACCTCTGCCAGCAAGCTCTGCAGGGAGGCAGGCAAGGGAGAACCCGCATCCCGAGTTGTACCTATCTCACCTGATTCACACATGAGACATCGTGCACATTAGCCTAGAACTTACGCAGAAGGTCCAGAGCTGCTTTCCTCAAGCCACAAATGTGTTATTACAGAATCCATGGACTGCTTTATGCTCGCATGGCGAGGGCGAGGCCCAGGAAGTAGAGGACAGGCTATTTCCAGAACAAAGGCCACAGTAACGTTGCCCTATCTTTTCCTTTCTTCGAAAATAAACTCAAGTCCTTTCAACTTCTGCAGTTCAGCACCTCACCAGGGACCAGTCCCCCCCACCCTGTGATGTAGGATGGAGGGAGCTCTGCTCACATCAGCAGAATCCAGCCGAAGAGGTTCCTGAAGGCAAAACTCGCATTACAAACTAGGTTGGCCAGCATCAGCTCACGACAAGCCCATCCAGAAGCACACCCCCGTCCCACTGGGTGAGGAGACCATCAGGGGGCTCTCACCATACCTGCCTGTACTACGGCTCAGTTTGGAGGAAAGCTGGGACTGATAGCCAAAGGTTGCCAAGACTCCCGCAAATGCCAGAGTCTTACACCGAACGACACCTGAGGTGCTTGTTTCACACAAAACACCATTCAGGCACGTGAGCTTCAGTAGTAACGCATCAAGGGGAAGTTACTGTGAGCAGTTGGGGCCAGTCACAACACTGCAGTTACAGACATGGACAGCCACAATCTCTCAAAAACAGCACATACCCCACAGAACGCCTCCCACAAACTCATTTTTATTGTCTTCTAGCATGAGACATAACCGACTTCCAAAGTTAGAAAAAAAAACACTGAAGCCTGGGGCCCTTGAGGCTTCCACTTTCCAGCTGTTAGAGGTCCATGGTGGCCTCAGCCCCTTTTCCCCTAGGAGTCTTTAGGATTCTGCTAACATCAGCAAAACTAAACAGCTCCTCCTCTCCATAATCTCAGGGAGGTGGTGGAATGAAGGTTTTCAAGAAGTGTATAGCTAAGGTACTTAGAGATATGGCTTACTGGGCAATATTAATGGTAGGCAGCCAGTTGAACTAGATGACCCCAGAGGTCTTTTCCAACCTTAATACTTCTATGATTCAAAAGTTCAGTTTGAGTTCTACCACGCAACTTTTGCTTTCCAAGCTACAAACCCTCTACCCACGGTTTGGAACGAGCTGACCTGTGAAACTTGCCCCATCCCCAGCCCACCTGAACTACGAGTGCCAGACAAACAAGGCAGTGAAGCGCTGCAAGTGAAGGAGGGGGGCTCCTGCTGCTGGCCGAGCGGATCGCACCAGGCTGAGCTCCACAGCCTGCAGGGACATCGCAGAGCCACACCGCGCTGCACAAGAACATCTCGGCACACAACACCGCTCCCAGTCCGCGGCACAGCAAACAGAAGGCGCTCACGCCGTGTGTCTGTTACCATTACCCCTCTTCAAAATGCAGCGGAATTGCTCACTTAGGAAAAGCCTCAAGACAACAAGCGTGGCCATCTGTTGCTAATGGAGCATGCCCAAGACGCGGCTGCTCCCCGCTGTACAGGCACGGACCCATCTCTGAAGGCTGCCTCCTAACTGCATCTTAATGTACTAATCCATACCGGTAATTTTGAGAACGGGCTCCAATTCAGCCAGGCGTGTAAGCATATGTTTACATCTCTCTGGCTTTAGTAACGTCTATTCCAACAGACTACAGTTCAGCTTTGATCCTCCAAATTGATCTATACAGCTATGAAGTCTCCATGCCTAACAGCTCGGGGGGGTCGCGATGTATGGGTTAAGACAGACAAAAATAACGCTTAATAGGAACTTTCAGTTTATAATCGGAGTATCTTTCCTGATAGATTTAAGGATCCGAGCGGTGACGTGCACCCAAAACCAAGCAGCTGGACTTTGCAGGGGGCTGATGAGAGCCTGTAACGAAGCAGTCCAAGCTTCTCAACAGCCTGGCACGCAAAAGTGAGATTTGTGGCACGCAGTCGAGCCTCCCGCCCATCACAAAAGCAGCAGGATCAGTTATTATTATTACTATTACCCTCCCGCTCCTCACTCCCCGCCCAGAGACATCGATTTCCCCATAGGTGTGAAGGGGATCGGAGCCCCCCGTCACCCTCCGGCGCACACCAGGGCTGGGGCGGGCGAAGGGGCGCTGGAGCCGCCCAGCGAGCGCTGCCAGGGCAGAGCCGCTCCGCTCGCGATCAGCTAGAATAAAATAACAACAAAATTATAAGCACACGTTCTGAAGGGGGAAGGGGGGGAAACAAACAAACAAAAACCCACAACGCATCAGCCCTCCGCCGATCCCCTGCCGCCCCACAAGCCATCTTCCCAGTCAAGCTATGTACACTAAGGAGAGAAAAAAATAATAATAATAAAAAGTTAATCGCTTTTTCTCCCCTGCCCCGTGCCGTTGCGCCGGGCGCAGCGGGGACGAGCGGTACCGCCACCCCAACCGCTGCCGGTGCCGTGCCTACCTCCGGGCCGGGGAGCCCTGGGCAGCCGCCCTCGGTCCCGCACCGAGCCGAGCCGGCTCGCTTCGCTCCACTTCTCCCGAGCGCAGCTCTGCCACTCACGGATCCGGCCCCGACGCCGGCCGCGCTCCCGGGCACCCGCGTCCCTCAACGTGCCTTTATAGGGCGGCGCGGGGCAGTCCGCCGCGGGGCGGTACCGCCCGCCCCTTCCACGGCCGGGCTGCGCCTGGGATCGTTTTTCCTTTCCCCTTTTCTCCCTCTTCTCTGTTTTCTTCTTTTTTTTTCTTTCTTTCCTTCTTCCTTTTTCCTCTCCCCACCCCCCCACGTTCCACTTTTTCCCGTCTCCTTCGCCTTTTTTCTTTTCTTTTCTTTTCTTTTTCTTTCTCTCCTCCCTCAGCAAGAGGTGCCGCCGATGTTTGGGAGGCGGGGACACGCCGATTTGCATGTGGGGGTGCTCGCTGCAGCAGAAAACAAACGGTGGGGCTGTGCCCGCCCCACACCGCACGCTGCCCGGGGGACCCACTGCAGGGCACGGGCTGCACGGCTCCCCCTCGGGTTACTGCTGCTGGGCTGGGGTCAGTGCGGCTCCCGCACATCGCGGCTGGCTGCTGACCTGTCTGTGGGAATCACAGGATAGAGGCACAGAATCACTAGGGTTGGAAAGGCCACTAAGATCACCAAGTCCAACCAGCAGCCCATCCACCATGCCCTCAGTGCCATATCCACACGGTTCTTGAACACCCGCAGGGACGGTGACTCCACCACTTTCCTGGGCAGCCCTGTGCCACTGCATCTCTGCTCCTTCTGAGAAGAAATTTTTGCTAACATTCAACGTGAAAAGGAGGGCCAAGGCCAAGAGAGAGCCCTGTGCTCTCACCAGCCTCAGCTCCTCACCTGCACTGGTCCCTGCATCAGGGGTCAGGCAACACAAGATGGGCACTGGTGCATCCTCAGGTGCCCAGCTAACACATCACAACCAGCAACAGCAGTTTCAGGAGGAGCAGAGCTTTTGGTTGGCGTCACTTGGTGGTCAAGAAACAGCAAGGAACCATGAAAGTGAATGCTTTGTTCTTCATCCATAATCAAGAGTCAGTTTCTGAGGCAGTTCTTGGACAAAGTAAGTTTACAAACCTTAAAAAAGCAAGCTGACCCCAGCTTAAACATTCACACTGCCCAACTGCACCTGCTCCAAACACGGGACACACAAATGATGGCCACCTGAGAAACAGCATGTGTTACTGACCTTAGCAATTACCAAACCCTCAGGTGGCTCCTTGTCCTCCCAGCTGGGCTATTCTCCCAGCAGCACAGCAACCTTCATTTGACCCACTCTAAAGCTCTGCTCAGTACACAGGTTGCAGATACCCCATCCCTGGAAGCATTCAAGGCCAGGCTGCACGTGGCTCTGGGCAGCGTGGTCTGGTGGCTAGCAACCCTGCACACAGCAGGCGGGTTGAAATTAGATGATCATTGTGGTCCTTTTCAACCCAGGCCATTCTATGATTTTGTGATACATGTCAAGAGCACTCAAAAGCTCTGCTCTGCAATCTATGAAAGCGTAGGAGTGCATTTCCAGTGCATAAGATGCTCTATGAATGAAAACAACGTACAAAAGACAGGCAGCTCTCAATTATGGTTCCCCCTGCAGACATAATGCGCTGCCATTGCTCATCCACAGTGAAGTCAGTGATGTTAGTGAACATGCTGTTGTTAATGCTCTGCCTTATTATGAGCAACCTCGATGATCCACGGTTACTGAGGGAACTGCATGTTCTGGTTCCTTCGCTTGCCTTTCAATTCTCAGCCTACAACCATTGTACTTCTTTGAGGGGCACAGAAATACAAGCACCTGACAGCAACCCCCAGACACCTTGGACTGACTGTGATCTGAAGTAGTGCTATCCACTGGAATGTCTTACATAGCAGAAAATATTCAGACTAACAATGCATGTCCTTCTGCACTGAATGGGAGCCGACATTTATTCCAACAGTGACCCACACTCCTTCCCTCAGCCATCATCATAACAAGGGGCTTGGGACTAGAAACACAAAACTAGACCTCATTTCTGATCCCAGGTTCCCCAGTGCAACTGCTGCCCAACTGCACTGACTGAAAGAGACGTATACTGGCTATGCATTTGCCTGGTTACAAAACTGAAACAAGCACTAGGTCTTTAATCTGTAATCGCAGCTTACAGATTTCACCACATACTATAGCTTTCAATCTTTGCACTTTTCCAAACATTTCCTGGATCATAGTTTTAAATTGTAGTATAAATAATTTCAGCATATTTGCTCAGAACACAGGGAGGAAGTGTACAGTTACTCTATTATCAGCAGGGTGTTAGGACTCATCCCATGGAATGAAGCATTTGAAATAGAGCGGGGCACACTGGGTAGGGCTTTCAAAACACTTAGTGACCTTACATTAGTGCTGATATGAGTGCTGAAAATGGACTGCAAGTTGCCCTGGTGCTTGCTGGTGGCTCCCTAAAACAGATTCCTCCAGGGAAAGTGAGTTGGTTTTTTAAACATCATCAGAAGAGAAGACTTCCTTTAATTTTGGAAATCAGCATCTGTGTCAATTGTTAAAGCATTTAGATATCATTTTGCAGTAAAGCATTTAACATACAGCTGTTCATTGGAAGAAAACAGGGTACTCAAGAGTACTGAGTTTGCTAAATACCTGGTCCGAAAGCATCTTTGTGCACTGCTGGGTAGCATTTATCAAATTTACATTTTCTTGGTTGCCTGACAGTGGAGTCAAGTCACTACAAGCAATTAAACACTTTGGGGAACACACTTCTCTCCTTTCCACAAACTCTGTTCCCATTAAATACCACTCTTACCTGCTCCCCAGCCCCAACACCTCTTGCTTTCCATTGATGTTATGCTCAGTCATTCTTTCCACGAGGCTATGAGGGACATTAGGCTCTGTCCAACAGTTTCCTTCTACTGCCCCTTCTTTTTTACTCAACTTCCTCCACGATTCCTTGCCTTCCACTGCTCTTCCACTTCCCTATAGGTCCTCCATGGCCAGCAGAACCCATTAGCCATTTCAGAGCCTGCCAGTATTGCCCAAAACACAGCTCCCATGACATGCCTTTTCAGGTCACACATGACCTATTCTTCTTTACAAAGGCTAGTTTTCTCACTCACCCTCACTGCGACCTCCTTTTTGCAAGTCTGGAAGATGCAGCCCACACTGGGCCCAAGGCTGGGTGCAAGGCAAAAGCTACAGAGGGGCACAGCAACAGATCAAAGAACATGAAAATTGCTCTCCGTGGAAAAGATAACCTGTAGTGGAATGAAGGGGTGGAACTGAAAATAGGAGAACATGCTGTGTTCTTGCTGAGGAGGAAGTTGTTTCTCCTTGCTGGTAACTTCTACAAGGCAAAACACACTGTTGTTGAGCCTGTGAGACTGACGGCTGTGCCGTCTAGATGCTAGAGGAGGCACAGGACTTGGCCAGTCACACCAAGAACTGCCTTGCTGTAAACACAAGAGCTCTAAGGCAGAGTTCAGTAATAGAGAATGCCACTGTTTGATACACCCTTTGCAGTCAGCTCTTGAGATGAAACGTCTCACCTGGAAATCTTTTAAATCCAGGTGAGCTAGTTCAGGCTTAGTTCAGGAAGGAAGGAAGATAACAGATTAGTAAGACATCTGTTTAGAAAATTGCTTTTTGAAGAGTTTTGATCCTCTCTTCTTGATTACTTGGCAGTTTTGCAGCACATTAGCTTCCAGACTCTTCTGTGTTGTATTCTGGGGTACACAATGAAGGTTAGTCACCATTTCAAGCATCTGTTCTGTGTTGTTTTACTCTTTCCCTTGATTAGCAATATCTGAGTCAGCTGAGGTGATGGTCTTCATAAGGCCTTCCTGGAAAGAGACTCCTAGTTTTTAATAAGAAATAACTGTGTTGTTATTTTTTTATAGCAACTTAAACTCTCATTGAGCATCTCATCTTCAGTTTATACTTCCTAACATGGGAATTGGTCACTCCAACCTGATTTACAGCCCAGCCAGTACAAATGACTACATCAGGCATTCTACTGCCGCCTGCCATGATCACTTTTTTTCCCTCATCTCATTAACACAAAACAAGACACCACTCAGTTAGTCTATAAAACACAGTGTTCCAGCTGGAAAGAAGGAGAAGCACTTGCAAAGTGCTTAATGACCTGTCTGTTCTCCACCCTGCAGTGAGGAAGCCTTGAGGTGCTTATCTTGTACCATATCAAGTGCTGAACCTGGGAAGTCTGTGCCCTCTGGACAAAGTACGCTGCAGGCCGTTCCAGTGCCTGATGGAGGATGGAACCTTCTCTCCATCCTTCTGTATAAAGGCAAGTTTCAAGCTGCTTTCAGTCATTAATAAGACATTTCCAAATCTTTTTAATACAACATAGATATATTGAAGCTCGGACGCATTCAAGTGACAACTGAAGTAGTAAGGGTAACGTTTCTTACTGCAACATATCTTGTGTTGAAGAAGGGTGATTTAAAAGCCTTCTCTGGTGAAGGTTAGTTGCCAAATTGCTGCTGTTATTTTAAGAAGAGGTCCCATTCCCACAAGCACAGCCTTGTCATTTCCCACAAATATTTTGCATTAAATACAAGCACGTGCAAAATTACATCTACAGTTACCTATATATACAGTAAAGTGGTGTGGGGTTCACTCTTAGCAAAATTACTACATTTTGGATGTAAAATATACACGCGGCCAAATACTTAGTGGGTAAAAATCTTTCAGTTTGCCAAAAACAAGCAGATTTTCCCAAATCACAGGTCTAACCTATAGTTTGAAGAGCAAAGAAAATATGCAGAGTTGCCAACTAAAATACAACTAAGGTAGCAATTCTAATTTTATACTAAGTTTATTCCTTTCTCATATTCTCCAGAGGTACACCTTATAATGGTAAGCAGCATGTATGTATTTTTGTTTCAGTCTTCCCTTGTTCAGCTGTTCACATTTCAAACAAACAGAATTCCTTCAGAAAAATGTTTCAGTGGGCCTTACGTGTACATTGCCATACAACTGTTATAGGGACAGTCTGGCCTGCACAAGCTAGTGTTTCTGTGTAATTAATGTAGTTGAATGGTTAGCTATGGAGAGCGTGAAAATGCAATGTGAAAAAAGCCCATGCTTGAAAATTTCTGTGCTTCAATCCCAGTGAAAAAATGTTCATTCTAGTCACGTTCTCAGTGGATAGAACAAGGAAGCAAAGCTTTGTCACAAAACAGAAGTGAAGCCTAGCAGACACAGGACCAAGTCAGATGCAAAGCAATATGGCTTAGGAATTGATGGACAAATCTTAACTTGTGTAAAACAGACTGACCTGGGTTTAAACTTCAACAACTTAGCCCTTGAAATATGTGTTAAAGTGATTACTTCCAACTGTTTCCTTGTGGCCAGCCAAACGCCATTTCATATCAGTTGTAGTTGTCTGTTTTCTTAAACAACGATTTTAATGAGATCAAGAATCATCAAATGATCAAAAATCTTTACTTAATCAGTGCTCATGAAGCTCAGTGCACTGTTTGCCTGAATAAGGACTGCTGAACTGGAGCTATAACAGATCCTGCCTTTTATATAGGGAGGATGTATTAGGGCAGCTCCATAAGCCAGTGGAGATGTGTATTTGGGAATGTGATGGCAGAAACCAATGGTGCTCCCTCTAAGCTCTAAGTGGACACCCAGTTAGTCCCTGACTACCAGTTCTGCCATGATCTGCAGTCCTGGAGCTGCAGACCAGAGCACTCAGTGCACCGCTCCTTGTGGTGGAGGGAGCTAGTCTCAGGAAGTGATGTTTTTCCTTCATTAGATAACAGACTCAAGAAGGGAAGGAAGGGCACTGTCAAGTGTTCAAACCCAGCCTGTGAACCAGAAGGAAAGGGAGGAGGGACTGCCCCATACCCATTCTGCCTGCTTCAGTGACAAGAAGCCATGGAGGAAGGCAGGCCATACCTTAGCTCTGATCCTTTTAAAGGACTTATAACACAGAACAGGCCATCCTCAGGCCCTGGAAGGTTTTCACTTTGCTGCATTGCAGTATATAGGCTAGCAAGCCCCTCGGCCTCCACCCAAGAAGAGTTGTGCTTTTAGGCTCACAACAGCCTACTCCAGCTTGCACTGTTCCCACCAAACAGGCAGCGTGGAGCTGAAAAAGTGCCTAACTCCTTCTCCTGACAGTGTCTCCATGCCCGTGAGAAGGGAAGATGCAGGATTCTTGCTTGCTATGAATTCATCACCCTTAAAGAAGTCATAGTTTCTGTCAGACCCATTTCCTCCTCCGCCTTTTTCACACCTCTGCCTTTAGTGAGCCCGTAAGTACCCAGTTTTACCAAGCTTTTGAGTATCCATGACATCCCACAGGGGCCTGCTTTCCAGGAGACAAGAGACACCTCTCCTATCCCTCCTTTTCCAGGGGCAACCGTTCTCAGAGACGGGATGGAGGCTAGCTTTTACTTCTATTCTGTTCATCCAGATGGAGAAGTATCTTCTGCAAGTGAGCTTTAAAGGTGTCTTTTCAATTCAGGCACTTCCTTGGTCATCAAGCCGAAGTCACATTGGAAAATGAAGGATTCAAACCCATATCTTTCCAGAGCTGCTCAGAATTTCCAGCTGACTTCCACACTTGCTGACAGACACTGTAGCCTGCTTTCTACAGCCTAACTTGTTTTCCTCTCACTAGGTTACATGCTTTCTCAGTGTGGGCTGAGCACTCTGCACTGAGCTTCCGCGTTAAAAAACAAAACAAAACAAAACAGGGCCACTATTAAGCTCTGACAGTTATATTTTGCCCTTTTGAAGTAGCCTCACTTTCTGAATGTTCTGAGCTCTTTTATTAAGGCAGTAGGCTTGACCTCTGCATTCTCTAGCTACTTGCAGGCATCCGGGGCCAGATCTAGGGTGTAGCCAACATGTGCTGCAGACACTGTCTCTTTCTTGGCTCTGAGAAGAAGCAGTTCCTGCTTTTGCTTATTTGGTCTTAATCTGAATAACAGGTATTTATCTCCCCTTGCGTCTTAATTCTCTCAATAGAATCTGTAGCAAGAGGGGATAGTTGAGCTTAAGCTTGTCTTGTGCACCCCTCTCCGTTACAGAGTGAGTGGGTAGCTGTAGGGACTAATCCTATTGCTGCAAATGCTCTCTAACTTGCTTTGCATGTTTGTACTAGCAACTGTGCAGCTGCTGGTCAGGATATCAGCAACCTTCCTGGAGGTTCAGTGAGCTCACCATCTATCGTACATTTCCAGAAAGGCTCCAGAACCTGATGCACGTCCTTTCTTCTTGTTCCCAGATAGTTCTCCTCTTTATCCCCACATTGTGTGCCCAAGTGTGAAATGCTGTCTACTGTCCAGTATTAAAACTCTGACTTTGGTATCCCAGATCCTTTCTTTCCTTCAGGAGAGGTTCTCTCTTTCCTTCCAACTCAGAGAATCTCCTTTCACCCGATGTTTCCCCTTCAGCACATTTCCATCTGACCCTGTAACAAGAATAATGCAGCATTTTGAGCCCACTCTGCTTCTGGAGAACAAAAAGACAACCCTTGCTTCTCTCTGTCTTTGAATCTCTGCATAGCCACTCATTTGGCTCCTTGTCATGTTAGGGAGACCTTCCATAAGAACAAACAATTCTTGAGCTTCCTCCTTTTCCTGCTAACTATCTCCTCTGTTTTAAAGCCCAGGAACATCCCACAGAACGTTTTCCTTCAGAAAAGCTACGTCTTCAGCATCAGCCCCATCAAAATTACAGAGCAATATGATATCTGTTTGCATCGTTTTTCTCAGTATTTGTAAAAACATTTTCTCTTTCTTCCTTGCCATGCAAGAAAGAATCTTTCAACAAATTCTGTATCCCACGGTCTTTGCCCAGGCTTCCTCCCTAGGCTGCTTGTCAGTGCTGACTTTCAATATCTTTCTGAAGGAAGTTAAGACCAGGGACAAATGTTGTGACTGAGATTTCCAGGGCTAATGGTACTAACTCCTAAGAAGCTGTGATCAGAAAAACCATATAGGAAACATTCACAATCTCATTTCTGTAAAAACATTTTTTCCATTAGTGCTTCTAGTAGGTCAGTCATTATATGTTGTTATAATCATAGGGAGTTAGGAGCTGACATAGCTTTGTAGACGTATGTCAGTGTTCATACACTGTTCTGTAATAGATTCGGTTGCGATCACTTCTAGAGATCTAGAGACTTCACTTCTAGAGACCTGAAGCCACTTCTAATCAGAGTGGCTTCAGGTCTCACCCATTCATGCAGGATTGTATTCCCTGTAAACACACTGGGTTTATTAACTGAGCGCTACTTCAGTATTCCACCTGCAAATCTACAGTTCCTCTGCAAATAATTTTTCACTGAGATCTAGGCATATGTGATCAATGCTCTTTTCCTTTTCCCATCCCATAACCACTTTTCAGTCTTAGAAGGCCAAGGAACTATATGGATCCCTATTAGCATATAGGTGAGATCTTGTTTACAATAAATGCTTATCGTCAACAGATTCCTTCCACAGAAGAAGTTCAGACTTCCTCAGATTCACCCTCTATTGATCAGGCTTTGCCTGTTTATCTCTGACAGAGATTTGATGCAGTCCATCTGTATGTTCTGTGGTTTTGCTACACGGAGGTAAAGCTGCTCTCCAGCTCTGTAAGTTGGGTAAGTGGTTGTCCCAGTTTCTGAAGCAACTTTAGAGAATCCACTTCGATTCTCCAAGATTGCTTTTGAAATTTTGGAGTTTGTCATTCAGTTTTAATTTTCCTAGTTTGCTGACCTTCTTAATGGACGATTGAGTCAGGCCCTCACAGATGACTACCTTCAAAGCTGCCAGCACTTTCTGGAATTTCTTTGGGATGCTGCAGTAACAGAACTGGAGTCACAACACCTTACCAGTTCTCCTTGCTTACTTCTAAACATTGCACACAGTAATTAGGGTACTGTTTCAAGGTAATATTAATGGTCTGTTTGTATATGTTTCACTATTCATGATAAATAAATCTCTATTGGCAGAAAGCTTATGCAAACTCCTCTCTGTGCAATTACAGTTCAGGCATATGAGCAGTGGGAAGAGGAGAGAGATATATGCAAGTAACATTGCGTAAATAAAGAAGCACTGTGCCCAGGATGGATTCCTGCATAGCAGATCGCATATAGCAACATGAGCTGAAGGGCGTTATAGCTGGGAGATCTCAGACTGCATGGATGGAGCAAAGGTTGGAGAGCTAACTGGGAGAGTTACTCAGTCTCCAGAATCGGCCTATCAAAGTAAAAATTAAAACATACCTGCTGTCTACAGAATAATAATAAAAGAACACTTTTTTATCCTAAACTAAAACACTTTTGTTCTCTCTTTCCTTTGCTGTTGCTACCGTTCTTTCAGCTGAAGTTAAAAGATGAAGAATAAAAGCTAAGAAGAACTAGGAAAAAAAAAATCTAAGACTTTAAACAAACACATAAAACATACAAATGTCTCAGTTTTGTACCAACCATAAATCAGAGTTTTCAAAGCATAATTATCAATGTTTTCATCAGTTCTCTCTGACCACAAAGCTCATTACACATGGACAAATAAAAACAGCAGTGATTTGTGGATGCATTCTCATCCTGCCTACACAAGAACAAACTCCATCCAGGAGGGAAAAAAAAAGAAATGTTCTTTCAGGGGTTTCTTTGGGTCAGTTGTAAGGAGAATTAAGAATCCTGTTTGTATTAAGCAGCTTATCTGCTCTTGCCCCAGTGCAGGTGTGTCCCTGTGGGCTGCAGCTGGAATGTAACCTCTCTTACACACTGGTACACTGCAAACTGACTGCAACCTACCAGTGAACGGAGCAGGAAGCAGGAATCCATCTTGATTTACATGATATCTTTACATTGATATACCTTTAATTTCCCGGATGGTAACCCGTGACATTTTAATGCAGAATTCTGTTAAGAAAAGCTTAAATTTTGGTTTATCCTACCTTGAGGAAAGAGAGTAGAAAAAATGACTTCTTGAGAAGGGATCTTCCCACCCATTGTTTTCCACACTGCTCTCCCTATGAAGGGAAGGAACAGAGCTGTAAAGTGAACCTGCACAGAGCTGCATTGCAAGTGCGCTCAGCTGCTCACACCGCAGTGCTCTGCCACGGGGGAGCTGCAGCAGGGTTTGGGCCCTACAGAGCATGGCTGGAGCCCTGCTCTCACAGGAAATCCCATCATGCTGTAGCTGCTTAGAAGAAGTCCACTGGTGAGGAATTTTAAGGCGCTTTTTCCTTTTGCACAGTATAAGCCATCTTGGGAATGGCAGTGTGAGTGTACTGCCCATACAATGACCACTACCAGAGCTCTGTGCAAGCTTCTGCATTTCAGGTCTCAAAACTTCCCAGCAATGCAGGAGTTATTGGCTCCCCCTACCAAGTGCAACAGGCTCTAGAGACTTGAATGACTCACTGCTGTCCGTAGATGCGCTTCCTGTTTGATAGGTTACCTACCATGCACAAAAAGTTGTTTCAAGCATGGAGGTTTTCTCCTTGGAATTGGCAAATGAAAGGAGTGGAACAGACACAGTTAACATATCCCTTTCCCATTTATACTGTGCTTTTAGAGAACATTCTTACTAACCATTTTTTTCTAGCATGTGTCTAAGATTTGAGAGTGTGTGGGCTTGTGCACCTAAGCCATTTGCTGAGGAAAAGCAGCGAAGACAATCAAAGACAATTGAAGAAAAAGCGAAGCTGATTTTATGAAGAACAGAAACTAAACTCTAGTTTTAACCCATGCCTTCACATATCAACAGCAATAGGCTTCTACCTAGCTGCGCGTTTCCTTCCATACAGTGAATGATCAGAACCACAAATGTCAACCAAATCTACTTGAACCATACTTTCCTGAGAATCTCAAAATCTCGAAGTCCCGTTCAGCTTTTTGTTCCAGGCATTGATTTGCAGAGTCCGTTTTTGTATTTGCATCTTTTCACTCGTGCTCCCCGGCGCTTCCTAGATGGAGACTGCCAGCAGCTAGGCTTTGTCTTGCTGTTAATATTCCAAGGAATTTTGGCAGCAGCAGTACACGGCAGATGGCCAGCCTTTCCCTGTTCTTTAAGACGTACAGACTGACTTAGGGCTGTGTATGACCATGAAGTAGAGGCTGAATGCAAGAGTACATCGAAATAATGGCACAGAAGAGAGGCGTTGCGAAGCAATACATAGAATGACCCCACTGCTGGCACTTCCACAAATCACTGTCACTCACCTTTGACTCATGTTCCTCCCTACTGCTCTGTGTAAGATGACTGATTATTTTATATCAGTGGAGATCAGCTACAGTCAAAGCCTTTTTTTCAGATCTATATAAACGCAGAATAAAGGGGAGTACTCAGTAATGGACAGGACACAATCAGTCCTTATCTTTCCTCCCACATCAGTTCAAGAGCAGATGGTAAAGGGAGGGGGGGGATCACTTCATTTCAGCCTTTCGTGTAATCACAGGTCAGGATGGCTGTACTTTCTGCTAACCAGAGATTCCAGTTGGAACAGCTCCAGTAATACTAACAATTTATATGGAGCTGCATCAGACCAGGGCCCTGCATGCAAGCAGTGAAGGAAAAATGTTGCCGAAGTCTTCTGTCAGGACAACCTATGTGAGAAGCACCCCTCTATCACATGAAAATAGCACCTAAATCCTGCACACCTTCAACCAGGCTGCAAGGCAGCATCAGGGGTGGTTGAAATCTCACAGTCCTTCATAGCCAAGTTTGCACTCTTCAAATTCTCACAAGCTTAATTAACTACTCCCAAACACAATGAGTTTTAAACAAATGGATGAATCTTCACCTTCTGGTTTTAATGAAAATATGTAAATTATACAGGGGTGAGAATCTAGTTGGAGTGCATTGTTACATCTCCTTCTCTCCAACAAAACTGGATTCTAAAGCACTTCGTCCATATGTGCCCTGAGGAAAAACTAGTAGCAAGAAGTTATCGATGAGTTTCCATGCTGGAATGAAAGAAAAGTCTCATCAGAATAAGTAATGTGTTTTAGTGTTACTATCAGTTCAAACCCCTCTCATCCTTTCCTCCCAGCTCCTTCCCCATAAGGAGACATCCTTTATTTCTCACCATCCCCAGCCTATACTAACATTCCCTGCTCTCACTGAGCTGAGATCTGTCATAGAATAAACTAGGACACATGTGATGCTCTCAGCTAGGTTACACCAGTGCAAGAGCATGATGAAAGCCTGGCACATACAGACAGGAAGTTTGCTTTTTCAAATTGCTGAATTGCTGGGACATGTTTTAAATATGACTAATTACTGCAAAACATCCCTCCTTTTCCATGGGCCATCGTATCACCAGTTCAAATCCAACATGACCTAGAGCTGGCCTACACTGGGAAGCTACTTCTTAGTAAGGATAAAAACGAATTTACAACTGACCACTACACCCACATGGCCACATTCGGTGTGCATGAGGTAAACTACCATTTGGTCAAGCTTTGAGAGAGTACATATGCCCAGGAATTATTTATTCACTGAAGGGCTGTCCATTGCTTTAATGGCTGGGAGGTTTAACTCCTCATCTCCTGGGCACAGGATCTCACTGCATCACACAAACACGCACACACAAGTCCTCACTGGAAAACTGTGATGGTGGAAAAGTCGAGCACGCAAAACTGATGAAATGCCAGGATGAAGGCTATGTTCATTCATACATATGCCTCGTATCGGTCTTTGAGCAAAGGCTCATGTCATTGTTTTTCCATTTGCACTTGTTTTTCTTGTATAAAACCATGAGAAGACTGGCTGCAGCAGAGAACAAACAACATGCCTCCAGAACAGAAATCAAGCCAAAAACAGTCCCAAAAGCCACTGTTCCAGGTCTGCAGTTGTTTAAGCTGCAGTAGAGGTTATTACACCTGCACATAAGCCAGTATATTTTCACTAGCTCTTGTCCTTGGACTCTTTGCTGAGGCTGCCAGCTAACGCATTGCTTCTAACCATAGCAGAGCCTAGCGTCTAGTGTCATCAGCAGATGCAAGGACGTTATCCTTCCCCTCTGCTCTGGCTTGGTGGGGCCACATCTGGAGTACCACATCCAGTTCTGGGCTCCCCAGTTCAAGAAGCTGGAACTACTGGAGGGAGTCCAGCGAAGGGCCTGAAGCATCTCCTGTATGAGGAAAGGCTGAGAGATCTGGGACTGCTCAACCCGGGGAAGCTTGAGGGGGGATCTTATCAGTATTTATCAATATCTACAGGGGGGCTGTCAAGTGGACAGAGCCAGGCTCCTTTTGGTGGCGGGCACAAGCTGGAACACAGCAAGTTACCAACAAACACGAGAAAGAACTTCTTAACTTCTTCAGGATGACAGAGCACTGGAACAGACTGCCCAGAGAGACTGTGGAAACTCCTTCTCTGGAGATACTCAAAACTTCCCAGGACACTTTCCTGTGCAATCTGTTGTAGGGAACCTGCTTTAGCAGGGGGGACTCGATCTCCAGAGGTCCCTTCCAACCCCTACAGCTCTGTGATTCGGTGATATTTAAAGAGTTTTTATCAGGTGAGTTCTCCTTTTAGTCAGACAGCTGTTAGCAGACAGTCACGTTTTAAAAGGAAAATGAAACTTCCCTGATGTTTCATTTCCTTTTCTGTACTGTGCTGCAAAATCCTCTTGTTTTCTATCCTTCTCTTTTCCTAAAACTTATCTCAAGAGGTCTATATCAACAAGCCTCTTCTTATTGGCCTGGCTCTTCTCCTGTTTGCAGTCGAAATGTTTTCCCCATCAGATCTTCTCATCTATGCTCTATCTAACATACAGTTCTTTCTCCTCTACTTTTCTACCGTTCCCTGCTGTTTATTAGCACTGACGAAGAAAGTTAAGCCTTCATGAAACCAGGCCACAAAGCAGAAGCAATACTCAGTAGGAGGGTGGTTGTTTTGAGACAAAGCAGGTGTAGTCTGAGAATATCTCCCCTTCCAGCTGAAGAGAAATTCAGAGGAGGTTTCGGTTGCATACAAAGAAATGCACACAGTATTAGGCCACAGCTATTTTAAATTAGCAGAAAGTTTGGCATCACATTTTTTGTCACTGCATACCCATCACAGGAGGGCATGTGTCAGGCTGAGCCCCTGTGATTCTAGCACTTCCATGTAAGTTTAGATGCAGGAAGACTGTCTGAAGAAACTGGCAGGTATAAATTATGATGTACAACACACGATTTCTCTTTTCTGCCACAAAAGCCACACATAAGCTGAGCTTTGCACAGAGTGCCCATCGCCCAGCACTGTGTAAAATGTGAAGCCTGGGTCTCTCCTTTATAAAAATCTTCAGCTCGCCTCTTGCTCCAGCCAGTGAACACTTTGCACAGGCTCAACAAAGGAAGTTTAAAAACAATGTGAAGAAACTCTTCCAAATAACTTATGGGAAGAAATTAAGAAATGAAAGGACACATGGGTGGGATTTTTTGTTTACTTCTAACAACCTTTTTTGTTGTTATTCTGACAGCACGGAAGCAGAAATGGGTTGAATGCTAGCTTGAGCAGAGACGCGCAAACCAAAGAACCTAATTGGTTTTGTCTGGTGTGTGTATGGACCAAAACTGCCAAGCTGTAGAATACAAAGGGTAACTGCCACCAAAGATTTGGGCATCACTTAATTCAAGATACCTGTATGGTGTAAAACTGTGGTCTAAAACAGAATACCTCTTTCCAAGAGTGTGTGGATACTAACAAACCAGAAGTAAAACTTGTAACCAATGTCACCCACAACCATAGCCAGAAGTCAGTATAAGCTGTGATCACGGGAAAAGCATGTCAGGGTGCGACAGGTTTCCCTGACGGAGAAAGACTCCCACAAAATCCTCCTGTTTTTCTCTCCAGGAAAAGGACTTATCATTGTACCCTGCAAAAAGACCCAGGTGTCCCCAGAGGGTACACAACTCTAAAGTTTCCTTCCATGCTTTGCTGTGACTGCTCCTGTCAGGTTAGAGACCAATTCAGAGAAATTCTCAAGCAATAAGTAGAGAATGCCAACAATTACTCATGATTAGAGCATCTCACGAGTGTGTTTGCAGTTTTGCAGTCAACCACAGACCCTGCTTGCACTGGGGTTCGTATCTTGGCTACTCTTAACATCACACCTGGAAAAATGTGTGTACAGCACAATCACTGAATGGCACCAACTCGAAAACACAAAGCAGTCCTCCTGGACAACAGCTACCCTAGAACGCACCAAGCAGCGTGCTTAGGATTCATGAGCTGCACAATGAGATCATGTAAAAGCTGGAGTGATACGAATTCCTCCCCATGTCAACTGAATAGAAAAAGGAGGAAGGAACGTTGAGCCTATAAATCTTACCAATTCAAAGCGTGTGTCTGAGCTATGGGCATTCTCCGTCCATCTCCCCTCTCCACTATTTCCCTTGGAAATGGCTGAACTTAATGCAACCTCTGCTAAGATGTGAGCAGCTGCAGTGAGTTCACGGCAGAACTGCCATGATGGAAATCAGGCAAACAAAGGAAAGGCGTGGGGCTGCTTGATTCAGCCTGCACTGTAGTGCAGGCTCTGGCGTGAACTCCAGGAACAAGGGATTCAGCCATATGATTTAGAGTTCTATTCAATCCCACACTAAGATGTCACATTTGTGATTTGTTACGGCAATCAGAAGGATTATTAAGAAAATATCCTTGTAGAAAAGAAATTTCCCAGTGATTTCCCAAATGTTTCTAACTCCTAGATAGCTGTATTTATTGTCTATGTGCTATTTCATCTCTTCAACGAGCTGCGGTTATAAAGCCAGAACTCAGACCCAGGCAGAAAACTGTAAGTTATTGCTAACAGATAATTACATGTAAAGAAAGGAATGTGCTTCTGTTGCACAGAAAGAATTGTTATTTCCATAGTGCCCAGAGCATGTTACAGGCTCCTGAAGGGAAAATGAAATAAGCAGCATGTGATGGAAAGCAAGAATCATGCTCTCACTGTAACAAAAATTTAACTTGCTCACTTCCCCAGATAAGAAGGCTTGGCTCCACATTTGGTTCAACAAAGAACTATCTGCTTCTTCTGAATTGCCACGCTGTAGATATCTTGTTGTTTGTTTTCTTTTAATATTAAACCTCTCAATTCCTCAAACGTAGAACAGGAAGAGATTATTGAGTTCAGCGCAGTTCTTGAAGTTGAAGGGAGCTACTTCTCCAAAAGGAAGGCTTTTGTTTGCAGCACAAGGCTGTTTAGACACAGCGTAGATCTGTAAGCCGTAGCAAACAGTTGGTGCCAGAGAACTTGTCTTGTTCATTGTGCTCAACGCTCTGTGGTACCGTTTTGGAATGAAAAAAAATAAAATAAAATAAAATAAAATAAAATAAAATAAATAAAATAAAATAAAATAAAATAAAATAAAATAAAATAAAATAAAATAAAGATGCACAGCCTTACTGGAAGCATTACTAAAAAGTAAGCTGGAACACTTTTCACAGCCAAGCTTCTGCAGCTGAATGCTGTTTCAGACATGTACAATGCTGGCCACTGCACTGACAAACCCAAAGGAGTACTGGGCAGAACCACCAGAGATGGCTCAAAATCTCTTCTCCTGCAATCAAGTGCATGTGGATATATGGTGGGAGCCTTTCAGCACCTGTGTGCACACTGTGGGAAACAGGCTGATTATTTAGCAAGAATTTAAAAGGAAAAAAAGACCAGGTTTCTCTCACACACGGAAATATTCACCACTTACTTTAACTTACGTTGAACATCCATATGTTGAAAACAAAGAAGCTCAGAAGTCAGCATTCCTTGGAGAAGGAAGCTCGTGCTGTGACAACTGATTTCCACTTCTCCTCTTTTTGACTTTGCATTCATTAGGGAGACCTTATTACTCTCTTCCAGTACCTGAACGGAGCTTACAGTGAGAGCGGGGTAGGTCTCTTCTCACTGGTGACAGGTGACAGGATGAGGGGAAATGGTCTCAAGTTGCACCAAGGTAAGTTTAGGTTGGACGTTATGAAACACATCTTTACAGAAAGGGTGGTTAAGCACTGGAATAGGCTCCCCAGGGAGGTGGTTGAGTCACCATCCCTGCATGTGTTTAAGAGCCATTTGGATGTGGTGCTCAGAGATATGATTTAGCGGAGGGCTGTTAGAGTTGGGGTACTGTGGTTAGGATGCGGTTGGACTTGATGATCTTTGAGGTCCTTTCCAACCTGAGTAATTCTATTATTCTATGATTCTTAGTGATTGTTTGCTTTAGGACCTTACCTGCAGCCTGACACAAAGCATTTACTATCTTTATCATTTATTACCTATGGCAATTCCTACATTTTGATGTTTGTACTGCAGTAATGTGTTAAGACTTCTAGCCAGCAACTTGCCAAATATTCCTCTAAGTGCTATGTAAAACCAAATATGAAGGCAGTTCCTGAAGCATAGAAACATTATTACATACCTTGCTCACTGTATATGCTGACTGTGAGCACCTCAGGACAAATTAATTCCCTTAATTCCCTACCAGTCCTCTTCATCACATGTACAGTTTGGTTAAATCTTTCTGGAACTCTACTCATGAAATCCCTGCAACATGGCAGAAGTCTTAACCTGACCCTAACGACCCCCTCCCGGGAAGCATTCAAGGCCAGGCCGGATGGGGCTTTGAGCAACCTGGTCTACTGGGAGGTGTCCCTGCCTATAGCAGGGGGTTGGAACTACAGGATCTGAACAGTCCCTTCCAACGCAAACCATTCTATGATTCTATCATTCTATGATATTCTTGCTAATGAGGAAAATAAATCTGACCAAAAAACTCCCTAGTGTGAGATGAAATAATTCTAGTTCTTTACAGATATGCTTTTCGATTGTACAAGGGAAGACAGAAACAAACACTTGATGATCCTAACTGCTGTCTTTAGCGTGGTGGACTTGTGAGGGTGTCTCAACTTGACATATAAGAACAGTTCTTGACTTGGTGGGCCAGATAGTGAAAATTCCATTAAACAAAGCTCCAATTACACTTCCATGGAAATTCATTTGGATCTCCGTGCTATTTTTAAAGGCACTTCAGCTTACAGCAGGCCTCAGCTCAGCTTAGTTTCCCAGCTGGAGAGACATGGCCTGTCTTGTCGAAGCGCTGCAGAAGCATGGGCTTTCTACCTAGGGCAGAAAATTCCCTTCTAAAGAACAGTCCTCTCAGGTGGCAAGTTACTGTAAAATTTAATTCTCATCGTGGACTTTATTTTGTATGGATTCCCCTTGGTTCTCACCGGCAAACCTGCTGAAAAAAAGCACTTGGCCTCTGTTGAGAGTTTCTTGTGGAAGTAATAAAAAGCCTTTGTAAAACTACATCTTCCAACGCTGTTTCTTCAGCATGCTTCATCTCCAGCTTCCCGCAGCTCACAGGCAGGTATTCATGCGGAAGCCAAAGGATCCACTGGTATGTGTAATGAGCCCCCAGACAGTTCAGTACTCAGTAAACACCAATTGTGCCGTTTCCCTTAAATACCCCTGAAGTGAAAGATAACAACTATGAGTGGAAAATCCACATCAACAGGTGTGGGTAATGTGATGGGGGGCAGGGAGGAAGGAAAAATAGCTTTAAAGCTGTAAAGATGATAAACGGTTGCTCCAACTTCCCTTTTGCTTCCCATTGCAATCTAAATATTTCCAGCGCAGGGATGACCAGTAAGCAACTTGACCCAGCAGCCTGTAAAGCAGCAAAATGCTGAGAGAGAGAAATCCATCAGCGCTTTGGAAACAGGAGGAAGTCTGAAAGGGTAGGGCGGTGGATCCAGGGAAAACGCAGCACAACACAGAGGGGAAAAACAACAAGGAAAGCAGTTAACTCTATAGCGAATCACAAGGTATCATGCGGGGGAAGCTGCTTCTAAAAGCAAAGAAACATTCCCCCTAAATCCTTCACTGCTTGATTTTACGTTGCTGTGCAATATTGTGTATTTTGTGTCAGTGTGCCTACAGCTTAAGAAGCTAAGTAGGAGCAAAGCACACTCTCTGAGAGAACAAAAGCATTTCTTTCACCTCTTTTGTAGCTATTTAACGACAGTTACACTGTACTTCAGTTGCTTTTATGGAGCAGTAGAAAGCGAACCCGTATCATATTACAGATTCTTGGAGGACTCCATCTCCTTCAGTTTTGGTGTCTGCTAAAGGGAGGGGAGGATTGCTTTGGGGGCCTATCCTGCTGTTATGCTGCTAAAAACATTCCTGAAATTAAGCTACAACAACACCAACAACAACCCAAGGCCAGCCCAAAGACCACCCAAGGACCACCGAAGCCCAACCCGAGGACGACTCAGTGACAACCCAAGGATAGCCAAGGACCACCCAGGGCCAACTCGTGTACAACCAACGGACAACCCAAGGACAACCCAACCGTTAGTTTCCCAGTGGGTTCGGGTCACTGCTGACCCATTCGGCTGGGCAACAGCCATGCAGTGAGTGTCTGTAATAAAGATGGCTGACATGAAGCCTGCGTGGGTTGCATCTCTGTCTTTCTTGACTCGAAGACAACACTCACACAGCGCCTGCATCCTGCAGGTCACGTCAACCGTGTGGACGTGGCGCTGAGGGACGAGGTCGGTGGGCATGGCGGCGGTGGGCTGATTTGGTAGCCCTCAGCAAGGCCCCACAGTAACAAGGCAGCACACCCTCCCAGCGCCGCCCGCGTGAAGCCGCCGGCAGCGGGAACGCGCCGCGGGAGCGCGCCGGGGACGATGACCGGCAGTAACCCCGGCGCAGCAGCACGCCGCACCCCCTCCAGCCGGGCTCGAGGCACCGACAGACGCCGCCACCCGGGCTGCACCCACCGCGGCCCTCCCGAGGCTGGGGGAGGGCTCGGGTCTGCAGCAGGGCACGCGTGCCGGGGGGCTTGGGGGGGCCGCCCTGCTCGCGCTGCATTCCATCACCGCGCATGCGCGCCGCCTGACCGCTAGTTACCCCGCCGGGACGCGGCGCCGGGAAGTAGGTGAGAGGTAACTCCGTGTCAACGCCCTCAGGAAGATCCGCGGCGCCCCGCGCATGCGCAGATCCGTTTCCTCCCCCCCCCCCAATCCACCCCACCTCCGCCCCCCCGCGGCTGCTGCCCCGTGGCGGGTGGGGGCGGGGGGTGCGGCAGTGGTCGCTCCAAAAGCAACGGCTCCTATTTTATTTCCACGGAAACTTCAGGAGATGCAAAGAGCACAGTCCCATTTGACAGAACGAATTCCCGGCTACGGAACGCTGTTTTTTCCACGCAGTCACCACCATTCACTATGCCAGCGTAATACAATCGGAGGCATTACTTAAAGAGCAGCCCCGGCACCATTAACACGGCCCGGGGAGTTGCAGCTGTCGCTCCATTGGGATGACCAGCGAGTGCCGCATCCTCGTGGTGTCCCCTCCGCTCCCCGACGCCCCGTGGCTGCGGCAGAAGCAGAGCTGCGTCCCCGTGCTCAACCCCTCTCCCTTCTCTGGAATCTCATTCCTTCACACTGTGGTGAAGAGGTGGGGATGGCAGCCGTTGTGATGGAGCAGAAGTGTGGTGCCAGGAGCTCCGCAAGCGCTTCACGTAGGACGGCACTAACGAAAGCCATATCACCGCTTCCGTCTCTTGTGAACATGAGGTGTAGGAGATCAGTAGATTTAATCTCAAAACACACTGATTTTGCTGAATCTGAGGACATCACCCGGTTCGACTGACCTGCCATAGGCTGCGCTATGTGTGACAACAACAACAACGTAGAGAAAACACAGTGCTCGGTACAGCATGTTCCCAGCTCCGTGTCTGAACTGCATGCACTTGAGCTGCATCCATTTCCTCCTGTAAGTGCAGGGAGGCTGTCTCCATTCATCCCCTCTGTCCCTCAGCAAGAGCCCCCTGTGCACTCAGCTCTTCTCTCCTGAGATCTGTGCCGACTCTTTGCCTCCGGAGAGGCCACTGCAGGCACAGGTAGTTGGGGCAGCCCAACACCGAGCAGCAGAAATGCATTTAATGTCACGGAATGTGCTGCTCTCCCTCAGCCCAAACAGCACAGAACAGAGAGCAGCGCAGAGGGGACGCCGGCGTGTCCTAATGGAGAAGGACAAATATGTCTGAGACGAACCTTCAGAGCATCTCATACAGAGTGAGTTGGGAAGAATGTATTATTTCAAAACCTCCGTGTTTGTCCAAGCAGGCGGATAATGGCATTCTTGAGAACACAGCGTTGCTGTCACACAGCGCCCTCAGCACAGATGGAGACTGAGCAGAACTGCTTAGGAATACGTTGGGGCTTCATGTGTTTACAGTCCATCCTAATGGCAGGGCGGCTGATGCTGAGCTCAGCCCGAGCAGTGAATGGAAGACGTTTCCACGCACTGCTGTTCTGTGTTGGGCTTTTAGGCGCTGCATGCACCACGGTTTCCTCTCCAAGCACCCTCCTTGCTGTGCTGCATGGACCCATGGCTGAATTCTCACCGGAGCAGGTAACAGAGGAGCTGTTCTGTCCCCATACGGTGCTAAAAATCCAGCTGTTAGGAACTGCAGTGTTATAAACTGTACTTCTGGGCTGGAACGTTGCCAGTCTTTCTGCCTGCTACTGGAGGCTGGAACGGGACAACAGAGCAGGATGTACAGTCAGCTACTGGCATCTTCTGAAAACAGGCTTTCTTTTTGAGTATTCTTTGTGGAGGCAAAGGCCGGTCCTACTCAGCAGTGTCCTGTGAGAAAACACCTGTGAGAATTAGGTGACTGAGATCATAGAATTGTTAAGGTCACCACATCCAACCAGCAGCCCATCTCACCATGCCCACTGACCACGTCACCCCAGTGCCACATCCACACGGTTCTTGAGCACCTCCAGGTGTGGTGACTGCACCACCTCCCTGGGCAGCCCGTGCCCCTGCAGCACCACTCTTTATGAGAAGTTTTTCCTAACAGTCAACCTGAGCCTTCCCTGGCACAAATAGACATAAATAATCACTACTGGATAGTCCCTGGGTCAAGCTGAGGGAACCACACACATCAAGGGAACAGAGCTGTGCATGTGAAAGTGTCACTAGTGCGCCATGTGCTCACTGTCCTACCCATACCCCCACCCTGCCCACCCAGTCCCAAATCTGCCCTTATGAAGAAGGCCACTGTTTGCAGACATATCAGCCCCTTTCGGGCCCTTTCACAGAGGTCCAGAGTTGAGGCAGCCTCCAGGTAATGTGCAGAAATAACCTTCAGTCCTCTGGGAAAGAAGACTTGCTCCTTTTGGCACCTGGAGGTAAACTCCGTGAAAGCTTGGGTTTGCTGAGTGTGTTTTATGTGCTTGTACTAGGTCTGTCACAGATTGCCCACAGCTGTTGCAAGACCACGTGCTTCACAGGCCACAGGTTCTTCCTGCTTTCTAACCACATATGCAAAGGCCATCTGCTCCGTTTACCACAGGTCAGCCATCTTTAGCAGGTCCTAATTTTGCCTCAAGCCCCTTCACTGGGTCTCAGTGCCCTCAGGCCAAAGCCAAATCACAGGCTGCTAAACGCTTCTTGGGGCTTTCCTTCCTTTCCCAGTTTGCTCCTTCACAGTGTTTGCAAATCTGTCGTACCACAAGATCTTATTTACACAAAGGGCTTTTATCCAAGGTTTGGTGCTGGGAAGGCCCTTGGAATGTGAGAGTGAGCAACACCCATGTGAGTGTCCTTCACGTTGACAGTATAGCCAGGCAACTACAGGACAGTGTTTGGAAAAGCATGAGAAAGTAAGTGCTGAGGAGAATACTTCAAGTAAGGAAAAGTTAGGACTCTCAGCAGTGCTAGGCTTGAGGAAGAAGGTCACGATCCTCATCCCCTGCATTATGAGAAGAGAATCACAGAATCACAGAATATCCCGAGTTGGAAGAAACCCACAAGGGTCACTGAGTCTAACCACTGGCTTCACACAGGGCCACCCAAAATACAAACCCTGTGTCTGAGAGCAGTGTCCAAACACTCCTTGAACTCTGGCAGCTCGGGGTCATTCCCACTGCCCTGGGGAGCCTGTTCCATGCCCACCGCCCTCTGGGGAAGAACCTTTTCCTAACCCCTCCAGCCCTTCCCTGACACAGCTCCGTGCCTCTCCCCAGCCATGCGGGTGCCCATGGATCAGTGGAGACTGAGCTGTGTGGAGAATGTGGCAATTTTATTTCTCTGTAGCTTTTTAGTGCTTAGTTTAGTTTAAGCTGTTAAACAAACCTGTCCTACATAATGTAAATGTATTCTGCAACATGGCACATTATTCCTGATGAAGTCATATGGATGCCAGGCTGAAAATTTACCTCTAATTTACTCTGAGCGTACAGCCTGCATTCAGACACAAGGTGAATGACTTATTGTAACCCCAGATTGGTTTCAACACTAAGTGATTAAGCCATGACATCTAGACAAAGTAAATTAAGGAAGTGGTTTCACAGAACAGGCTGACACAAGCCACGCACAGAACTAATTCTGTAGCAAAAACCGGATGAGTCATGCATCTGCCACATGTGCTTCGTTTAAGCTCTTGCAGGTCTGCAGCTCCTGTACACACAACAAACGTGAGGAAGGGGCTGTCATCTCTCACCACGCTCAGAAGTAACAGCACAGCTATAGTAGCAAAAATCCTCCTCACCCTGCTGGATGAAGCTGAGCATGGCTCTTACCTTGGGGGAACCATATCCCTCCCTTCCACAGCTCTGTTCTCACACAGTGCCCCTTTTATGTCAGAAGCAGTATCTCTACGCTGTGACAGCACTGCAGCAAGGCATCACTTTTAGTAATGGTCATCTGCCTCTTACCAGAATTTAAAGCAACTCAGTGTCTTCTGTGATATCAAAATGGGTGAACCAGATTCCAAAACCACACCCGGGTCACCTCAGCAGAGTGGAACCACCATCGTTAGTTTCTGGATTTAACATACATCCCTACAAACTGCTCATGAGAGAAGGGCAGATCGATTCTGGAGAGCTGTAAAATTTTCATCTCGTTTTGCTATGAAAATTTGAAACCTGACAGGTATGAGCCTGGAGAGAACCTGCACTAGGTTTGCTTCAGCCTACCCCTGGTCCGTGATGCAGCGCTTGCAGAGACCATCGATCCATCTCAAGCGAGCACAGTGTAGAAAGGGCTTACAATGGCCCTTTGATTACAAGTTCTCTTGGAGGCATCTGCTGCTGCTTTTTTTTTTTTTTCCAGTCCTGCATCTGCAGGAACATCTCCCTTAGCACTCAGTGGGAGAAATCTGGAAGAGAACCAAACTGAAATGAATGGCAGAGCAGGTATAAAGGAGCCAGTTGTGTTGCTGTGACTTGGCTTGTCCCACGTGCCCACTCACTTCAGCACTACCCAGGAATCAAGTGAAGGAAGCAAGAGTCTCACTTTTCCCTCAAGTACCATAACTGCAGTTGCTCTGCCACATTATCTTCAGCTCCTACCAAAGAAGCAGCTATGCTTCCATTTTCCTCCTCACTGATGTAACATGGAGATGTCTGCTCCTGAGCTACATCTCTGATCTCTCCAGTCCTTCCCAGAGGACTGGGAGCTCTCATTTGCATGGAGAGTGCTTATTTTTATTGAGCTGGCTTGGCCTCCCCTGATCTTTCTCAAGGGAACCCCCTAGATGCCATCTGCGTGTAAATAAATTGACATAGCAATGCTGTCAGTTCTGAGTGCACCACTGCTCCTACTACCCTCCCATGCTTGGGCTATTTATCTATTTTATACCCGTTATCTTCTGTTCTTGGGTACTCTCCTGTGCTCTGCTGCGGAAGCACTTCCTCCATGTCAGGAGAGCAACGGCTGCACTGGGGATAGAGCAGCACTGCTTGGCGGGTGGCTCTGAACTGTAGTAACCCCAACAAAATGCTCTTTCATTATGACATGCGCTGCAAGAGGCCGCACGGCAAAACCAGATCTTCCTGCTGTGACTCACAGAAATAGGGAAATGCAGAATTCCTCCTTCTGCAATAGATATCAACTCAAGAAAGCATCTGGTTTGCAAGGCAATATATGCCAAAGTAGGCAAGAGACAGCTGGGTTCTGAAATGTGCTGGCTTTTCTTTGGAGCCAGGGCCTCATTGTTAGGTGCAAACATAAGCAGTGTGCTAACTAAGGAAGGGGCAAGTTGTAAAGCTGTTTCAGTGTTACTGAAAATCTTACTCGGAGCTTGTTGGCCTCTGCAGTCTCTGCAGCACTCTGTGCTGTCTCCCAGAGGCATGCATGTCTGTGCAGCCCGGGTATGGACATGCTCTGTAGTTCTCAGTCTGTCAGCAGGACCACCTCACAATGCCCGTGTTCGAAGTGCTGCCAGCGGCTGGTGGGCCAACAGGATGTTACCAGCACAGTGCTGGTAGGTCTTCATCTGCCTCAAAGGCTCTGCTCAGTTGTGAAGTCCAGAACTAGCTCAGTATCCTAGAGCCTTTGAAGCACGTCCTTTGCAGTAGCAGCACACGAGGCAGTGTGAAAACAGAGTGGCTTTTAAATCCCTGTGTTTGCTACACCCAGATCTCGGGCAAGATTTTGACCCTAATTTTCCTGGGGACATTTTCCAATAGCACCTCTGATGCAGGGACTTAACAAACCAAGATAACAGCTGCAGCTTCTACAGCTTTTCCTCTCCACGTGATCTTCCACGCCAACTGGAAGGATTGCCTTCTGAAGCACAAACAAGACCGACAGATTGGCTGAAAGAACTGTCTGGGGGAGGCTCAACTGCTTTGCCTGGCAGAGCGGTGCCAGATACTGAGGGAACCTCTCAGCAAGCCCCACAGCCAGCGGATGGGTCCTGCTCTGGGAACTGAGAGCTGCTTGTCTACAGCAGTGCCACAAGCACCGCCACTCCAGCATTGTAAGCTTGAGGCTAAGCTTTAGTCCAAAGACTAAAGTCTGAGGGGAAAGAGGAGCTGAATCCAAACAGGATGAGAGGCTACACCCACTTTATTCAACTGTAGCATCCCGCAGTCTTGTGACCTACATCCTAGCCTTCACCTCAGCCAAACATTGAGCTGGGGAGGATTCCTCCGTGCCCTTCGGCTTGCTAGTGCATTTGCATTGATACACCTGGGGATCGCTGCTGGTTTTTAAGCTTAGAAGAGCAGCCTGGTCAGTGGCAGGGAATTCGGAATGTGGAAAGCAGTGCAGTGCAGACACCACTGCACTACCCTGATGCTGAGATGAGATTAGAAATTCTTATTGTAATTAAAAAGAAGAAGAAGAAAAGAACTACTAGAAAAGATAACAGGGTCAGATCTGACCTTGCTGCGGCCCCTCGACACATTTCTGTTTCACACACTTTCATTCTGGGGTTGCCTGTACAGCCCATCCATAACTTTCTCTTTTCCAGCACAGCCTTTCACAGCTGCCAGCACAGAGGAATTCCAAAGCAGGGCCGGTGCCTCTGTGTGCATTTCAAGGTGGGTGGAAGAAGAGGCGCTTTACCATAAACTCCAGAGTTCCCATGAGCAACAAGCTGAAGTTCCTATGCGTTTGTTTTTTTTCTCTTCTGCCCCAGCATGTGCTTGGGCTGTTTCACAAGACTCAGGCATGTGATTAGGTTTGCCCCACATGCAGGTAAGTCGCAGCACACCTACGGATACTAAAATAAAATAGATTATTATCATTTCCTTCACCTGAATGAACGAGTCAATACCCTCAAGCAAATTCCTATCGCTCTCTGTGTCCACTCGTATTTAGCTAAATGTAATCCTTTTTGCAGCGCTCGCAGTAAGCACGGCATTATTCAGAGTTCAGTTAAAAACATCTCCATCTGCCGGTGTTGGCATCACCGACCTGATGTGTGTCTGCCATGGTTCATTAGTCCTACACGGCGGACATGTGTGGGTGCGGTTACATTCAGTTTTGCCACAGGTCCTGCTTCAGTGGGTTTGACTGTCACCTTCCATTGGGATCATCCAAGCAGCTTTTATTTCCAGAGGAAATAAGGCACGGCGAGTTGTTCTCTAGTGCTCCCCCTGGCTCATACCAGGAACCGTAGCTCTGGGGGGAGAGGTTTGTGACTCGAAGAGGGTGAACGGCTGATACCTTTCAGGATATTTTATTCTTACTCTCATTCTGCACTGCACTTCGGCAAAGTTATTGCTCGTGGCATCAGCCAGAGGGAGCACTAGAGAACAACTCCTGGTGCTTTTTGCAGTCTCGCAGTGTTGCTTCTGAGGGGAATGGAAGACTCATGAGCTATTTCTGCACATTTTCTGCCACTGGGCCTCAGAAGCCATTTTCAGATTTCAAGGCTTTATTCACAGTCTCCTGAACACTTGGGGTGCAGGTGTCTGACTGACAGACACCATATAGGTTTTTTTCTTTCCTTCTCTTCTCTTCTCTTCTCTTCTCTTCTCTTCTCTTCTCTTCTCTTCTCTTCTCTTCTCTTCTCTTCTCTTCTCTTCTCTTCTCTTCTCTTCTCTTCTCTTCTCTTCTCTTCTCTTCTCTTCTCTTCTCTTCTCTTCTCTTCTCTTCTCTTCTCTTCTCTTCTCTTCTCTTCTCTTCTCTTCTCTTCTCTTCTCTTCTCCTCTCTTCTCCTCTCTTCTCCTCTCTTCTCCTCTCTTCTCCTCTCTTCTCCTCTCTTCTCTCTTCTCCTCTCTTCTCCTTCTCTTCTCCTTCTCTTCTTTTTGCTAGAGTTGCTTGTGTTGTTTGTAACGGAGAACTTTTGTAGCTAAGCAACAAGAATTTATGTCTCAGATCTTGCATTTGAGTCTAAAACATGATTTGGCTAGCACAGATTTGTAGTTTATGATGTTGTAAGAGGGCTCTGATTATGCATACACAATAGAGCACTGCAGTTTATCCACATCAGGAGTTAGCGCTCTACAAGAGCTGCCTGGGCTACTTGTAAACCAAGTAATTTCCTTTTGTGGGAAGTAAGTGAATCACAGGTTTTATAAGTATTTGAGCTATGAAATCCACGTGTGAGAACATTTCTGGGAAGCAGCATAAAAAGCACGTGGATATGTTTTAAAAGCATTTCCCTTATACTTTGAAGATAGATTCATGGAGTTCTTTGCCGTGGCTACTTCTTCTAATCTGGTATTTCAGGAGAAAAAAGAAGTATGAAAGTAGGGACTCTCTAAGGTATGTCAACAGATAGAGTATAGAACTGCATATCCCAGGAACCAGGAAACTCTGTGGATACCACATCAGAGCCCAGTTTCCCTTACACATACATTTCCTATCCAGTTCATCCCCTCTCAGCCAGACCAGGACTGTCCTATTCCACACAGCAGCTGGCACAATTAGGGCTTGATTTAATGGGTACTACAAGAATACGAACAATTGCACAGATGGTTATTTCTCAAGTACTGCAGACATGCTTTTATTGTTGTTTTTTTGTTTGTTTGTTTGTTTGTTTTATCTCATCAGACTGGAAATAGAATAAAAACCAACTTTTTTTTAATGGGTATTCCACAGAAAAACCTGACATTGAGATAGAGCACAATTATTAGAAGCCTCTATATGTTGGAAAATCCATAGAAGAAATAGTGATACTCACTTCCTAGCTGTGTATAATTACATTTTACAAAAATAAAAAATAAAAGGAATGTTTATGATGACAGATATCTTTTATCTCTTGACCAGTAGCCCAGTACAGCCTCTGGCTCACAGCTGGTCTGTTAAAGATAGTGCTGACCTCCCTACCTGCAGGTTAGCTACACGTGTGGATTACCTACATGTTTTTCTCAAGATGCTCCTATCTTCAAAGACAAGTTTACTCATTGTAGTGTGACTAAGAGTTCCTCTACTTAATCACTTCAGCAGCTTTAAGGATGATAATTCTGACTTAGATAAAGGTACATATTTGTTATATCTAAGGGTACACAAAGATTTGTACAAAGGTTAGTTCTTACTGACAGTTCCCCCTTTAAGACTTATCTAATACAGGTTAGATTAATCTCATTTCCTCTGAAATTTTGTTAATTAACACCAAGCAATGCTTAGATATATACACTGCAGCGTAACACACGAGCAGACAAAAGCTGATGTTACTTGAAGTGCAGTTGCTGTGATGTTCTTATTCCATAAACTTAAATCAGGGAACCAGGAAGTCAACCATCTGACTTCTTTAAACCTGTAAGAAGTACTGTCCTTCTGAACCTCATACAATGTTTTTTATCTGCCTTCACATTTCTTCCAAATCTGTAGACATTCCATCAATTTTGATCTGCATACATCTAGTGTTGATTACTGTACAAATTCTAAATTCCCCGTTGGCATGTTCTGGAAGGTGAGCACAAGCCCAGCCATTGGCCATATTAGCAACTTGGACTGTCTTTTGGATTATTTTATGAAACAGATTCCGATCCCACAAGTTCTCAGGTTCCCATAAGCTTTCCTCACTTTTCTTAATCATCCAAAGGCAACAGAAGAGTGTCACCCCCTTATTTCACTATTTTTTTTCTTTAAATAAATCTGTATCATTACATAAATACATAAAATACAGAATGAATAAAATCGAAGTTGCAAGCACAACATTCCCTGAGTACAGTCCAATTCTAAATAGGTATTCAAATTGTTCCAAAGGCAGTTCATTTTCTTCTTTTGATTTTTAGCTTCAGAGAATTGACTTCTTCAGCTCACTGCTTCTCCTGTGGATGTGCCTTTATTCCGGTGTAATGAATCCAGCAGTTAATCCCATTTACTTTTACCACAGTGTTTATTGTTAGGGGCACCAGCTAAAGACCTTTCAACTTTTCCAAGAAAGGTTTGTCATTCTAAGTGCAGGCATGCACTTGTTCTCTGGGTTCAAAGAAATGTACCGGAACGTCCAGAGGCACCTTAGGTGCACAAACCTATAGAGAGACAAAAGAGCTCTTGACAAAGACAAGAGATATTAAGTAGGTATTTGATAACCAGCTATACGCATCTGATCACCTGTCACAGTCAAGTGTATACTGTGTGGCTTTCCATACAAGATTTCAGAAGGACTAACTCCTTCCCTAACCCTGGGGGTTATTCAAATTCCCAGGAACGCCAAAGGGAGAACTTCTACCCATTTCAAATGTGTTTCTTGACATAATTTTCCAGTCTGTCTTTTTAATGTTTGATTCATTCTCTCTTCTGATCACTTGACTGTGCTCTCCATGGGGTATGTTAAGTCCCATTTCATTTGCAGGAACCTGGATATTCCTTGGGTTATTTCTGCTACAAAATGAAGCCTCCTATCTGATGAGAGTCCTCCTGGAATCCCAAATCTTGGAATTATTTCTTTTAGTAAAAATTTGACTACTACTCTTGCTTTGTTGTTTTGGCGCTCTGAAAAGGTGGTAATCAATACCGACAAATATTTACACCCATCACACTTTAATATCTCAGAAAAACAAATTTGACACTATTTCCCAGCTGCAGAACACCTTTTTATGTCTCTTGAGGAGGTGGTTCCTCTGAATTTCAGGATTATTTTTAAGACGAATCTTGCACTTCTTGACAATACTTATGGCAATAAGTAACTTCCCACTGTCTATCTTCTTACTGCTTAGCGTAGAGCTTCTGACCCCACTCGAGTACTCTTCTGTTTCTTTCCACTAATTCTTTCATTACTGAGGGAGTCACTACACATTGCCCACGAGATGTTACACACCATCCCTCAGTAGTCTTACTACAATTTAATAGTTCTGCTAACTTAACCTCTTTCTTTCAAGTCAACAGGAATCTTAATATTTAAGAACTTCTCAGGAAGTAAAGCTCCTACAGTTACTGACAGCGCTGTTTTCTTGGCATCTTCATCTGCTCTTCTAATCTGCTTGATGCCAGAATGTGGGTAGTCTCAATAACGATATAAGTTAACATAATGATATGGTTACCCAAACAGTTTTTGGTTTCCACACCTTTTCCTGGTGTTACGTCTGCTTCTGCTGCTCCCCTGAGTATTAATGCTGAGAGTTTCCACTCTGATGGAGGGGAAGTGGTAGAATAAATCAGTGGTATCCAAATTTCTTTGCCAGGAGGTATATGATGTTCATCTTTGTTTTTTACTTTTCTTCCTTTTATTTTTCACATATTTGATGTTTTCTGTAATGCTTTCAAACTTTGTTCTTTCTTCACTGGTCTGTAACACTACGCCTGACTTTACTATGTATGATGAGTTTTATATTTGCAAAAACTTTGCACTTTTTATCACTCCTGCAGCTTTGCCCAGCTGCAAGTCTGCATTTCTTTAATTGTTCATTGGGTATCTGGGATCAGAACCAGTCTCTGCTGTTGTACCAGGGCTGTTATCCCTGTTACGCACTACTTTACTGTGTTAGAATCACATCTTGCTCTGGACAGAATAAGTACTTGTTACTTTAAAAAATAATTAGGGATAGCTGTCTGATTATTAGAATGCCTTTACAGCTAAATAAAGTAAACACGATACCTGAAATGAGTCCCAAGCCCCAGACCCAGCTCAGATGCAACAGTACCATGTGTCAGACATGCAGCAAGGTAACATCCAGACCTCCAAAAACATGCAGAATTCTCCAGAGATCTGACATCTGCCTCTGGAAGTCAGAGACTTTTAAGAGATTTCATATTGGTTGCCCAGAAGCAGAAAAATTCTGAGTGATACACAGAATGATTCAGTATTTTCAAATCGATTGGCTAGAAGTCTGTATTGACATCATAAACACAAGGTTCACAGCAGTTTTGGTGCAGGTATCCATACCCATTGCTGAAGGGGGCTTACCCTCTTCACATGCTTAACCCCAAATATTAAATCTGTATGCACACAGTATATGGGCACTTTGATATTCTGCAGAGCAGTATGTCTCAAATAGCAATGGAGGTTCGTGCTATTTAATAACTCCTTTGGGAAAACGAGTAAACAAAAAATATTACAATCATCACAAAATTCAGCACGTTCTGTGCGTGGGGCTTAATATTACTGTGTGAATGATTATGCATGAACTTATGTGAGGTTCTGAGCTGGAGATGGTTCTTTTGATCCACAAAATGGATAAATATGAAGAAAACATATTACAAATAGAGACAAAGCTTAGTTAGGATCCACTGTTTATTTTAAGCTTTGTTTTTGGCTACTAGTCATTAATATTTCATTTGAACATGTCACTCATTAACTTACTGACTAAGGAGATTTTGGAGAATCTCAACAAAGCAAAGTCTGACTGTATGCCTAAGTTTAATACGTGTCTTCTACTGGACATGGATCAATATAAACAGTGTCTGATTGTTATTTTGCATGCAATTCTGCTTATCAGCTATCCTAGTTGTTCAGCTTTGGAAATACTGAATATTCAAGCTGTTTAACAGCTCTAAATTAAAGTCTGATCATAAGAACTCCTACAGCAAACAGTAAACTCGGAGCTTTATAAAAGTAAAATTAGCTGGAGATAATATATAATTTATTCACAAATAACTGGAATTTTTAAATAACTAAGTACATTACAGTACATTAGGAGCCCTGACATATTCTGACAGGAATGTTTGGTTTTGATAAAGGTATTTTTTTACCACAGAGCTTTCCTCTACATCATTTGACCAACTCTTCAAGAGACCACGCAGTAATGACAAAAACATGCAATTATCTTTCATCACCTGATTTGCCCATTTTACTGAGATCATTGAGAGTGGCTCCATGTTCAGTTTTGGTCTACTTGTCAAAGATTCAGCAAGAAATCCATGAGATAATGGTGGTTACTACATTCAGAAAATTAAGAAGTTGTATCCTCCTTTTCTCCAGAAATATCCGCCTATTCTCCAGAATCATAATGTTCACTCTTCTTACTCCAAGTTTCTAGCCTGTATGACCCAGAGGATGAGTGTGTGCTGCAAGAATCACTTCTTTAAAACCTGCACATTTCATCATTTCTGTACATGCCATTTTTAAAAGTGAATTAATTTTACTTTAATTCCTTGACAAAAAGGAAGAAAGTACCCGCAATGGCTTTAAGCAGTGGGTGACCAGTGTCCTTGAATAGACTGTGAATTCCAGGTGCAGTTCTTGTGCCAGGCAGTAATATTTTGTATAGGTGGAGATTGCTGGGTAATCCAGACCCCATATGAAGATGAAATAAGCCAAAAAGTATCTCAGGGTGTCTCGGATTGCCCTGAGGTCAATAAGCTAACCACTCCTAATGCTATGGCACAGTCAGACCATGGTGCACCTCCCGTCTGCAAACAGCCCTGGGAAGCCCAACTTCCTTGATCCTCCAAATTGCGTGGTGCATTGCTTGTGGTTCTCTGCCACATGAGGACTTTGGTATGTCTCCTGTTGCCAGGAGGCCTGATTACTCTTACTTTGAACCCTACATTAATGTGAGTGATTGCAATATTTTTCTCTCTCTAAATCATCGTCTGTTCATCCAGGAACTCCCCCCTTCTTTCCTCATTCTGTAAAAATATCTGGAACAACTGTCTGAAGGTACATATCTGCACTGAATTACTTAGCTCCCTTGTTCATTCCTTGTTGTTCTTCCCTGATCAATATCCATTACACAAATAAATGTTTGTTTCTGTAATCTTCTGGGTTTTTTGCTTGTTTGTTTGTTAGATTGGTTAGGGGTTTGTTTGCTTTTCTGGATAGCAAGCTAATTCCCTCTCATATAAGGTCCAAATGTAATTTTGGATCACTCCAGTGATAAGACAGCATCTCAGGTCTGCCTCATATAAACTGTCAGTCCTGTCCCAGAAAGTGTGTCCTCAGGCAAAGCCTTTTTAGTTTCTGGTTAAAAATATAATGCTGCCAGGCTGAAAAAAACCTGAACATCATAGAAGACAGTAATTGCATTATGTAAGTGTGGATGTGATCGCCTATGTCATCAACAACCATGGGCACTGTTTGAGCTGAAGATCAGGAGCAGAATGCAGTTGGCCGTGACATACAGCCAAGAACTCTTTCTGTAATCAATTAACTTGTCTCATGATTAAGTGTACTGGTTTTCTTTGCAGAACTTCGGTAGAAATTGCAAATGTGTTTGTAACAGTCAATGAAAGGCTGAACTACGTATAGAGATAGCATCTCTATGCTGAATAAGACAATAATAGGTATAACCACAATCCTGCATGGCAAAGACAAAGGAAACTTGATCTCAGTTTTCATGGTGGTGCTTCTTTGCTCCAGCAAAGTGAAAGACTCAGAGGGTACTTCTTATTAGTAACTTTTCTCATGCTCTGCTATTTTGATGTTTATTGAGGGTGCTAAGTGCTCAGATGCAGACCACAGCTACTATGTAAAACAGCATGTAGTTTCCTGGAAAAAGAAAAACACATGGTACTCTCTAGGTCAAGCCAATTTGTACCAAAGCACCATGAACAAATAAAATTGCAATCACTCTGTAATTTATTTTTACTTTCTAGAAGATTGTTATTGAAGTAGTGACTAACAGTTCCAGCAGTGACGCATCCAGAAACACTGTAGTCACCAGTGTGTATTTTACCAGTGTTTTGATTTCTGGGGTTTGAATTGTATTTTGTTCATAGCTCCAGGACCTTTTGCATCAGAAGAGTTAGAAATACCTTCAGAAAAAGGCGAGTGAAAACAGTGATTGCCACTCATGTGAATCTCACGTGTCTCCCTTGGATGTTAACATACAATCTGAATCTCCTACAGTGATCTTCATCCATACAATTCTAAACATTTTACAAAAGAGACTGTAAATATCATCTTCATTTTATAAAGGAACTCCTTATAAGTAAGTAAATATTCAAGGTCATACTGAAAAAGAGTGGTCGAATCTGAACCTATCTCTTCTAAGTCAGGGTAAACAAATAATGAACTTTTTCTCTGATGATCCCACATAAAGTTGGACAGATGATCGTTCTGGTTCAATCCAAACCAAAGCACATGTTGGTAAATCATCAAATTAAGAGCTGAAATGCAAAGTACAAGTTACAACATTTCCCACTGTTTTCTAGCCATTTGTTTTTCCCCTGAACTCAGTCTACACTCAGAACAACTCTACATTTACTAGTAGGTGAATGTAATTGTTTTTACCAGTACTGTGTGAGAGATGCAGTTCAGAGTGTTACTTGGCCACAAATATTCCCAGCATAGTGCAAGAGTTAGTCCTAAGTAAGAGGCCTGAACATGTCTCTTTCAAGGAACAGCCAGGAAAAAATACTCGATATTAAAATAATCTGATGATAAATAATTTGATAAATAGAACATTATTTTCTTTTGCCTATACAGTTACTGAGGTACAAAAACCAAAGCGGATTAAACCTTACAGCTGTCTTACTCTTCTGGAAGGAGCGCAGGGCCAAAAGGTGACAAAAGAGCATGATGCATTCAAAGGTGATGTCTAGAGAAAACAAAATGAAAACTAGACCAATGCAAGAGACAGGAAATGTCAAAAACAATCCAACTCTGTCAAACATTAACTCATAGGCTCAGCAACAAATGTGAGATGTATCAGACAGGTTATCCATTGATCCACCAGCTTCTCTCAGCAAATGGACAAAGGCTTAGAGAAAATTGCTCCCCAGTATACTCGGCTATCTTTCAATGGTTTGAGTTTAAGGACTTCCTGAGGCATAAACCGAATACTCACTCTGTCTTTATTGGCCTTCCACTAATTAATCCAATGAAATTCAGCCAAATTGACATCAGTACTTTGAGGTGGTACAGCACGACTAACGTGTGAAAAAAGAACACACTGCGCTGGCAGGCCTTCATATGGACAAGTGCAAACACTTTATAGCATCCCATGTAAAACTGGACCCAGTGCTACGCACACCTTTACAACTAAAGACATCAGCCATTTTCTGAAAATGTTCCCAAGCTGAGTTTTTGCTGGATGTTATTGTGTTCAAAACAACTATATTTTGAGTAACAGCTGAAGACTATTGAAAAAGTATTGTCACTGAGGGCATTAGAAGCTGCTGACCAGTGCCTGCAGCCTCTTGCTGTGAACTTCCTCTTCCTTCTCCACCTCCCAGCCCCAACCATTCAGAATATGGAAGACTGAATTATCACTGCAGCTTGATATAGTCATCCTTAGTCATCCCTGGTGTTTTTACAGTGCCCACGTACACTTTGGTTTTGTGCATGTTCTTGGATGTCACTCACTAAGAACCTTTTCAGTGGACACTGATACAATCACTGCTCCTATTGGGTTCACTGCAAGGATGTAGATGATCTCTGCTCATGGAAGAATGCTACTGAACAAGTAGTGATGGTGTGTTTTGAGGCAGTCAGGATTATCACAGTATTTACATCCCAGGGGAGTTTCTGTCTGTCCAGCCTGGCAGATGCTACCGGTCCTTTATTTTTGCATATCCTTCAGCTTTCAAATAGTGCATCTGTTTATAATGACGTCTCTAGTGGACATACGTTGAAAATGTTAATAAACTCTCTACAAAAAGAGAGAAAAAAAAAAGAGAGAATGAAAAAAAAAAAAAGCAAAACAGAAAAAGAAGAAAAAGAAAAAGAAAGAAAAAAAAAGAAGAAAAAGAAAGGAAAACAAAAAGGAAAAAGAGGAAGCCTAAAGCAATCAAAATAGAACAAATACCAACTCAGTAATTTCCTTTCATTCTGTCAACAATCTGTCTTTCAGTGGGGAACATTACCTACAATTAGCTGACACTCACCCATCCTCGGGCTATGCAAATGTTGGAGGAAAGTCTTAGTCCAATCTCATGTACACAAGACTCTTGTCTAATCCAGGATGTGGCTGATACCATTCACTCGGAATTTACACAATGCTGGTAACAAAAGGTGAGCAAATGTGGCCTCTTTTTCTTGTACATAAACAAACGGTCACATGAGATGTGTGACTGACAGAATTTGTAATATATTTGGGAGGCTTAGGTGCTTGATTCTGTTATCATTAAGATTCTGAAGTATGAGAAATGTAAAACAGCAAACATTTTCACACACATTGCCTCTTTGATAACAGTATATATGTTCTTAGTGTCTGGAAACTAGACTAGCTTTGTGAATTCTTTCAGCTTCAGATCCTGGACACTAGAGTTTTGACCACTGTTCTATGAGAAATACAGAATAGCAAATAAAAATAAATAAATAAACGAGAGAGAGAAAAGACAAAAGACAAACTACTGCTGTAGTTGCTTCGGTGTAAACTTGTATAATTTTTAGTGAACCATGAAGTCTCTTTTCTTTTGTTCAGCTCTTAATTGTCCAGGAAAATGCTAAGGATTCTGTGCTCAGTGAAATATTACCCCAGATAATTTTACTCCCGGTAGTTGGGAAGTACTTAATTAAAGTGAGAAAAAAGGTTTTAACAATGCGTTAGTTATAATGAAAGGGCTTGAGGTGGTGAAAGGGTAGGACTGCACGCCACAAAGGAGGCATCTCTTTTGACAGTCAATTATTTTGTTCTAAACAGGATGACTCAGGGCAAAAGCCACAAGAAAAACTCTCAGGCAGACAATAGTGTCCTACCTCCCTGTTGGCCACTGGGCCAATCTTTCAGAGCCCAGGAAATGCTGGAGCTTTCATCCTGTGCCACTTGCTGTTTTTGTGGATGTTGTCTTTGGAGAATGACTTAGTGCTGTTACTGTTCAAGCGCCTGTAAAACTTCTTTTCCGCAAATAAAAACACCAGCAGCAACATTTGCTTCTCATGTGCCTGCTGATAAGCAAGCAGGTTTCGGTCAGCATTACTTTGAACATAAACATCCATTTCCCGTTCTACCATCTGTGCCAAAAATCAGTGTCATGGGCTCCATGCAGACTTGCTGAAGCTCTTTTATGAAGTCTGTTTGTTAGAATAAAAGTGTGCCTTCACCTAACTGCACATGAGGTTTTGGAGTTTCACAGTGTTAGCTGTGTACTAGTGATGGTTCCTGCTTACCGTGAGTAGACATGGCTAGTGTCTTGCTGGAGTTGGTACGTGTGGGCTGCAGAATTGCTGATATCACAGACTATATGCATCTACTAAATAGTAATTCTGAAGCAGTTTTCAATACAAAACAGAAGGGAAATCCTGGCTCTTCTGAAGCAAAGGAGAGTTTCTCCTGAGGACTAACCAATTTACGCTGGCAGCTGGAGCTAATAGGAGGGGTGTTCCAAAGGTAATGCTTCCTATATTACGATGTTGGCCCATGACATCAGAGGTGGATGTTGGCAGTAGGACAGTAGAGGCTGAACCTTCCCACCAACATCCCATTACATTTTGTTGCTGTGTGAAAGATGGCAGCAGAGGTGCAGTCCGTCAGAATGGCGTCTGACATGGAAATGCACATGAAGCAAAGCTGTGTCACTGAATTCCTCTGGGCAGAATAAAGGCCAACCACTGACATTCCTTGACGCTTGGTGAACGTTTATGGAGACCAAGCAGTGGGTGTGAACATAGTGAGGTGGTGGGTGGTGCATCTCAACAGTAGTGACAGCGACAGTGGGTCACCTCCTCTGGTACAGATGTTTATAAGGACAGCATGCAGGCACTTGTTCATCACTGCCAAAAGGCACGGCTAATAGTGGTGATTATGTTGAAAAGTAGCATTTTGCATTTGAGAATTTGCTCTATCAAACAGTCTTTGTGTCTGTTGTGGTTTCCATGGAAAGAAATAGGAGGCATTACTTTTGGTGTGACATACCTACAAAGACCCACCTTCCTTCTAGCATTAGTCCCTTCCATTTCTATTTGGGTTTTGCTGCTGGAACAGGTTTCTCTTTTTAAAATGTCAGGTTCATGGAAGTTAGTGATTCTGCCTGTGCTCTCAAGATGGCAACTTTGCGACTATGAAGTCAGCAGGAGAATAGGGCAAAATGGGGAGGGAAGAAGTGTTACTGCTACATTATTACCTAATCTTTCTAGAACTCTCCTCTTCTCCCCTTAGTTTTCTTAGTGCTCCCAGCAGGTTTTTTGTGTTTTAATGGGAGAGAGGCTTTTATTTCCTTACTAGTAAGCAATTGTTAACCTTTCTGAGAGCTTTTTCAGCCTGTGGATTTCAGCCTCACTTAATAGTCTCTAACAAGGCACTTCAAAAAGCCATTTAGAAAACTTCAGTTCAATAACATGAATGGTTTGTTTCATCCTCCCTTAGCCTATGTATCTCAGTCTTACAGCTCTGAAGTCAAGGAGCTCTGCTGTTCGGGAAACTAGCAGGAAAAAAAAATCTGCTCCATTAGTCTTTCTGAGAAATTTGCTTCAGAAGTATAATTCACAAAGGCAGAACTACTTTACCCTCTCTTACAGTGTTCACATCACAATGCTAACTAATTCCATCTCTAATGATTTACTTCAGAGTATTTTCAGCTAATAGCTTTCCCAGAAGAGCGCCATAGCACAGGCCACTCTCCAGCAAACAGCTGCTCTGAACGATAAAGAGCATGTTTTTTGTCAATGGCGTAGCTATTTTATTCCCTGGTTCCTTATGAGCTACCATGCAAATGTCATCTTGTCCTGGCAAACATGCACCAATTTCCCCAGTTTTGGTACCGCATTTATTTTTAATCCCTCTGCCTGTGACAAGGCTTCATCAGCAGGTAAATTAAGCATGAGTGTGTTTCTTCTCTTGTTGTGAGGACCACAGCAAAGTGTTCATTTTGAGCCTCTCAAGGCTCTCCCTGCACAGAAAACAACATGCACTTTGTATGGATTACATTTCCTGTCTCCAGATGGCCTGTAAACAATGCTAAACATTGGTATCTTTAAAGTTTTAATCGCTCTCCATAGGAAACCCAGTGAGATATATGCTATACTCATTACCCAAATTTATGAGGAGCAAGTGACAGGAATGGTGAGTGGTGTAAAAACTATCGGAAAGAGAGAGTTCTTGGCATCTGTGAACCTGGTATCTGCCTGTACTACATCTCCTCTCAACATATGCCTTCCTGCATCACCTATTGCACCTGAACTAAGAAATGAATGATCTAATCACACTTTGGGGTATAAATAGTCATTCACATTCAGTCTAAAGAGACGCCTTTCTCCTAAAAATTATCTAGTATTTCCTTACAACCAAACACTTTGAAGGTGCCCTTCCTTTTGCCTTATACTCTTGTTTGATATCTTTGACACTGTGCTGGCTGCACAGACATAATGACAGCTTTGTGAGATGGCTGCCTGCAGATGGATGTGCCTGATCTGCTTGGGGATATCTGATGTACCTGCACATCCTGGGACTCCTAAGAATTTTTCTCCTAGTAACAGCAGCAAAGTTATGAACAAAGTAACTGGAGACAGACAAGGTCAGCAAAGTGATGGGGAAAGAGGGCTATGATGTCACAGAGGGCTCTGATGTCACTGACATCACTGAGACTTGGTGGGATGATTGGAACGTAGGAATAGATGAATATAACTCTTTAGGAAAGACAGGCAGGGGAAGAAGGGGAGGGGTTCTTTCCCTCTACATCAGTGGCCACCTGGAGTCCATGGAGCTTCACCTGGAGGAGTTGACAGAGAGCTTATGGGTTAGGGAAGGCAGGGAAAGGAGACGTTGTAGTGAGAGTCTGTCTTGCTCTGATTGTCAGAGTGAGAGGGGAGATTATTTGATATACATGGATTGAGACATAAGTAAGGTCAAATGTCATCTGACCTGTTTATTATCAATTGAAGTGATGGGGAAGGGAAAGGCTGGTGATTATTTAACCAATAGTGAGTTCAGGAGAAACAGACAGTTTCCCAGGTAGCAGACCCGGGAGAACCAGGCAGCAGATAAGAATCACGCCATGAGGTGTCCAACATAAGGCACACCCCTCCTTGGTTGTAGGTGTCTTTTTTTTAATCTTCTTTCTCTGTCCCTGTGGCATTCCTGGACACTTAGGTTACAGTCACATGCAGCACCTGTGGGCATGCAGCACCTGTGGGCATGCAGGTTCTCCAAATGGTTATCTCCCCAGAGATGTGCCCACAAAAGGCTGCTCATGGGCCATTTAGCAGCTGCTTTTCTCTGAAAGCCCCTGGACTGCAAGTCTTCAGACAAAAGATTTCTTGGACTTGTCTGTCTGCAAGTCATCCAACAGCAAGCTCTGAGACAAAGGTGCAGAAATGATCTCTTACAGGGTGTGCTACAGATCGCCTGATCAGGAAGCTGGAGTGGATGAGGCCCTCTATAAACAGGTAGGAGCAGCTTCACATTCACAAAACATGGTTCTCATGGGGGATTTCAACCACACCAATATCTGTTGGAGGGACAACACAGCAGTGCACCAGAAAGCAAAAAGGTTCCCAGAATTTGTTGATGATAACTTCCTCTTCCAAGCAGTACAGGAAGCCACAAGGAAAGGTGCTATGCTAGACCTTGTCCTCACTGATGAGGAGGGCCTGGTGAGTAATGTGAAGCTCAAGGGCAGCCTTGGCTGTAGTGACCACAAAATGGTGGAGTTCAAAATCCTCAGGGTGTTAAAGAGGGTGTGATGCAAGCTTGCTACTCTGCACTTCAGAAGAGCAGACTTTGAACTCTTCAGGGAACTGCTTGGCAGGGTGACTTGGGAGGAAAGCCTTGGAGGGAAGAGGTGACCAAGAAAGCTGGTTGGTATTCGAGGCCAATTTCCTCCAAGCCCAGAAGCTGTGCATCCTGAGAAAAAGGAAGACAGGCGAAAATGCCAGGAGGCCTCTGTGGATCAAGAAGCTCCTGGACTTAAGCTCAAAAAAGAAAGTCTACAGGGAGTGAAATCAGGAACAGATTACCTGGGAAGACCACAAAGAAGTTGTCCAAGCAGCCAGGGGTCAGGTTAGGAAAGCTAAAACCCAGTCAGAATTAAATCTAGCCACGGACGTAAAGGTGAACAAGAAGAAATTCTACAGGTATATTACTATAAAAAGAAGGTCACGGAGGATATGGGCCCTCTCCAAAAGGAAACTGAAGACCTCGTCACAAGGGATACAGAGAAAGCTGAGGTGCTCAGTGACTTCACTGCCTCAGTCTTCACCAATAAGGGCTCTAGCCACACCATTCAAATTGCAGAAAGCAATGGTGAGAACTTGGAGAAAGTAGATCTGCCTGTTGTATGTGAAAATCAGGTTCAAGACCATCTGAAGAACCTGAAGGTGCACAAGTCCATGGGAGCCAATGAGATCCCTCCATGGGTTCTCAGGGAACTGGCAGATGAAGTTACCAAGCCACTATCCATCATATTTGAAAGGTCATGGCAGTCTGGTGAAGTTCCCATGTCATCTGAAATTCAGGAAGAAAACTCTCTAACTCCAATGTGGAGTTAGAAAGTGGCATTCCTTTATTCCTCACGATGCACATCAGGCAACTTGACAAGCAAGTGCATCCTCTCAGCATTCAGGTTCTACATTTATACAGTTAAGACATACATATGCAGTACATTGGCATACATATTCATTCTTTTTCAAGGTCTCAGATATGTGCTAATGTCCCTTTGGCTATGTTCAGTGGTATCAGGGTAGTCAAGTGCCCACCTACTTCTCCTTTTTTCACCATCAGCTTCATCACTGAAACCTTCACTTTTTCCCAGTTTGGAAGATTTCCAATGCTAATTATGCCATAATGAGCCACTTTTTAAAAACGATGTATGTGGATCCCGAGGAAAATGTCCTTGCATGTTTTGAGACAAAAGATAAAAGTATTCTGTTGTGACTCCAGTACTTCTCATGAGGCAAAATCATTGAGGCAGAATATAAAAGTATTCTGTTATGTCCCCAGTGCAAAATTATTGAGGAAAAACAAGACTGTTACCCACTAAAGCTGAAATGGATAGTTTTAGAGCTATCACTTCAGGATTCCTTTTGTTAAACTAATATATTGGGTATTAAACGAATGTACTGATCTCTATTGCTAAGCAAACCAACCTATATCACCCACTGATTTGAAAAGGGGAAACGTAACCCCCATTTTCAAGAAGGGAAAAAAGATTCAGGGAACTACAGACCAGTCAATCTCACCTCTGTGCCTGGCAAGATCTTGGAGCAGATCCTCCTGAAGGCCCTACTAAGGCAGGTGGAAAATAAAGGTGAGGTGATTGGTGGTAACCAGCGTGGCTTCACCAAGGGCAAATTGTACCTGACAAACTTGGTGGCCTTTATGATGGAGTTACAGCATCACTGGATAAAGGAAGAGTAACTGATGTCATCTACCTGGACTTGTGCAAAGTGACTGACACTGTCCCGCACGACATCCTGGTTTTCAAACTGGAGAAAAATGGATCTGATGGATGGACCACTCGGTGGATAAGGAGTTGGCTGGATGGTCACGCTCAGAGAGTTGCAGTCAGTGACTCAATGTCCAAGTGGAGACTGGTGACAACTGGTGTTCCTCAGGGATCAGTGCTGGGACTGTTACTGAGTATCTTTGTAGCTGACATGGACAGTGGGATTGAGTGCACCCTCAGCAAGTTTGCAGAGGACACCACGCTGAGTGGTGCAGTTGACATGCTAGTGGGAAGGGGTGCTATCCAGAGGGACCTGGACAGGCCTGAGAGGTGGGCCCATGCCAACCGCATGAAGTTGAACAAGGCCAAGTGCAAAGTCCTGCACCTGGGTCAGGGCAATCCCAAGCACAGATTCAGGTTGGGTGAAGAATGGCTTGAGAGCAGCCCTGAGGAGAAGAATTTGGGAGTGTCAGTTGATGAAAGACTCAACACGAGCAGGCAGTGTGTGCTTGCAGCCCAGAAGGCCAACTGTATTCTGGGTTGCATCAAGAGAAGACTGATCAGCAGGTTGAGGGAGGTGATTCTGCCCCTCTGCTCTCATGAGACCCCACCTGGAGTACTGCATAGAGTTCTGAGGCCTCCTTCATAAGAAGGACATGGAGTTGTTGGAGCAGATCCAGAGGAGGGCCACGAAGATGATCAGAGGGCAGCACCTCCCCTATGGGAGCACCTCCCCTATGAGGATGGGCTGAGAGAGCTGGGGCTCTTCAGCCTGGAGAAGACTCTTAGGGGATCTTATAGCAGTCTTCCAGTACCTGAAGGGGGCTTACAGGAGAGCTGGGGAGGGACTTTTTATAATGGCAGGTAGTGACAAGATGAAGGGAAATGGTTTTAAACTGGAAGAGGGTAGATTTAAGCTAGATATTAGGAAGAAATTCTCTATTGTGAGGGTGGTGAGACACTGGAACAGGTTGCCGTGTGAAGTTGTGAATGCCCCCTCCCTGGAAGCATTCAAGGCCACGCTGGATGGGACTTTAAGCAACCTGTTCTAGAGGGAGGTGTCCTTGCTTGTTACAGGGGGACTGAAACTAGATGATCTTAATGCTCCCTTCCAACCCAAACCATTCTATGATTCTATGATTCCTTGATTCTACGACTCTGAAAGGACAGGTGAGCTTTAACTGCACTCACGTATAGGGCACACTGCTGAGTGTCAGGACAGATCAAGTCATGGATGTAGTGCTATGGCAAGACAATGAAGCCTTGGGCTGATGTTGGAAGCAGGTCCAAATGCGAAGCATGTTGCTTTAGAGCAGAAACCCCTCAGTGCTCAACTTTTGATTTTTGTATCCCAGTGGTGTCTTATGGGAAACAGATTTTCAGCAGTCGCATGCTGCAGATTTCTATGATTTCCCTTATAATTTCTGAAACCATACAAAAATAGCTGTCAGATTTTATAGAGACGACAATTACAGAGTTAGAGAATTTGTTAAAAATTTGTAAGAATAGTTGTATGGGTGGCAGGGTGACTGATTCAGCCTGTTCACAAAGGGAAAGGCTGCAGTGTGCACTAAGCATTGATAAGCTGCAAAGGACACACATGAGTCAGAAATACTACCAGTTCTGTTACTCAGACTTTTTAAAAGACTTAGGCATCTTAGGAGCAAATGTCACTGGAAAGTTCTTGGATTTCAGCACTTTTCAAACTTTTGCTTCTTGAGTGCATCTACAGACATTTTTTAAAGTGTTTAAGGTTTACATGAATATGACAAAGGCTGCGTTGTGCTTCTTAGATAGAATCTTGGAAATGAAAAGGCTAAGATAAAATGTCATTCAAGCAAGGTAATGCTGTATCACAGACCCAAAGTCTCTAATGTTCATTTTGCAAGATAGTTAACATGACAGTGATGTCCAGCCTTGTTACTCAGATTTACCTCTAAGAATTTCTCAGGATAACACTGACCTTTATATTCATGCCAGAACTGTGCTGGCTGTTAATTGCTTCCAAGAGTTTTACAAAACTTCTAAATCTAGTCTTTATGTAGAGTGTAGTTTCTCCATCTAGATAGCTGGCTCCTAGTATTTGCTGTGGGTTCTCTGATTTATTACCACTTTAATATCTAACATATGAAAAACATGTAATATCTTTCACTCTCCATGTTGTTATGATCTGGATTTAATTCTGCATTTGGCAGAGGTACTCAAGAGGTGTCTGCTCTATTTTTTATTTGCTCTTCCATACTTGAATCTCAAACTGGAGAAAAATACAGAGACAGCATCTCTGACTTCTCAGCTCAATAAGCCAATGTTTAGTGAGTTATGTTAAAAATCTCTTACCAGGGCAACACTGAAAAAAAAAAAAAAAAAAAAAAACCCACAGATTCAAATACATGCAAGAAATATTTTTCAAACCTATTTCTCAAGAGAAACTCAAACCCCACAGTCTACTAAGAAAGACTTATTTCTCTGTACAGCCTACAACAGATTCCTTCAATTGGCCTTCTTCCAACACTGCATTCCCTATCTCAATGTAAGTTGTCTGAGGCAGCCAAGAGAGATGGACTTTACTTGCCTGCTCTTCACAGTGGTCCACAGAAGGGACCATTTCCTGATAGAGTGACCATACCACCAGCTCATACTCCTTCTGAAGATGTTCTTCCTTTGAAGTGTGTCCCCCTGACCCCAGTCCCTGCTAGTTCTGCTGATAAATGGTACACTACAGTTTTCTGATTGTTATGAGACAAATCATGAGAAAAAGCAGTTACTTGGGATTTGCAAGTCAACACATGCTCAACGTTTTAACCCAGATATTTTTGTGATGTTTTTGCCATCCTACGGCTCTGCAACATGTTTTGAGAGAAAAGTGTAGGATAATGCAGGCCTTTAATTTATATCCTGTACTGTGAGCTTGATTCCCTAAGAAAATCCAGTTAATACTAAAGCAGAGGCTACCCTTCTCCTTTTCTGGTAGTCTCAATGTAATATCTTCTAAACCCACTGAATATCTTTTCGACTAAGTAGAAAAGTGACTTATATTGTAAATGTAAAGAGTAGAGACGTGGCAGAGGAGACAGACAATGTTGGTGTTTCCCAACAGAAAACACAGGCAGAAGCCAAGCCTTACATTTTTTGAGCTGTAGTCAGTGGACTGCTTGGCACAGATCAGGCCATCACCATGCACAATGCTCAGTGCAACATACTGTTTGTTGCCAGGTGGTGCTTGGGACCTGAATAGGAGTGAAGAGCAGCTGGCCTTGAATGGTGAAGAGGGGAGGGTCAGGGAGCAGAAGGGCCAGTTTTTACTCACTATACTCATGTAGTGCTCATCATGGAGCAAGTAATTACCTCTAAATGTAATTGAAACAAGTCTTTAAAATACCTTTTCTGTACTGGAATGAAACTCTGAAGGTAATGAATATGCTCAGACTTCTGGTCTAAACATAAATTCAGCCTGATGCAACTCATTTACTATCACCTGTTGAGCCTGACCCATCAGCAAATTGCTCACCCGTTGCATTATTTTTTTTCTCTGGCTGTATGCTGGACATTTGTCCAGAAGGATAGTGTGAGAAACAGTATTGAAAGCTTTTCTGAAATCCAAAAAGTTTACATCTTTTTTTCTGTCTAGCTGGCAAGGAGAACAGTGCCATTTGCCCATAAAATGTACACACCGCTTTCCCACAAAGCAGACTTATTTAGTATGTAAACAACAACAGTGAGGAGGGAGAGGAGGCTGTGCTTTCATTCTCTGTGCAGATGCTGACTCTGCCAAGTTAAAAACAGCATGTGATGGGCTAGCCTACTGCACTATAGGTCTGAAGCATCACTGAGGGCTATGTAGCAGGTACACAAGAAAGAGGCAGTGAAGATCACAGTAAGATTCAAAAGCAAGAACTTGGATAAGTAGCATTTCCAGAGCCTCAGACTAACTCAGAAAGAGGAAACTGCAACTTCAGCAAATAAATTTGATTGCCTTCTGTTACATCTGAAGAAGGCCATCAGATCTTCCAGACTCCTGACTCCCTTGACTGCAGAGCCCACTCCCTTAAGAGAATTTTACTATCTGCCTATAAGACATTTACAATGCTTTTGCATTTTGAAAATTGAGTGAGAAGCAGCTGAATTTTTTCAGTCTCTTACTTTTGCCAGGTTGTGGGTGAGCTTTCCACAAGTCAGTAACATGTCAAGCAGGATGCGGGTATGAGGAAGCTGGAGGAGAAGGAGAGAGCTTTGTCAGAAAGCAGCCTTCTGTATTGGTTGTATTGCAATTGAGCAGGGAGTTGGGGATTCATTCAGCACAGTGGTGGTGACACTGCCCAACTAAGACCATCTTGTGATCACTGCTGAGGAAGATTCTGAGTATGAATTCTTCTGAAGAAGGAGGAAAGAAATTACCCTGGAAAATGTAGGAGAAAGTTCTTCACCAAAAGGGAGGTCAGGCACTGGAACAGGCTTCCCAGGGCAGCAATCCCAGGGCAGCAGCATTTGGACAACACTCAGACAGGACAGGCAGCTTGATTTTTTGGTGGTTCTCTGAGGACTTGGACTCGATGATCCGTGAGCGTCTCTTCCAATCCAGAGTATTCTATGATTCCATGATTCCTCCAACACATCCTTAGATTTCTCAGAGGAGGTGTAAAAGACATAAAAATATAACATGTCTTGTGCACACCTCATTACTACAGAAAATCCACAAGGAGATGTTCTGCAATAGCAACCCGAGACTGAAAATGAGTCCAGCTATAAAATGCCAGCCAAAAGCTCCTTTTGACAGAGCTCCCATGAGGGAAATAGTAAGGAAGAGTTACTCACTGTATGAGACCAGACAGCTTACAAGAAGGCTTTCCATCCACTCGTAACACTACAGTGTGGATACAGAATTTATTTTTATTTCCATATTTGACCCCTTAAACTGTCTTTGGTAATATCCTCTAATCATAATTTTAAAGTCATCGGACTCTTCTTCAGATTCCTTCCTGTGATTTGGATAGATCAGTATGCTGTGTTCACAGAATAGCTTAACTCAGGTGAGAATTTTTATTCCAAGCCAGAACTGAGTTTGATTTGGTAGTTGAGTTACTTTAATCTTAAATGAAGTCACAGTTTGGCCTGGTCTGGCCTAGTTCCTGACAAGAGGGAAAAGGGACTCATGGACCCATGTCCCAGGAGAGGGAAATAGGCCAAGATGAGGAAAACAGCAGTAACGATCTAAGGGAAAAAAAAACTTTATTTACTAAATATGATAGCAGAATGTGAGATGATACGATATAATACAATATGATTGGAATTTAAGCTAAGAAATCAAATAAAATGAGAGAGAGAGAGAGAGTTTCTGAAACTGAAGCCCTTACTCTAGTGCTGTAGGTGAGACAGCCAGGAGCACAGAGAGCAAAGAGACAGTCTTGTGACTCCCTGACAGTCTTATCTTTCCCCCCAAACGGAACTATGAAGTCTTCTGGGAACTGTAGTTCATTCTTCTGAGACCAAGTAACCCCAACTACTGACAATCTACAGAACTGTAGTGTTAAGTCTTTAACTCCTAGTGTGCAATGTGATGTTATGTGGAATACCAATCAAAAATCATAAAGCCGTGACAAATCAGTATCACCTTTATATGTATTTATGTTTATAACTTTAAGGAAATGTTTTCTTGATGCAGTCGTTAATCATTTACATAAAATTAGTCCTAAGTTTCCTTTTCCTCAGTAAGTAATGTAAGTAAAAGCCCTAAATTTACTTGTAGAGGACATTAGTGGCTTCATATAAATGCCTCACCAGTACACTTAATTAGTTGTAGGATCTTACGCCGTCTTTCAAGAAGTGCTAACCGTGTCATTTATGTCAACAATTAAGGGGGAAATTAAATGCAAAGAAATATTTAGTGTCTAAATATAACAACCATGAGATAAAATGCATTTCAGCTAAAGGGTGAAGAAAAAAGTCATATTCTCCCTCAGCAAATGCAAAACTTCAAAGGCAATCTAAGCCTGTCAACCTGCTAATCTCAAGTGGTAACAGAACTGAATCTGTCAGGAAGCACTAAATGTGTCCCCAAGAAATGTTTTTCCACAGAAGACACAATATCATTGAAAGCACAGAAAAATACTGCACTTAAAACCACCAACAATGCGGCATTATTATTCAGTACTAAACTGCAAACTGAATTCCACGCTTGCAACTCTCTTCTTTTACTTCAATTGGTGATTATATTTTGCTATACAACAGTAGGATGAATTTAAAAGGAAGACTGTTGAAATACTGATTAAAAGACATCTTTTAGTCTTAGCATTATTTAATCACAGAATAACAGAATAATCCAGGTTGGACATGACCTCAGGAGCTCTCGGTGCCGACCTCCTACTTAAGTAGGGACAGCCAAGACAGTACAGCAATATATGACAGCTGCAGAAGCTGGCCCAAATCTTGTGAAAATCTGCCTTCTGAAGTCAGTGGAGCAATATAAATATAATATCAGAGTAATAGGTAGTAAATAGGCAGAAGGCTCATCCTTAGCCACAACAGTGGTATGCAGCAAGGAAGAGCTGTACCAGTCTTGTAGCAGGGGGTTACATCTGGAAGGCATTTGGAAGGGGAAGTGGAAGGAGAAGGAAGTATTCTCCTTCCCTTGATAACAAGCAATAGTGTTTGCTGGGTTGCACACTGCGGTCTGTGAAAAAACATGTGGCCTAATAAAACAGGAAGCAATGAAATCTGCTGAGTTTTGACTACTGAGGTAATCGGATTATTACAGAAAAGGGGCAAAGAAGTTCTGTGCCGCTCCTGCCTCAGACTGAGTTAGTAAGAACAGTTCAGTGAAGAAAGTCATGCTGCAGTGAGATATCCTAGACCAGAACGTAGCCTGAGACACATATTTTTCACCTAACTCAGAAGTTAAGTTTAAGAACATTCTAAATCCTTATTTCCTCATGCACTCCTCCCAAAGGAAGGCTTACAAAAAAGTAACAAGGTATAACAGGGCAAGGTGGAGGGAAAAAATATAGGACAAGACAGGTATGCTCTAAAGCAGCAAAGTGATATAATAACTGGTACGGACAGGCTGGTGTGTCATACTGAGTCTTTATGTAGACAACATAATTTCCTCCTTATCTTCTCTGCCAAATCTGTCATGCTCCACCTCCACAAAATTTAGTAATGAAACCACAGATGACCAGATTCCAGAGGAACTATCCAAGTATACATTAGCTGATCATCTCACAGAGTCACAATCACAGAATCACAAAATTGTTAGTGTAGATATCTCTGGAAGCCATCTGCTCCAACCCCTGCTCAAGCAGGGTCACGAAAAGCCAGTTGCCCAGGCCTGTGTCCAGGCAGCTTTGGAAAACCTCCAAGTGGGGAGACTCCACCACTTCTCTGAGCAATCTGTACCAGTACCCAGTCCCTCACACAGTAGAAGTGCTGCCTGATGTTCAGAGGGAACCCCTCTGTGTTTCAGTTTGTGTCCACCTCTAAGCAAAAGGTCAAATATTTGACATTAATTGTGTTAAACTGCTCCATCTCATTAGGTTGGATTGAGCATTGTTTATCCTCAGGAACACCGATCATATGCTGTATTAGGGTTTGCTCAAAAAGAAGAAAACCATGTCAAATTCTCAACCTCTGTGACTATTATCACCAAAAATAAAAGAGAAAGTTTCAGAGTAGAGAAAGCAACAGTGTAGAGAATAACAGTTTTGCAAACTCAATTTGGCTTGAATCAGAATTTCTTCAATTTCTTCCAAAGCAACTTGTATCAGAGAATATAGATAACAGCAGATTTTCAGTAAGACCTCTGTGTTCTCCAACTGTGGAGCCACAGAAGTGGTATTTGTGACCTTTCGTTACCATTCTGTGGCCCCTGCATTGACAGCCCATGTTTTATAACAACCAGAGACTGGCTGTTTCACATGATAGGATGAACAGCCAGATAATCCAGTAAGGCAGAACACCTTCCATCTCACTTGGAAGGCATCCTCAAAGTGCAGATAACAGCTATTTATCCTGGGGTGTTCTCCTGTTCATTGGCAGCAAAAGCTGAGAGTTGAGTAATCCATGGCTTTCTGTAGCCCTTTGGTGAACTCTAGTAACCCTACTGCCTGCTGCTACTTACTTGGCATGAACTATACAGGCAGGTTCAAAAATTCCCTTGTGAGCTGGCACTTCTCAGAGATGCAATTTTGCAAATGGTTACTAGTCTGCACTAGAATAACCCCAGGACTGGGACAAAAACAGTCATTGATAAACACCCTCCCAGAGAGGCCATGTACATAACAATAGCTTATGTTCTGCATTTAATTATAATTTTGCAAGCATGCATGGGAAGTAAACACATCTGCTAAGCAATAACTGTATATGCAAGAACAATCAATACAGGAGTTCCATCAAAGAAAGAAAACCTGCTGAAAATTGTATTTGCTAACTTAGTTACTTCTTGTTTGTAGCTAATTAACATAACTTCTAGGGTGTGTTGGGACATCTTAAATCAGTGATTTCATTTTGTGCTTTTTAATTATAATTACTCAAATACCACATGAACTACCATCTATATCTTTTATTAGGTCAAATTTGCAAACTGGCCACAGTAAGAAGCAACAAGCACTAATGGAGTAACTCAGATTTAACTGCAGTGCCTCTAGCAATTAGACAATATAGCATCAATGCAATTACAGCAAAAAATGGTTCAGTCAGTACACCAAGTAGCCAAAATGCTTGCATGGCCCTTGCTAAAATATATGTAAGTAAATGTAATGTGCATGTATATATACATATACCTGTGTTTGAGTGTGTGTACATTTTTATGTGAGTTTTAACACAGAAATATGACTAAAATGTTAAAGACAGCCTAGAAGGATTTCCGTATATAAGTCTGTTCCACTGTCATTGTGCATGACCGAAAAGCAGTTATTTTTATCATGAAGTCACAAACCACACAATATTCCTTTGGTTTTCTGATCTACAAGTGTATGTTTGCACCTGGATTTGGATCCTGGTGACCTAAAAATTTCCATTAAATTCTCAGAACACATTATAGATGGTACTGAATGGCCCAGAAAGACTCCTCATTTGCAGTTATATGATCTGTGTTTAATTTGGGTTGTTAAGGCAATACTGGAGGCCTCTAGTCCAACTTATAACCCAAAGCAGGGTCAGCCATGAGACCGAATCAGGGTCCTCATGGATTTGTCCTTAAACCTTTAAGGATGGAGATGGCACAACTACTCTGAGCAGTCTGCTGTACTGCTTGTCTGTCCTCATAACAGTACAGTTTCTCCTTACATAAATCTGGACCTCTCCTTTCCAGATTGCTGTTTTCTACCCTCCCGCCATTCACTGCTGTCTCCTCAAACAAGTTTCAAGTTAACCAATAGGACTCTGACGTTAAAGCTCCATCAATTTGGAGAAAATACGGATGCCCATATGGTAAATTTAAGCCTTCTGAACAGGTAGTGATTTTCTTTGGTCCCTTTACAAGTTGTTGAGGACCATCAACAAAAAAAAAGCACTGTCAGGATACATTCACAAGCACAGGAAAGAATGGCATGTCAAGTTTCAGCTCTGAAGAAAGAGGAAACAGAAGGGTAGAGTACCACTCTAAGCAGAAAGGTAAGTCTCAGCAGCAGACAGCTAACAATGGAGAAACTCGACATAGCAGGCAGAGTAATTTTATTAAGCAGCAGAGGAAAAAGTTTTAATGGAGAGAGTATCATCTCAGGTCACTAATGAGGAAGAGCTGGCACCCAGACTGCTGTAAATCTGTTGAGTTCCGTTTCATTCAGTGGAGATATATGACTCTAACACCGCCTCAGGATCAAGCCTGAAGTATCTTATTCCCTAAGGAGTTATTGTTTGTCTCATTCTATGTATCATCTTCCATGCGTTACACCAGCAGGGAGTTGCTTGTTATGTCTGTGCAGTACCACACTGCATGACAATTCATTCCTCACTGACATGTCAGAAATTTTTTTAATGAGGTGCTTCTGCTGCTCCAAAATAGGGTGAATGTTGAATATTAAGTTTCGCTGTTTACATTCAGCATTCATTTGGATCAAGTGGCAAATGATGGTTCTTCATGGCATAGTTTAAACTTCTTTCACCACATTCCTGTTGTTTAAACAAATAATAATTACTCATTTTTCCTTCACTGTCACAAGGCAAAGGAGGAAAAGTCATTGCAAGGACAGAGAGTTCTGACAGAAAGTTTGCAGGATGCTAGAAGGATTCTAGGCACTTTACTTGCACAACTGTTTGGTGAGACTGAATGAGGGCTATGTAAAATAGAAGGAAAGAATAGAAGGATCTTGTTCAGGTTGAAAATAAAAGCTACTCCTGAGACAAGGTTGTGCATATTTTTCATTCTAAGTGAAGCTGAAACTGCAATCTGATGAAATTCTGGTATCAATAATAGAATCACAGAGGCATCTGAGTTGGTAGGGACCTTTAAAAGTCATCTAGTCCAGATCCCCTGCAATGACCAAGGATACCTACAGGTATCTCTCAACATCTCGATCAGGTGCTCAGAGCCCCCTCCAGCCTGACCTTGAGTGTCTCCTGGGACAGGGCATCCACCACTTCTCTGGGCAACCTGTGCCAGTGCCTCACCACCCTGACTGTAAATAATTTCTTTATTTAGTCTAAATCTCCCCTTCTTTAGTTTGAAACCATTTCACCTTCCCCTATCACCACAGATCCTGTTCAACTGTCTGTCCCCATCCTTCTTACAGTCCCTCTGTAGATAATGAAAGGCCGCTCTCAGGTCATCTTGCAGCCTTCTCCAGGCTGAACAGCCCCAGCTCTCTCAGCCTGTCCTTGTAGTAGAGGTGTTTCACCCCTTGGATCATTCTCATGACCCTCCTCTGGATATGCTCCAACAGGTCTGTGTCTCTCCTGTACACATCTGGACACAGCTCTCCAGGTGAGGCCTCACCAGCACAGAGCAGAGGGGCAGGATCACCTCACTGACCTGCTGGGCACATTGCTTTTGATGCAGCCCAGGATATGGTTGGCTTTCTGGGCTGTGAGGGCACATTGCTGGCTCATGACCAGTTGTCATCCACCAGTACCCCAAATCCTTTCCATCAGGGCTGTGCTCCATCCTTTTGTCCCCCAGCTTGTAGTGATAGTGGAGTTTGCCACAACCCAGCTGCAAGACACTGTGGATTTGTTGAATCTCATGATGTTCACTTGTGCCCACTGCTTGAGCAGGTCTGGGTCTCTCTGCATGGCATCCCATTCCCCAAGCATGTCAGATTTATGTAATATGCGAACTTGCTAAGGGTGCACTCAATCCCACAGTTGTTGGGTTAAAAGTCATTCTATGACATTGCTCTAGATCTTTAATTATGTCCCCTGTCAAGGCAGGCACTTACGTAAATGCTAAACTCTGACTTCAACAGGATCATTCACATGCTTCCAAGTTAAGACATACACTTGATAGAGTGTCTTGCTAAATCATGGCTGAGTTGGATTAATTTCAGAGCCAAACTAAGTAAGGATTGTCACAGATTAAAAGAAGTTAGGTTGGCTCCTAAAATGATATGCAGTATCACATGCTAGGGAAGATAGAATACAAAGGTTAGAAAGAATTATGATACAACATGATTCACATTATACTGATTTTTAATGAGTCTGTGAGGTAGATCTTCTGATGATGTAAATCAGAATAACAGCCTCACAGCTGACAAAATTATGTTAGTATGTGTTTGCTGAGATTTACTGGCAGAATAATAGGATGGTAAAGTAAAGAACTCAGAAGTCCAGTTTCCCAGGGCTGTACACCAAGTCTTAGCTGTGCCACCTCATGCCTAAGTGGTGCAACTGCAATACAGGCTTCTATCCCACAATACCTATTCACACTTTCTTTGCATAGTTAATGAAGAATCTGAGCTACATTTACTTTTACACAAGCGCTCCTAGTGTAGCTTTTCCTCACTCTTTAGTTAAATACCCTATCCATCTGCAGGACACCAAATCAGATCCAGATTTCCCAGTGATGTCTCAGTTAAAAAATATATACACATAGTAAAGTTTATGACTCCAACATTAAAAAAATACAAACAAAATATACAGAAAAAAAAAACCAAACAGGTACTTGAGATATACTTGAAACTTACCTGTTGAGAGATACAAAAAATATGTTTAACACAAGAATAAAAAGGAAAAGGCAAAGTTCATGCTGAAGCTATATGGAGTCATAGCAGCAATACAGAAAACAAGCTTTAACTATCCTGCTCATTTCTCAGCTGTTGTGCACAGGAGTCACCAGTGACAGTAAGGGATATAAAGGCAGAAAAAGATAAAAATACATTTTTAGTATAGCTGATGCTATGTGAATGCGTTTACATTCATGAAACAATTGTGATAATAAGAGCTTAACAAAATCTTCCCAAAACACCGTACATCAACAGGAATAACAAACCTGCACAGAGTTGCTAAGATTTCAATTTAATAGCTATCATCAACAGGATAGGCTCTGAAAAAGCACTTAAGCTCCTGGCGGCTGTTATTGATGTGATGTTGATATCCATTCTCACCACTAGTAATTAACAAGAGGAGCTGCCCAAGAGAAGTAGCTGCCCAAGAGACTCTGGAGCTCTTAAGCCACATTAAAGAGAGGACAGTCTTTTAACTTCCCTCCACAGTCCTTCTATTATTTTACGTTATTTATCTTCTTTCCCTCTGCGCACATGGACATAGAGTTTTAACACAGGTTTGACACCAAACACAAAGCTAAACTGTAGGCAATGACTACTTTGGGGAAGGTATAAACACACTGAGTTAACCACTAAATAAGAAAACAACATGTTGCTCATTTCCAACAAGGGTGAAAGCAGACCTATTTTCTCCTTACAAACCTTGTCAGAATTGTTGTGCAATAAACATGCAATCTATTTTGTGGATTCATACCAGGCCTGAAGCAGTTTATTTCTGCAGCAACAGGAGAGAATGCAAAGCAATAGAGGTTTAGCCCTCTGTCAATATGAACTTTGACTTACAATACATTAGTAGGTCATGTATACATTTACAGCAGATATGAACTGCTCTGTGAAAGTGCCTGATATGGCAGAGAAGCACAGGCATAGAAGGGAACTTTGTTCCAACAGACGTATCTGTGGGTTCCTGCTAACTGAGAATCTGAAGCTGTATGGCTTCAGCATACCTTTATCCAGATCATCCATCTCTCTCTTATGACACTGCTGTATCTTTGACAAGCCGTTAGGCATAAGAAGGTCTGTTCCTAGACAATTTGTTATCTGAAACATAGCAATGGTTCATGTGTCAAAAGTGCTTTTTTTGCTCCTCCTGTTGCTGACTGGCTTATTAAGATTTAACAATAATTCAGACTATTATCTTCTTAGAATGGGGGTATCCAAAGAAGCAGAGGTTCTATAGCATCAGAATTTATTGATGGAGCAATGTTGGTTGTTCTTCACTGAGCTGTGCTTTATTCCACTGCCTTTGTGGTTATCCTAGCTATTATTCATCTGGTAGATAATACATATCTCTACAATTCTACAAGTATCTGAAAGGAGGTTGTAAAGAGAAAATTGTCTTTTCTCAAGTGACAAGTGATAGGACATGAAGAAGCAGTCTCAAGTTGCTCCAGAGGAGGTTTAGATTTGATGCTAGGACAAGTTTCATCATAGAGACTCATGAAGTATTGCAATGAGCTGCCTAGCAAGTGGAGTTTCCATCTCTGGAGGTATTTAATAGGTAAATGGACATGGCACGAAAGGATATGGTTTAGAGTTGAGACTTGATAGGTCAGGTTAAAAATTTGACCTGGAGATCTTGAAGGTCTTTTCCAACTTACTGGACTCAAGAACTCTATGATCTGCTCTAGAGACCACTCCCCCCAGTGCTTGTGTGGCAATTAGGTAAACCGATATTCCAGGCTGACAGTACAGTCCTCTTCCTATCTGACAGTAATTCCTGGCATTACCAAAATCTTATCTCTAAACTGTATTTGTTAAATAGCTTGCTACATTAGTGAATTTAAACACAAAACACATGATCCCCTGGCATGGTAGTCCACCAGACTTGAGATCTGCAAAAAAAAGTCTGTTTTCTAAAAGTAGAAGAAACATAACTAAAATGCCTTTTTAGGAAGGCATTTTCTGGGTTATTAGTTCAACACTTATGTTATTTAAAATATTTTACTTTTTAAAATTGAATTTTGGGGGACTAGCAAAACTTGTCATAGCACTTACTGACCAAAAGCTACAGGATACTTTTATATTTTTGTTGATACTCATGCAAAATTAAAGTGCTCCAGGCCTAACTCTTAGCTGAGATTCTTCTTCTGCTCTGAAAAGGATGTGTTGTTTCAAAATGGCACCAAGAAAAGAGAGCTATCAGACTTTCAAATTATTCTTTCATCACAAGGTTACAGTACTAACTTCCTTTCTCCTGCTTGTGCCAAGCAAGCTGTTTGTCCTCTTTCTTCCCTCACCTAACTCCCAACATGCAACTTTATGTGCTGATCTTCTTAATCAGAACTCTTCTAGATAGCCTGTTCTCTACTGGGCTTTGCCCTAAATAATAGAATCACAGAATGGCCTGGGTTGAAAAGGACCACAATGATCATCGAGTTTCAACCCTCCTGCTATGTGTAGGGTCACCAACCACCAGACCAGGCTGCCCAGAGCCACATCTAGCCTGGCCTTGAATGCCTCAAGGGATGGGGCAGCCACAACCTCCTTGGGCAACCCATTCCAGTGCTTTAACACCCTCTGAGTGAAAAACTTCCTCCTAATATCTAACCTAAACCTCCCCATCTTAGTTTAAAACCATTCCCCCTTGTCCTATCACTATCCACCCTCATAAACAATCATACCTTCTCCTTTTTATACACTCCCTTCAAATATTGGAAGGCCACAATTAGGCCTCTCCAGAGCCTTCTCTTTTCTAAGCTAAACAATCCCAGTTCCTTCAACCTTTCCTCACAGGAGAGGTGCTTCAACCCTCTGATCATCTTAGTGGCCCTCCTCTGGACCCATTACAAGAACTCTGTGTCTTTCTTGTACTAGAGGCCCCAGGCCTGGACACAGTACTCCAGAAGGGGCCTCACAAGAGCTGAGTAGAGGGGCACAATCACCTCCCTCTCCCTGCTGGGCACCCCTCTTTTAATGCAGCCCAGAACACAGTTGGTGGATCCTTCACATCCATACCTCTCCAATTTAGAGAGAAGGATGTGATGAGGGACCATGTCAAAGGCCTTGCAGAAGTCCAAGTAGATGACATCCATTGCCCTTCCCCCATCCACCGAAGCTGTCACTCCATCATAAAAGGCCACCAAATTGGTCGGGCAAGATCTGCCCTTGGGGAAGCCATGCTGGCTGTCTCAGATCTGGGAGATGGGGTAGCACAAAGGAGATATTTTTTGCTTGACTTCACAGCAACAAATTGCAAACCTGACATGCAAAGGTGCAAGGAGAAGAGGTAATGTCATGTATTGTGGAACAAAGCCTGCGGAAGTGCTGTACAGCTACTAGGAGTCAAGCGAAGGACTCTGCAATGTGGACAATCAGCAAGTCAGAATTTGAGGGCAATTTAAAGGTCAGACCTTAAGTACAATACAAACACACTAAGATCAGTGAGAGGGACTTGCGGTCATTGCAGGACTGGCTGTCACACATAGAAGACTTTGACATCTAAGAGCATAAGTGTGGCAGTGTTCAGATACTGAAGGTTGAAAAGAAGATGTGCCTGTCTGGAGAGAGTCTGCTCCTGCCAGTCAGAAAACTAAATCGGCAGGTCCCAGGCACAAACAGATCCCACCCACTCACCCATGCACATAGAGACATGGTGCTCTACCTTTCACTAGCAAAGAGTTGCCACTTGTCTGAGAGAGCAGCAACAACCCAAGGAATAGCAGCTGGAAAGGTGTAATGATGAAATGCTGATGCACCTGCTGAGTGACAAGAGGCAAAAGTTGAACATTTCAGTCTTTGGGAATGAAATGACTGTCTCACTACCTTAACTCAGTGTCCAAAGTGCAGCACGTTGGGAAGCTGCAGTTCCCAGCGAAGGGGCTGCCCAACAAGCCATCCAAAGGGCAGCAGGAGCTGCAAGCAATGGAGCTGCAGCTTAGCAAGAGACTAGGCCATCTTTAGATGTTGTTGGAAGCTACAACATCCAGCTGTATCTATAAAAATAGGGGGCAAATTCTACAGTGATATAAATCTGCACAGCATTCAAAGGATTCTTGGAGTTTTAAATAAAAAGAGGCGTAATCTCTGCTTTGGCTAACAGCTATTAATGTCTTCAGGGCATTAATGATAATTTTGTCCTCCTTTTGTGTAACTAACTGTAACAGTACTTTGACCTGCAGGTGGCCCTTAAGGTACTTAGGGAAACTAGTTAAACTGTAATAACAAACAGCTCTCACACTACACTGCATAACCCAAGACATGCAGAGTACATTAAATGAAAAATTCTGGATTTACCACTTTCTTCCCTCTATTTCTTGCCTCTATTTATAAGGCATACACCAGCTTTTCAGCTTTTAGTTTATCCTTCACTTTACATGTGATAATTGCCATAGCTTAAACAACTTCAGTCACGCTTTATGCCCTTGGGAAAACTGAGTTCCTTTACAAAATGTTGCAAAAAAAAAAAAAAAAAAAAAAGCCAGACTCTCCCTTACATGTTGTTTACAATACAACAGGCCAATAGTTAATGATCTCCTGAAATATAGGTGTATGTATATATGACTTTCATACCTTTTTTTTTTCCTTAACCTTCATCCGTGGCAGATCAGTGATCTGCTTAAAACATTTCTACCAGCGTAGGAAACAGAAATATGGAGCGGAGAATGAATTCCAGAACTGGGGCTATGGAGGGGAGGAATCTGTAGTTAAATATTTCTGACTTTGCTGAGCTGGTTATCATCTGAGACAAAATTACCATGATGCATTCCTTACAGAACTTTTATTCTGCACTGCCTTCTACTTTTCCTAACAATTATCACATACATAAAGGTGTAACAAAAGTGTTTGATGTGCTCTGAAACTGGAATGGAAGCATATTATGCCATGCTCACCCAGGTGTGAATAACATTATAAGGTGCAAGCAAAAGGGACAGCAAGCCAGCTGATCTTTCTTATTAGGCACCAGGAAGCAGTATGTTGTTCCCAAGTGCCAGCTATGGAGCAGCTATTAGTCTGTCAACAGCTGAAGTAACAAAGTGGTAGAAGAAAAAAGAAATTAGAAGCATGTTAAGTTATTGGAATTTGACCCTTGCTTAGCAAGTCTGTTTTTATAGAAGTTCAATATTTTTATAATATCTATATAGGTCCAATAAAGTTGTTAAGAGAGGTGTAGCACATTAGGCTATATTGCACCAATCCATTTTGGCTCACTTCTTAGCTACTATTGGTATTTTTCAGCCTTTGACAGCTGAGGGCATATCTGACCTCAGCTCTCCAAAAAGCTTTGTCCGTGTGTGGGCTGGACTTAATCAGAAGAAGAGAATACACATTGTCATAGATGAAGCTTGCAATATTACAGAAGTCAAACTGCTTACACAGCAGTCTTGATCTGAGATACGTTATATGCATCTTTCATTACCACACTCTTCCAAAATGAATGAGTAGTCCAACTTGTAGAATTGAACTTCAGCTTTAATTGCACTATATCTTTTGCCTTACTAGAGACAAACATTGCCTGTATTTCATCCCTGAATTATTTCAGGCTTCTTTTCATCTGTTGTTAATTCGGAGGCTTTGCTACAATAGTCACTTCCATTCTCATTCTCTTTCATCACCTGTCACATCCACTCTCTCCCAGTGTCAGTCTTTACCCTATCTCCCAAGTGCAGGAAAAAGAAAACCAGCTTCCAAAACAGGGAAGAACACATTCTGAATGACCTACATATTTCCACCTTATCTTGCAATATCAGTTTCTACAGTGACTGTAATGAATACATGCACAAATCAAGCAACCTCAATTTTTTAACCTTGCTTTTCTACTTTCTTGAGGTGATGAATTTTAATGTCTATTGCTCCAGGATGTCCTTAACAATGCTAGGTCACAGTATGGGATCAGGAGAGATGAACATCAGTTTACAGTGCATCCTATGCACTGCTCTTAACCAATCTTTGCATGAAGCAACATCTATAGAGTGAAAATTAAAACAGACAAGACTGGGACTGCTAATTTTACTGATTTGACTTGCTTCGGTGGAAGGGGGAAGGGTGGTGGATGTCATCTACCTGGATTTCTGCAAAGCCTTTGACATGGTCCCTCACCACATCCTTCTCTCTAAATTGGAGAGGTATGGGTGTAAAGGATGGACAGTTCGATGGATTAGGAATTGGTTGGCTGGATGCAGCCAAAGGGTTGTTATCAATGGTTCTGAGGCAGGGCGAAGGCCAGTCACAAGCGGTGTTCCTCAGACATTGGTCTTGGGACCGGTGCTCTTCAACATCTTCAACAATGACACAGACGATGGCATCAAGTGCACCCTCAGCAAGTCTGCGGATGACACCAAGCTGAGCAGTGCAGTGGATACACAGGAGGGAAGGGAAGACATCCAGAGGGTCCTGGACATCCTGGAGAAGTGGGCCCATTGGAACCTAATGAGATTCAACAAGGCCAAGTGCCGGGTGCTGCAGTTGGGTCAGGGCAATCCCAGGTATTTATACAAACTGGGGGAAGATATCCTTGAGAGAGGCCCTGGGGAGAAGGACCTGGGGGTCCTGGTGGACGAGAAGCTGGACATGAGCCGGCAGTGTGCACTTGCAGCCCAGAAGGCCATCTGTGTTCTGGGCTGCATTAACAAAGGGGTGGACAGCAGGGAGAGGGAGGTGATTGTGCCTGTCTACTCAGCTCTTGTGAGGCCCCTTCTGGAGTACTGTGTCCAGGCCTGGGGCCCCCAGTACAAGAAAGACACAGAGCTCTTGTAATGAGTCCAGAGGAGGGCCACTAAGATGATCAGAGCACTGGAGCACCACTCCTGTGAGGGAAGATTGAAGGAATGGGGATTGTTCAGCTTAGAAAAGAGAAGGCTCCGGGGAGACCTCATTGTGGCCTTCCAGTATTTGAAGGGAGTGTATAAAAAGGAGAAGGTACAATTGTTTATGAGGGTGGATAGTGATAGGACAAGGGGGAATGCTTTTAAACTAAGATGGGGAGGTTTAGGTTAGATATTAGGAGGAAATTTTTCACTCAGAGAATGGTGACACACTGGAACAGGTTGCCCAAGGAGGTTGTGGCTGCCCCATCCCTGGAGGCATTCAAGGCCAGGCTGGATGTGGCTCTGGGCAGCCTGGTCTAGTGGTTGGCGACCCTGCACATAGCAGGGGGGTTGAAACTTGATGATCATTGTGGTCCTTTTCAACCCAGGCCATTCCATGATTCTATGATGATTTAACAGTCTAGGAGTTCTTATGAGGATGGCACTGTAAATCAATTTAGCAGCTACTCAGCTGATATAAAGCAGCATTTTTCTCTAATGTAACCCACTGACCAGGTGAGAATGTGAATCTTTCCCAGTCTTGCACTGAGAAGGCAGGCTGTGCAGTGCAGGCTGTAGAGAAAATTTCCCACTTATTCCCTCACAGTAGCCATTATATCATCAAAGTTTTAACTGCCAGCTGTGTACATCTTCTAGCATCTGCCTTTCTTTTCAGAAGCAAATTTCTTACTTGACGGATTCTCAACAGTAATTGTTGTACTGTTTAACTCAGTACTCCTAGAAATACTGTGTTTTTCAGACGTCTTTTAGAAATAGTACCCAACAAACAACTTCTCCAGAATATCACAGTATCTATTTCATAAACAGTGGGAGCATTTCTTACATTAAGGGTGTAGATCTGCAAATGCTCCTCATCCTGTTCAAGACATAGAGTACATGAAGTTATAGTAGAATATTATGAAATAGTTGGTTAAGTTAATGTGCTTGCAATAGACTTCTCCCATAAATGTTGGCTCTGGTGCAAACATCTCTATTACTCAGATGTCTCCAAGTTCAGCTGATATCTCCATCAGCATGAAAGAACATGAAAGTTGTCTCATGTTGGGGAAGACGAAGGTATCCAGCATAAGGAAGTACTTTGAATAATTCACCACTTACTATTTATTCCCTAGGGGAATTTATTGTATTATAGAATCCTAGAATGGCTTAGGTTGGAAGGGATCTGAAAGCTCACCCAGTTCCGATCCCCCTGCCATGGGCAGGACTGCTCCCCACCAGTTCAGGCTTCTCAGAGTCCCATCCAACCTGGCCTTGAGCGCCTCCAGGGATGGGGCATCACAGCTTCTCTGGGCAGCTGTGCCGTGGCCTCACCACCCTCTGAGTAAAGAGTTTCCTCCTAATATCTAAATCTCCCTTCTTTTGTTTAAAACTATTGCCCATTGTTCTACCACTAACATTCTACATGAAAAGTTGGTTACTATCTTATTTATAGGCTTCTTTAAACACTGAAAAGCAACAGTGATGTCTCCCTGGAACCTTCTCTTCCAGGCTGAACAAGCCCAGCTCCCTCAGCCTTTCTTTATGAGAGAGGTGCTTCAGCCCTCTGATCACCCTTGTGGCCATCCTCTGGACCCTCTCCATCAGCTACACATCTTTCCTGTGCTAGGGGGCCCAGGCCTAGACACGGTACTGCAAATGGGCCCCACAAGGGCAGAGCACAAGGAGACAATCCCTTCCCTCTTGTAGGAATGGAATGTTGTTTCTGCATTAGAACTAACAATATAACTATTTTACTAATAGTTCTTTTCAAGGGGAGTCTTTTTACTTCGTCAGGAGTCTCTACTAGTCTTCCCATGCTCAGGTGAAGTGATTTATAGTCACAGAGATTAGGTAGATGAAGTAATTTATAGGGACAAAGACTGCAGCTCTTGTCTGTCCAGCTGTCTGGAATACCTCCAAGCCTTGAGTTAAAGGCAAGTTAGACATCCCACTCCCAAACAGTGTGATAATGCCTTTACAAGGATATCAGTAGGCTTGTTATATTGGAAGACTACTAATGCTTGGTGCTGGACAGACAGGACCTGAGTGATAGAGAATTTAAGGAGGAGAAGTTAAATATTTATGTTTAGCCAGTATGAATATATATGTAATGTTTTGTCACATGCTCATATGCACTGCAAGAATATCCTGCATGAGACTGATCAAACCAGAGAACAAATCATGACATGACTACGGAAGTGCCTGAAGAGGCATCGGGAAAGCCTGGCACCCCCAACCCCAACATCCTCCCTTCCCCTTTCCCCCTCTTTCCCTTTCCTAAAGGAAAGAACTGTCCTTTGGACAGAAAGGAAGAGCCCTTGGAGAGAATCACCATGATAGAAAGGGTACTGTTGGTGATCTGTTAGTGATCTGGATGAGGAGATTGAGTGCACCCTCATTAAGTTTGCAGATGACACCAAGTTGAGAGGAAATGTTTATCTGCCTGAGGGTAGGAAAGCTCAGAGGGATCTGGACAGGCTGGATTGATGAGCTGAGGCCAATGGTGTGAGTTTTAAGAAGATCAAGTGTCAGGTCCTGCACTTTGGTCACACCAACCCCATACATTGCTACAGGCCCAGTGCAGAGTGGCTGGCAAGCTGTGGGAAGAAAAGGATTTGGGGGTGTTAATTCACAGCTGGCTGAACGTGAGCCATCAGTGTGCCCAGGTGGGCAAGAAAGCCAAGGGCATCCTGACTTAGAAACAGTGTAGTCTGCAGGACTAGAGAGGTTATCATCCCTCTGTACTCAGCACTGGTGAGGCCGTACCTCGAGTGCTGTGTTCAGTTTTGGGCCCCTTACTACAAAAAAGGCATCAAGGCTCTGAAGCGTATCCAGAGAAGGGCAACAAAGCTGTGAAGTGTCTGGAATAGAAGTATTATGAGGAGCAGCTTAGGGAGCTGGAATTCTTCAGTCTGGAGAAGAGAAGGCTCAGGGGAGACCTTATCACTCTCTACAACTACTTGAAAGGAGGTTATAGTGAGGTGGGAGTCAGCCTCTTCTCCCAGGTAACAGTGATAGGACAAGAGGTAATGGCCTTAATTTGCACCAGGGAAGGTGCAAATTGGTTTGGATATCTGGATATCAGAACAAATTTCTTCTCAGAAGGAGTGGTGAGGTGTTGGAACAGGTTGCCCCGTGAGGTGGTTGAATCACCAACCCTGGAGATGTTCAAGAACTGTTTAGACATGACACCAAGTGACATGGTTTAGTGGGCATGATAGGAATGAGTTGATGACTGGACTAAATAATGAATGAATGGAGAGCTTGTAGATGCGAATTAAGGAGCAGGGTAACATAGGTGACACTGAGATCAGGAGCTCGGGTGGGTCTAGTGTTTGAACACATAGGGGTTGAATAAGCTAGCTTTAGAAACCAGGGAAGGAGGAGGACATCTCGACATTTCTTGGTCAGCTGTGCAAACACATAGAAAGGAACAATATGGAATGAATGGCTTTGACCGGCTTGAATGCACTGTAAAAAGGTCAGACCAAGGAAGACGTCGAGCCTTCGCGAGGAAGACTTCTGACTTTATCCCCACGACCACCAGAGGGAGACCCCTACTACAGACAGCGCATGCGCCAGGGGAGGGTTCGTATGTAAATGAATTCCTGGAAGGATAATGAATATGTAGATGGCTTCCAGGAAGTCTGCTGAATATGTATGGCCTTGGCTTACAAATCTGTAGCGCTTTTGTTTGCTGGTGTGCAAGTTAGGAGGAGCTATCCCCCTTGCACCCGGCATCTGCACAGTGTTGATTAAACATACCTGATTTTATAAGTACTTTGTGGTTATAGAGTTTAATTCCGCACGTCAATACTGTTGTGAATGTTTACTACTAATGCTTACTACAGGCCACCTGATCAGTAGGAGGAAGTTGATGAGGCCTTTTACAGGCAGCTGGAGGTAATTTGAACAGACACTGGTTCTTACAGGGAACTTCAATCATCCTAATATTTGTTGGATAAGAAACACTGCCAGGCACATATGGTCCAGGAGGTTACTGTAAATGCACCGAAGATAACTTCTTCATGCAGGTGGTGGAGGAGCCAACGAGGTGAGGTGCACTGCTGGACCTTGTTGATACAAATAAGGAATGTCTGGTTGGGGACATGAAGTTTAGGGGCAGCTTGGGATGCAGAGATCATGAGATTGTGGCATTCAGGAGCCTGTGTGGAAGAAGCAAAGCAATACGTAGGATTGCAACGCTACACTTCAGGAAAGCCAACTTTGACCTTTTGAAAGACCTACTTGGAGCTACCCCACAAGCTAGAGTGCTGGAAAGTAAAGGGGCCAAGCTGGTCAATACTTAAATGCCATTTATTCCAAGTCCAAGATTGGTGTATATCTAAGAGTAAAAAGTCAGGGAAGGAGGCAGGAGATATGCATGGATGAGCAAGGAGCTCATGGATAAACTCAAAGGGAAGGTCAAGGATAACAAGAAAGGCATCTTTAAGCAAGTCAACAGCAAAAGGAAGACCAGGGGAAATGGAGATCTGCTGCTCAATGAGATGGATGTGCTGGTAGCAGGGAGCTCTGAGGAGGTGGAGTTACTGAATGCTTTCTTTGCTTCAGCCTCCACTACTGAGACTGCTCCTTGGGAATCCCAGACCATGGAGGTAAGAGAAAGAGTCTGAAGGAAGGATGACTTGCCCTTGGTTTAGGAGGATCTGATCAGAGAGCATCTAGCCAAAATCAGCTCATACAAATCCATGGGCCCTGGATTGGATGTACCCGTGTGTGCTGAGGGAGCTGGCAGGAGTGACTGGTGAACTGCTCTTTATCATCTTTGAAAGGTCTTGGAGAGTGGAAGAGGTGCCTTAAGACTGGAGGATAGCCAGTGTTTTTAAGGAGGTCTAGAAGGAGGATTTGGACAACTACAGGGCAGTCAGCCTCACCTCCATACCTGGAAAGGGGCTGGAGTAACTTGTTCTGGATGTCATCTCCAAGCAAGTGGAAGAAACGAAGGTTATCAGGAGTAGTCAACATGGATTCACCTAGGCGAAATCACAACCAACCAACCTGGTAACCTTCTGTGATGTCATCATTGGCTTGGTTGGTGAGGTAGTGGATGTTGTGTATCTTGACTTCAGCAAGGCATTTGACACTGTGTCCCAGAACATTCTCATAGATAAACTTAGAAAGTGTGGGACAGATGAGTGGGGAGTGAAGTGGATTGAGAACTGGCTGACTGGTAGAGCTCCTAGTGTTATGATCAGCAGCACAGAATCTGGCTGGGGGCCTGTAGCTAGTGGAGTTCCACAGGGGCTGGTATTGGGTCTGTTCTTGTTCAATATCCTCATAAACAATCTGGATAAAGGGATAGAGTCCACTCTCAGCACGTTTGCTGGTGATACAAAGCTGGGAGGAGTGGCTGACACACCAGAAAGCTGTGCTACCATTGGTCTCAATAATTTCCCTCCCAACCCCTATGATTCTATGATTCTATGATCTTAGCAGTCTTTTCCAACCTTAATATTTCTACGATCTTTCCAGGCACATACATGAGGCTGACCAGCCTGTAGTTTACTGGATCTTTATTTCTACTCTTCTTAAAAATGGGAGAGATGTCTAGGAACTGCACTTAAAGATCTCTAGAGGTTCCTTCCAATCCCTGCAATTCTGTGATTCCCTTTTTCCAGTCACCAAGGACTTCACCTGGCAGCCATGACTTTTCAAGTATGATGGACAGTGGTTTGTCAACTACATCAAGAAGTTCCTTCAGGACCCTGGGATACATGTCAGCAGGCTCCATAGACTTGTGTATGTTCAGTCTCATCAGGTGGTCTCAAACTTGCTCTTTGCTTACAGTGGGAGGGATTTGGTTTCCCCAGCCCCTGCCTAGAGGTTCAGGAACATGAGATAAATGGGAAGGCTGATGGCCAGTGAAGACTAAGGGAAAGAAACTGTTGAGTACCTCAGCCTTCTCCATGTCAGTTGCTGCCAGTTCTCCCTTCTCATTTATCAGAAGGGGTACATTCTCCTTTGCCTTTCTCTTTTGATCTATATACCAGTAGAATTCATTCTTGTTATTTTTCAGATTTCTTTCCAAGGAGGTCCTCGTCCAGCCATACTGGCCTCCTGCGTCCTTTGCGTGATTTAATGTACTTGAGGATGGAAAGCTCTTGCAGTCTAAGAAAAGAGCTGCTAGCTATAGTCAGTTCCTGTGTTCACATGAACAGTTTCCCAGGGGAATCTCATCCACTAATTTTGGCATGTTTTATCCAAGCACCATGCACCCTGCCTGCTCTACCCCAATAAAGCAGTGGACTGCAGCTTTGCTCAGTTTATCTATCAGCAATCCTAAACATCACAAAACATGATTTACCAAAATCACATAACAAAGCTGGCACTTTTCTATAGCTAAATTGTTGTGAATCCTAACTATTGTAGTGTGTGCATTTGAGAGCTCTCCCGTTTTGTTGAAAGGGTAAAAGTTGCACTGTTTTTCTTGTTTCCATTATCCCCTGATGACTAATAAGAAGCCACACCCATCCTGTGAAAGAAGACTAAGCTACACTGATCCAATGTTTTTGACTGCCAAGTCTGCATAGCAGCATCAACTGTAAAGCGTAAGTGCAGAGCAGCTGCCCCTTAAAACAGTCACAGCTGGCTTACTATCCAACCAGCCATCTGCTCAGCTAACACAGATGGCTAAGAACAGATCAGCTCTGGTGTTTGCTCTCTTCGCTGGCTTCAGGTCAAAATAAGATGATTTTGATCTTCACATTATCAGAGAGATGACATCTTTCCGACTGTGGAAGGCTTCTGCAACAAGTAGGATAATGTCATGGTCAGCACGGAGAACAGGCAGAGCAGCTGCAGGAGGCAGAATGTTCACAGGGGCTACAGCAGCTACTTGGGACTCTCTTCCAGAGGAGACTGAGATGTCCGCACAGTGCACCACTCTCCTAAGCACATGCACAGACACAGAAACAAAGAGCTTCAGAGGACCCTCATGAAAGGATAAAGAAGTCTTTTTATGATTTCTCTTTATGAAACTGTGAAATACTCAGATACCATAGCAGCATCTAAGAAGGGAAAGAGAATTAAAAATGGAAGAAATGAAGCTGCGGAAAGAGTGAAAAAATAGGGCTTGAAGAAGAATATGGGCTACTTGAAGTCCCGTGCCTGTCCTCTAAGTCAGCTGGGATTTATTCTGCTGATTGTGTTACAGTGCTTTATTTTCTGAGGCTTCCATTCAGAATAGTCTCTGAGCAAGCTTGAAATCAAGTTCCAAGTAAGTGAATAATCCAGATGAAGTAGAAAAGATTGCTTGTGTGCCTAAAGTGCAGCATGTGTGTCTTGCTGAATAGAGATTAAAGTAATAACAGCAATTTCTAGAGGTAAAATATTTGCCACTCATATATTCATATAGTGTTTCACTTACTGGAAACATCCTGCAACGTGTCAGTTTTACTTCCAGCTTTATGAAAAGACAGAAACTGATAATGACACAGAAAATGGATGTATGCATGATAAGCTATTCAGTGGCAATAACAATCAGTGATATAAGGTAAATCTTCAGGATTCTCATTCTAAAATATCCTTGGTTTTGCTGTGAGGTGGTCACAGACTTAAAGTTGAACTTGCTCAGTTTGCCGAAGATAATATACAAGCCCTACTGAGTTCCAGTAAGGACCAAACATTCTTGTAGGAAAAATGAGTTTCTTTTAACAGTCTGGTAGCTAACAGAGCCCTGGTTCTTAAAGAGTTCACTGGAAATCTGGATGGACTGTGATAAAACAGAATGAATGAAAATTTGAAGGGAAAGAAAAGGTCAGGAAAACAGCAAAGAATCAAGCTTTTGATTTCTGTTGCAAATGGGAAGCATCTGTGAGGTTATTATACATTTTCATGTGAATCCTACTCCCTTGTGTTTCACTGTCATTTCACTGAAATGGGTAAAGAAACATAACTTACCAGGAATTCATGACTTTGTCTTATACTTCAAAACTGGATCCTCAGTGCAGCTGAGTAAATTTGGGATGGACTTTCTGATAATGGGTTTCCTGAACCTCTGCACAAAGCAGGGTTTTGAGCTGCAGATTGAGAGTTTGCCAACACTGTACAAAGGAACATTCTCTCCTGTTCTGTTCAGGTGAATTTGGGATCTAGATTGTTTACTCTCAGCAGCCTCCTTGCTCTGAATATCTTCAAAAGTGTCCTTCAGCTTACTCTCAATTAATTTTGATTTTCTTCAGACCACTATCAGTTTCTGATCTTGGCTGTAGCAAACCAAACACAATCTCAATTCAAAGCAAAAGCAAAACTGGGGGCAATTGAAATCACTAGAAATAACTCTGCAGAATATACTCAGCAAAAGCATCATTCTCCCTGTACACCCTAGAAAAGCCCACCTGCAAAAGCCAAAAGTGGGATCTCCCATTGCATTTCACTCTTTCAGTCAGGATGAGAAGATCTCTGAGAAAAGTCTGACAAAATCTGCAATATAATCTAGAAGGCAACTGCTTTCTTTTTTAATTACTATTTTAATTTTTTAGTGTTAGCATTTCTTACACTTCAGCACATGTCCATGCCTCCATGGGAGGTAAGCATGGATTCTGGAAATGTAGATTTTTTTTCGCAACAGAGGCACTTCAAACATTTTCTTGGGCTGAACACATCTCTCATTCTCTTCTCTGTTTCTGAGAAGCCAGCATAAGTCCTTCCACTCTCAAGCTATGCTCATAATATCAAAGCAGAGTGTCATCGCAACTCAATGCACTAAGACAGACCAGTAAGTGAACTTCTCTCATGGCCAAGAAAGATTTCATCACCTGTTCTGCACTAATCACACACAGTATTCACATTGGTGTCACTTTATTTCGCATCTAAATATTCCTGGAAGAATGTCTGGAATCTGAAACAGGCAAAGACAGCAAATTACAGTTTTAAGTCAAAACACACAGAGGCAGAAGCCTAAAGATGCTTACTCTTTTGTCATGGAGTTTGTCTGGATTTGCACCTTATAACTTCAGTGTCTAGACAGATAGGACAGTGACTAGAAAGCTAGCGCAAGGAGATGGAAAAGAATATCATAACAGTGATTTTTAGCCCAAGTTTCAAGTGACGCAATATAGCTGCTGCCTGAAAACAGATGTAGTGCTACATTCAGATTTACATATTCTGTGAACACATTCTATGAAAACCTTCTGTGAGATTCTCTGGTCTAATGAGGTTGCCATTGTAAGTCACAGTGTGCACTGTGTCCCAGTGTGCTGGGATCAAGGAGAAGGACAAGTGAGATTTATTTGTCCACCCATTCCCCAGGGTGATATTTAATAACATGACAACAAGTTGATGACATCGATGTTACTTGAGTAGTAGCACTCTGCCAGCTGACACTGATCATTCTTTGTGTTGCTCGATTCAGGACATTTCCACTCTGTATTTTGTTACAAAGCTTGCAGCTCCAGAGAATAAGCTCCACATACAAGTTATTGTGCTTTGGAATATTAACTGCACCCACTTGTATGTTCTCAAAAGCGAGAACTGGTACAGATATGAAGCGTTGCTGCCTATGCTGGTTGGTGTTGTACATAAGAATTTTTCTAGGCAAATCCTGTTCAGTCCATGGAGACCCTGAAATAGATAAATTGCTGGCTTTCAGTAGCATTTCTCACTGTAGCCTAAGAAGAATAGACCATGTTGTATGACTTCTCAGTTTTAAGAATTCACTCTTCATTAAAAATACAAATGTCAGGAGGTCTAAGATGATTTTTCATGAAAACCCTCCCTTTTTGCCCTTGAGATAATATAAATTGTTTTGCATAAAAAGTTCTTTGGGAAATGAATAGATACGCTTAATATGGTGAGAAGCGTTATGATCCTGTGAGAAATGCAGAGGCAGAATCTTTTGACTCCAGACTGAGACTAATTTTGTTTTCAGATCGGTGACCTAAACAGAAAAGCAGTGAGAAGTAATATGCAGTGAGAAGTAATTCTATTTTCCAAAGAGGGGACAGTCTGCATCCCTACTTCTTACCTACAAATATCTGTATGTTGCTAAGGCTAGAGATAGTAGCCTTCACTTGCTGCTTTGCTCTTACATCTTCATTTCATTCTCTGGTCCTAATACAGAGCAGCTCCTACACTGTGAGGGTGTTTCACAAGGACTTTCTTCTAACCCTCAAAGTACTTAAAAAAACGTTTGCTCAAGCCAAATACACCATCCCTTGAGGTGCTCAAGGCCAGGTTAGATGGGGCCCTGGGCAGCCTGATCGAGTGCGTGGCAGCCCTGCCCACATCAGGGGGTTGGAACTATATGGGCTTTAAGATCCCTTCTAACCTAAGTCATTCTATGATTTATGATTTAAATTTATTTTAATCTCAAAGATTTGGACATAAGGAAAGCTAGTTCACATCCATTTCTAATGTGGTGGGACAACGGAAAAATACTGACAGATATGCACACAGTATAATTTGACTGTTAAACAGTAGGTTTGGCAGAATCCCATAGATATGCACTTAGGAGGGAGGATGCACAACTCAAGTGCTCGTTCTGCCTTCATCTGGGACTGACAAACAATACTGGATCAACTGTGAGGAATTCATCAGCAGACAGGTACTTGCATGATAAACTAGCAAATGCAACTTCAAAAAATATATGTTATTTGTTTTGTTTGAACAAGGCTGCCTGCTGAAAATGACCTTCTGCTTTGCCTGCTTTTCATTTTATAGTCAGAAAGCAAGAGCTTCCTTTCTAAGCACTTCTGCCACTAAGTAGTTCACAGAAAGTGGGATTCAGTGCAGCTAACACTTCAAAGGCTGGATTGCACCTCTGAAGAGTGCAAAAGAGAAGCTGTGTGTTATAAAAGCATGTTGACTCAGTGGACAAGTAGGTACATTTGGCACTAGAAGAAGCATACAAGTGCTTGTTGAAGTCAATTCTGAGTACAGTCTCTTGTCTTTAGCCAAGATAGGACATAAATGAAAAGATGTAGAAGTCAGTATTTTCAGGTTGTAGAGGGGCTGCAAAGTGTGCTGACACTAAATACAGATCCAGATGCTTGACCTTCATAAGGTAGGATGAGATGAGGTGTTTTTACAGCTTATAGATACAGCTTTTTAGACATTTCTACTGAATTTGTAATGACAATTTTTGGTACAGCTGAAGACTGTGGTAGAAATGGGTGGAAACTGTTAGAAATAGCTGGAAAAGGGAAATAAGAAAGCAGCCTTCCCAGGCGTGGACTTGTCCCATCTGAAAGAAATCTGGATCTCTTTTTAACTATCCTACTGGAAAGTATCCCCACTGAGTACCTGGCCAATGACAGGCATATATCATTCTTCAAAAGACTGGGAAATCAGCTGGACATGATTGTTTTATAAATGAAATGCCTAAATTGATGCTTTAATCCAGAGTATCTCAGGTGATGGCACTGGCATTCGGTTCCCGGATGACTATAGTCTAATGGAAACTTTACAAGAGTCACATGTGTAATAGCTTCACTTCATTGAAGACACTGGGCAGAAGTTAGGAGAAATCCAGATGTGTTACTCAATCTATGCAGAAGTTTATGATCAAGAAGAACAAAGTATGCATGACTCAAGCAAAAAAAAATAATAAATCTAATTATTTTTCCTTTGGTGATACGTCTTCTATTCCTACTGTTAAATTAACAGAGCTGATCAACAGCTCTGAAGCCACTCCTGTTTTCTATAGTCTGCTCATCTGATACTGATCCATCAAACTTAGCTATTAGTTATGTTCTATCCTTTGATTTCATGGAACATAAATAAATAATTTGCTACCAGACTGTCATATATGAAAAGTCAAAATTAAACACTCAGTAACAAGTCTGGCTTCAGTTTTAACACTGCAATCCCTAGATGAGATCAACATGTCCGCACTTTCTCCCTGAGAATGGTTCACAGCTCTTTGCAGTGCAATGACTAGGTCTGTTTACCTTTGTATTTATTTCCTCCTTCATATCTCTACCACCGACTGTACATCAGACTTTACAGTGCAAGTTTATGAATGCTTTACTGGCCTTCTTGTCTCATTGTTTTTGACACTGTGCAGCAAGAATGATACACTTCTGTTTCAATAAAGTGAGCGCTCGCTCTTAGTCAATATGCCAACAGAGTCAACTAGGATAAGAACAGTAAGCCAAAACACCCAGAGACAATAAAGTTAGAGGTACCTTTATTATTACATTCAGATCCTTCCATCGAGAACTTTAAATCTTAAGCAGGATTGGCGTTATTTTTGTGGAACTGATGCATGAACTCATTCAGGAAGAGTGAAAGCAAACATTATGATGTTTGGCACTGTATTCCCTTTATAGGTTTGATGTTCTTTGAAAGTTCATGCTGTTTGGAAGCAGGAATCGTTACTTGTACTGTTCAGATTACAAAGATCTGCTAACATGGGTGCAGCTCACATACTGGTCTACCTATGTCCAGAGCAGCACAAAATCTACAGCCAAGATTCTGCTTCACTTGTTCTCATGCTCACAATAACAAGAAAAAGTACTGGCATTTTTAAGGATCTTGTTCATCCAGGAACTGCAAAAAGTTTGCAAAAGGTCAGTAAACATATTGACCATATATTAATGAGCAAAGAATTGATTGCCAATTTAAGGGACTGTCTCAAAATAATTCAAGGCATTCATTGTATAAAAAGGGGCCTATTGAATCCTCGTCAGTCAACTGTTATCGTAAGCAAATCACTTTTCCATTGTTATATAAGCTGACTGCTACCTAGAATAACCTAACTATAAAAATACCATCTTTCATGGAAGTACAGAATGTCAATGGAGACATTTCACTCTCAACAGAGCTCTCCTTCAAATATCATAAACCAACTTCTGCCTCTATTTTATTATTTTGCAGACTTCTTAGTTTATTAGTGAATGACAACAAAGCCTGTATATTAAGCCATCTACCTGAGTAGGCCTTGACTTGATCAAAGACATATTTACACAGATAAAAACATTGTTTTGTTTTGGGCACGTGTTTCTGGTCAGACACAGATTATCCACCTAATCTCAGGTAGCTTTAAGCAAGTAGCATTCCAGAGAATGGTAGGCAATCTGATAACATTTTCGTCTTTGATGTACAAATGAGTTTGCACGTTTGTAGAGAAAATGGGGGGAAAAAAGGCTACAAAAACAGGGCAAGTACGGCCAGATTCTGTAATAATAATGGTGACAACAACAATAACTGTAGGAAACCATGCTTGTTCATCTGAGACAAATAGGACTAAACATTGAACACAGCTCTCAGGGACAGCTGTTTAGAGAAACAGAAAACATTTATACCATATATTTCATCAGTATGACAGCTATTAAATGTGAAGAACTCTCCTAACACCACACAGTCATCGCTTCAATGAGTTAAATTGATAGATGACTTTTTGAAATCGGTGTAATAATAGCAAAGCCAAACATGACCCACTGAGCTTGACCTTAAACACTGGAAACATGAGAGTAAAGTATGCTAGAAATCTCAAGGTCAGAGCTGTTCAAATATATATCTTTCTGCTGCAAATCATCTGAAGACCTTGCTTGAGCCCCTGGGTACCAAGCAATCGTGTAAAAACAAGTCCTTTTCTGTATAGTTAATGGTTTTAACTGAGAAAGAGAGAAGATTTGGAATGGAGAAAGGAGAAGCACACTTGAATTTCCAATCTTCTTTGTAGCCACTATGCAGTACTGACTTCGTGGATCATCGTGTGGTTAGAATCAGATTTATAGGAAGACAGAAAATCTGGTAGCAGATCAACTTCTTCTTGAAGAATGTTATATTAAAAGCCAGGGTACTTTTGAAGAAAGAGTCCTGAGCTTGCACTCTAATGCAGTCTGCCAGAAATAATTGCATCTAATAAGCTAAGTAAAAACACAATTAAATCTATTATGATTGAGTCAGCTTAAACAATTTCAGTTTGAGCATTCTATGCAAACAACCCCTACATACTGGTCCACAAAACAAACTCCCCACATCAGAAACTAAATGCAGTGTTGTGCTAGTTCCTTAGTGATGAGAAAGACCAGTCACAGGTTGATGGACGAAAAATAGCAAGCAACTAGCACTCTGACGAGTCATACAACTCCTATACTTTGAACCAGTAGCTAAGTAAAAGGATGGGAAACACTTTCCCTCTTTTGCAATCAGTTCAACATTACTTCACCTGGAGTTGTTACAGGTGGTCCCACTGATACAGGAGTTATATCATCTGAATAACACTACAAACAGATCTACATAGGTATCATACAGAAAAAACCACAGACAAAGATCTGTGGGAGAAAAAATCCAGTGTCCACATGAAGTCCTCTCTGTAGAGTCTGGAAGAGAATTAAAGAGTATTACTGCATCCATGCCCTGTTCTTAGCCTTCTCCTTGAACATTGTTTTGGCTCACATTTGAGAAAGAGGTAGGGCTGGCCAAATGTGACTCTTATAAAACAGCACAATGAGGAGAGAAATGCTGTAGTCTATCTTTGTGGAAGGGAGAACACCAGTTTTAAACAGCCACTTTTTGACCTGTCTGGTATAAAAATTAAAAGGTGCACATTTTGGTGCAGTCATAAGAGGGCATGCAGTGGTTTTCTTCCACCACATCAGCTTGGAAATATGACAAACTGCAGTTTATTTATGTGCTTTGGTCAGTAATTTGCAATGGCATCACTGCAGGTGATTACCTGGAGAATATAAGATCTTCTTCATCAATCAGGTTTCACTAATATAATGCCAGTCCAGTACTGCTTTGCTTTAACTAAACACATGCAAATGATTTCTATGTGCTAACTTGCAAAAGCATTGCAAAATTCAGGAAGGAGGGGAAAGGAAATGTTATTTCGCTGAGTGGATAGAGAAGGAAGAGGCATCAGTCCATAAAATGAGAGCAAAACCAACATGCCTGGCAACTAGAAGCTCACAGTGCAGTAGTGCTGCTGTTAGCGAATTGCTCATCTTCACATCCTGTCATGTGAAGTACTGTGATTTTCAGATGAACTAATGGCAGTCAGCAGGAAGCTGGAGGCCTGGCAAAGATGTGATTGGTTATTTGCAACTGGGTCCTTCCAGAGACAAATTTTCTCCTCAGGGAAGGCAGGCTTGAACTTCATCTTCACTGGTATTACAGTGTTAATTCCATTTATCCCAAGTTGTTACCAACTGTACTCCTGCATTCTGAGACTATTTGAGTCAGAAACAAATCTTGGGCCCAGAAACCTGAATGCCAGTAGCTGGTAAGCAAAGCACCAAGTAGGTAGTTAACATTATAGATATGTAAGAAACTCAACATCCTTCAGCCAACCGTTTAGGCATATGGTTGAAATCAATGGTGTGTGTACAGTGCTTTGCTAGACTAGATCCTTTTGTCGACAAAGTTCCGATACTGAGTTCTGCTACAATTATGCCAGACAGTGGGAAGCCTTTCTGATAAAGTCATTTAATTATGTTTTAAATAAAGTCACTGCCTGGGGAGAAAAATAAACACAGCAGCCAGTGGGGGTTGATTTTTGGCAATAATAATCTCTGAGAAGTCATTAAAGTTTCTAAGGCACTCTATTGTCTGCAAAAAGCCAGGAATAAAATTAAAAACAAAAAGTCTTGTATCACTGTACGCTAAGCAGGAAAGGCTTCTACCTTGCAGGAATAGCCAAAATACTGGGATATGAAAATGTTGTTGTTGCAAGCTATTTTTAATACAGTGGTTAACAGCATTTCTGCTGTTATCCAAATGCTGGGTGCTAAAAATATTTTCTGCCTTCATTCTAGTGCAGAATTCTAGTGTGCACAAAGAAATAGCTGCTGTCTTCTTTGAACACAGAATAGATCTGACTTTAGAGGCTAGATGCCGGAAAAAAAAAGCAGAATCCCAGGGCTGTGAGCTCTTTTATTCTAATTTAGATATGCAGCTACTGCAGCTCTGTGGCAAATCATGTCTTTGAATATAGAAACAGCAAGATGGCTATCTTACTGCACAGTACAAAGAAGGGCAAGCATTATTTTTACAAACTGTACAAACACATTGACAAATATATTGTTGTAAGGGACTCTTCCACCTTCTTGAAAGTAAAGTATCGTAACATCTGAATAGTGAAATAAGATTTATCTTCTTTTTTCCTTGTGTTAAGCGAAAGTACTTATAGAGGGGGGCACTTATTTCCATAGAAATAGCAGGAATTGAACTAGATCCTCCAGTATTTCAGTGAAACAACCTGTCTTCAGCAGCTACCATATATAGAGCAGAGTCTATATGTATATATATATATATATATAGCTTCGATTTTAAATGTACAAGAAGATTGTAGAATCATAGAATGGCTTGGGTCAGAAGAGACCCTAAAGATCACTAAGTTCCAACCCCTCGCCACAGGCAGGGCCACCAACCTCCAGATCTGGTACTAGACCAGGTTGCTCAGGGCCCCAACCAACCTGGCCTTGAACACCTCCAGGGACGGAGCATCTACAGCCCCTCTGGGCAGCCTGTTGCAGCACCTTACCACTCTCTCTGTAAAGAACTTCCCCCTGACATCCAATGTAAACCTTCCCTCCTTGAGCCTAAAATCATTCCCCCTTGTCCTGCCACTGCATACCCTTGCAAAATGTTGACTCCCTTCCTGTTTATAATCCCCTTTTAAATACTAGAAAGCCACGATGAATTCTCCTCTCAACCTTCTCTTCTCCAGGCTGAACAAGCCCAGCTCCCTCAGCCTGTCTTTGTGGTGTTCCTCTGGACCCTCTCCAACAGCTCCACATAATTCCTGTACTGGGGGTCTCAGACCTGGACGCAGTACTCCAGATGGGGCCTCATGAGGGCAGAGTAGAGAGGGACAATCACCTCCCTGCCCTTGCTGGCCACCCCTCTTCTGATGGATCCCTGGAAACCATTGGCCATCTGAGATGCAAGAGCACACTACTGGCTCATTTTCATTTTTTTATACACCAGGACACCCTGCTCCTTCTCCATAGAGCTACTCTCAAGGAATTCTTCTCCCTGTCTGTATATGTATCTGAGATTACTCCGACCCAAATGTAAAACCTTTCACTTTGCTATGTTGAACCTCATGAGGTTCATATGGGCTCACCTTTAAAATCTGTCGAGGTCCCTTTGGGTGGCATCCCTTCCTTCTAACGTGTCAACTGCACCACTCAGCTTGGTGTCATTGGCAAACTTGCTGAGGGTGCACTTGAGCCCATCATTGATGTCAATGATGAAGATGTATAAGAACACCGGTCCTAAGACAGACCCCTGGGGGACAGCGCTCATCACCAGCCTCCATGAGGACACTGTGCTATTCACCACAACCCTCTGTCTATGGCCTTGCAACCAATTCCTTATCCGCCGAATAGTCCACCCCTCAAATCTCTATCTCTCCAATGCAGAGATAAGGATGTGGTGGAGGACCATGTCAAAGACTTTGCACGAGTCCAGGTAGATGACATTGATCACCTTCTCTTTGCCTTCTCTTTTACCAATGTCATCACTCCATCATAGAAAGTCACCAGATTGGTCAGGTATGACCTTCCCTCGGTAAAGCCATTCTGGCTGTCTTGGATTACCTGCTCATCCCTAATGTGTCTTAACATGTCTTCTAGGAGGATCTGTTGTATGATCTTCCCAGGAACAGAGGTGAGGATCACTGCCCTCTAGTTCCACGGGTCCTCCTTGCTCCCTTTCTTGTAAACAGAAGTGACATTTCCATTTTTCCAGTCCCCAGGGACTGTGCCTGACAGCCACGACTTCTCAAATATGATAGAGAGCAGCTCATATCATCCAGCTCCTTCAGGATCCTGGGATGCATGTAACCTGGCCCCACAGGCTTGTGTACATTCAGTCTCATGAGACAGTCTCAGACTTGCGCTGCCCTTACAGCGGTGGGGGTTGATTTACTCCCTCAGTTCCCACCCAGAGGCCCAGGGATGCTATGTGTGTTTTGAATTAGAGGAAGTATCAACTCTAAGCTTTTCTTGTGGCTTTTCTTAATGTATGTCAAATATTTCACTTTCCTATTAAAAAAAACTTTCATTTTTGCTAAGAAAAAAAGAGGAAGAAATCTCTCTAGAAAAGGGTGGTAACAACACATTTGTGTATAAAGACCCAAGGGAAGTAGGAAGAAAATATAAAACCACTTGAATCACCACAGCAAACAAATTTCCTTCATAGAATTCAAAACTCCTAGCCAGGGGGAATACAGCTGATGAAGGTTAAAAGCATTGAATTTTGCATGCAGAATAATTTTCAGAGAGCTCAAGCCACAGAGCAGGAATCAGGTTTCAAGTCTGAAGATGCTGAGATCTGAGAATATGGTAGCTGTGGTTTTAACCCATCAGACTGCTCAGCACCCAGAAACAGTTCACTCACTCTCCCTACAGTGGGATAGGGGAGAGAACTGGAAAAAAGTTAAAACTCGTAGGTTGAGATAAAGACAGTTTAATACAACAGAAAAGGAAGGGAAAATAATAATATTGGTAAAAGAATACACAAAATGAGTGACGCACAATGCAATTGCTCACCACACACTGATTGATGCCACCTCCCCCAGTTTTGTTGTTCACTGTGACATCACAGGGTACAGAATATCCCTTCAGATCCCTTTGGTCTGCCTCTGTCCCCTCCCAGATGCTTGTGCATCCCCAGCTCCTCACTGGAAGGGCAGTATGAGAAGTTGAAAAGTCCTTGGCTCTGGGTAAGTACTGCTCAGCAGTAACTACATCAGTGTGTGTCATCAACATTATTCTCATCCTAAATCCAAAACAGAGCACCATACCAGCTGCCAGGAAGAAAATTAACTATCCTAGCTGAAACCAGGACAGTGGTTCAGAAGATTATGAAGACTGTAAAATGCAAGACAGGCATTAGTTAATACTATAACTTCTTATTCCAGTTGAATTGCTCTCGAGGTCTAAAGATTTTGGTACAAACTTGAAATCTCACTCAACCTCTATGAAAGGTTGACAGGAGTTCCTGTCTGTCCTGAACACTGCTACTTGAATGACGACTACTTATTTGGAATGAAATGCAGGGGATGACAGACATTCCTTCATCACTAATAAACTGAAATGTTTTTCTACCTTGTGGACAACCAAAAACTTCACTGAATGTTCAAGTTGTATACTTTTCTCCAGTCGTATATTCTAATGGGAATATTATTGAGAAGTCTCTCCAAAGTTTATAGCACTGCAAAATAAGATAATTGTAGGATTATGAAAGATGGCAGAAGTGTTTCTCTCCATAGGGCATGATTGCCCTAGCAAAGAACAGTTCAAAACCACACCTTTCAGCCAGCAGTGCTTCCAGATCTACCAAGACAGAAAATTGCAGACTTATTTCTGACTGGGAGATCTTGTTCTCCTCATTTGTTGCTGGGATGACCCAGCCTTAAGATGGCCAAGCACAGAAGAAGCAACTTCAAGATTAATGTAACAAAATAGAAGCTGATAGGATCTGAAGCTGCTTCATGCATCATTTTGTTTACCTTCTCTGCCATGTGCCTAGACTTTTTAACTCTAAAATCTCTCTGTAACATCACATTCCTGTTAAATGTATTTCTTGGGCATTCTCTATTGGCAGAATGTGCTCGGAACAAAAAATATTATTTAAATATTCTCCCTATATTGTGTGGCTTGTGCAGTCAAGCCAACATAAAAAGAAAGAACCTCTGCAGAAAGAGATTAAAACAAAAATCTCTCAAAACTTGAACTTTCCAAGTGATTCAGCTTAGCTCAAAAATTTCCCCTGTGATCTAGCATCATCTTGGATTTCCACTTGTGTTAGCCAAAACCAGTACAGGATTTGTCTTAGAGACAATTACCTCCTGATGAAAAGTGCAAATACTGTCCACCACATAGAAAAAAATCCCTGGAATTAGGGTTGAGCCTCTGTTGCTAGCAGACCAGAAAAACAAAGCCTGAAGGATTGTATTATTAGGAGAACCTGTCAAATTTGCCTGTGTCTTGAATCCAACCTAATTCAATTGACTCATCGGCTGCAGGACAGATTGCATCCTTGAGAGGGAGTCCTGCTTTTTCCGTTCACATGGCATCCTCTTGTCAGAACTTAGCAACTCACCTGCAGGGACAGAACTGAAGTAGTTTGTAAGCGCTGGGGGAAAAAAAATATATAAAAATCCGCTTGTTTTAATAACGCAAGTTCTGCCACCTAGTGACCAAGAAAGATTAACCTACAGTTAATGAACAGGATGAGGGCAGATCAGCTCAAACAGCTACAACTGTGCCGTAACATCATCAGTACCCACAGTTTACTCAGGCAGACTGCCAACATGCTCGGAGCGTAATAGTAAAAGACTGTATGCTGCTCAACAAAGCACAAAAAGGATGATCATGGCAATATGTAGATGTGCAGTCCGTACGTTCATTCAACTGCACACACTTCAATTGTTGATGACTCTACACCTTCTTCAGGGAGCTCAACAAGTGGGCTCAACCATTGCCTACATAAAAGCACAACAGTCGCAGAGGGTGAGAAGGCAGACACTGACTTTCTTTTCCAATCCTTTGGCGTACTGAGCCATGAGCATCGTTTGGGCCCCAAATCTCTAGCACACAGGTGGCATTTCCAGCAGAATCTTCACATTCAGAATTCACATACGGAACCTTCACAGCACCTAGTCAGAGTGAAGCTTCACAGCACTGCTCTCCAGACAAACTGCCAGCAATCACTACTGTCTCTGAAGCATGTTGGCCAGCGAGTGTTTCAATGCAATTTCCTAAACGCCAGGTGGAGTACTGTGAGTGGAGCTATACATGAAAAGGACATCAATTGCACCCAATGAAAATGTATGTGCTCCTCTGCTGAGGATCTTTTGACTATATTTTCATTGTCCTCTGCCAAAGGCTCTGGGATGAGGTAAGACATTAAGCTGTAAGTTTAGCTGTGCTTACTGTTGGAAATGGAAATGGAAAATGGCATGGTCCTTTGCAGAGCAAAGCCATGTGGTTTCTACAGATCTGCTTTTAAAGAACTCCTAGGCCGGATAGGTGCTGCACTTCTCAGTGTCTGCCTACAGTAAATCATTCTGTAAGCTTATGTAAAGGGGATGGTAAAGGGGATAGAAAACTACAGTTGCAAAGACAAGCTCCATGGCCACATCTCCTTGAGAGCAGCCCTGTGGAGAAGGACATGGGGATCCTGGTGGATGAGAAGCTGGACATGAGCCAGCAGTGTGCACTTGCAGCCTAGAAGGCCAACTGTGTTCTGGGGTGCATTAAAAGAGGGGTGCCCAGCAGGGAGAGGGAGGTGATTGTGCCCCTCTACTCAGCTCTTGTGAGGCCCCTTCTGGAGTACTGTGTCCAGGCCTGGGCCCCCAGTACAGGAAGGACGTGGAGCTCGTGGAGTGGGTCCAGAGTAGGGCCACTGAGATGATCAGAGGGCTGGAGCACCTCTTCTATGAGGAAAGGTTGAGGGAACTGGGATTGTTTAGCTTGGAGAAGAGAAGGCTCCGGGGAGACCTCACTGTGGCCTTCCAGTACTTGAAGGGAGCATATAAACTGGAGGGGGAAGGGTTGTTTACGAGGGTGGATAGTGACAGGACAAGGGGGAATGGTTTTAAACTAAGACGGGAGGTTTAGGTTAGATATTAGGAGGAAGTTTTTCACTCAGAGGGTGGTGAAGCACTGGAACAGGTTGCCCAAGGAGGTTGTGGCTGCCCCATCCCTTGAGGCATTCAAGGCCAGGCTGGATGTGGCTCTGGGCAGCCTGGTCTGGTGGTTGGTGACCCTGCACATAGCAGGGGGGTTGAAACTCGATGATCATTGTGATCCTTTTCAACCCAGGCCATTCCATGATTCTATGATTCTATGATTCTGTGATCTTGCTAAACAAGAGATACAAAAAGCTGAACCAGTTATGAGTCTTTATTACTTATTAATAAAGTTTGCAATTAATCATTAAAAAGATGCGAGAGCTGGAAATAGAATCCAGGCTTACTTTCTCCCTCTTGCTTGCTAAAACCACTAGAAAATCCTTTGTCCCTGGATTGTTGCACATCTGCTTTACATCCTTAGTAATAGAGCAATAGAAAAAGCTACTGGAGGAAAAACTACAAGGCTTTAATTCCAGTCATCTGGCTAGTTCTTTTTCACACATTTGTTACTCTGTGATTTCCATTAGAATCAATGGAACTAAAACAAAGTTAGAGGAGTATTCAGTGCAATGTCTACAGAACTATATGTCTTATACAGCCACTCAGCTTCATCTCAGTAGAAGGCTAGCTGTTAAGGAAAGCCTTTCCCCTGCAGTTCAGCGTACTTAGCATTAGCTGGTTTTCTGGCTAGAGCTATAGTATTTAAGCAGAGGGACTTTTTTTGTTTTGTTTTGTTTTACCCAAGAGCAATATAAAAAGGAAATAAACCAAAAAGTATTTACTCTTCCTGATGAATGGCAGACTTCCTGTCACAGAGCTATTTCTAAAATCTTTGGAAGGCATTCCCTCCTTCTGTACAGTATGTACTTAGCCCTTGGAATGCAAGGCACCCAGGATTATCACGATGTAAGTCACCAGAAGACCACTCAGCTTTTTCTTCTTCATACTGCCATGCTAAACAGAAATGCTACATTGTTGGTAATTAAACCATGTATTAGAACAACTAAACACATCAAGATTCTGGTAGGAGAGAGAAGGATGACAGCTTATTGCTCCACAATATACACACTTGGTCTTCCTGCTCCATCTGGTTTATTAGCTTGTCTTGTTTATGATCGGGGAATAGGAGAATTTAGCTACTGCTTCAAAGCAGAACCACTAAGGTAGCATTTGTTTCAAAACCGAAATGAACCAGAAAAATAATGCCAGGAAAAACTGGGAAGTTATATAGATGCAAGAAGAGATCTACAAAATGTTTTGATTTTTATGTTCTTCTAAGGAACTGAAGGCATAGATTGCTGAAGACAGTAGCTATCTCTTAGGGACATAGTGGAGAAGAGTGTGGAGATCTCTGAGGTGGTAAATCTAAAATGTTTGACACAGGTAAGGTGTTCCACTATTATTCTTGTAGTGTTTCCTGATACAAATATGTAGGTAGTATTGTTTTATGAACCATACTGCCCTACATGCTCCACTGGAAACCAAAAATCCCAGCAGTAGACTGGATATTCCCAGGTCATTACTGCAGACAGTCCCTAAGTGACTCATGCTTTGACTCTCCATCCACAGGATGGTTGCATTCCAGAGTCCTGAAGGAACTGGCTGATGTAGTCACCATGACGCTCTCAATGATATTTGAAAAGTCATAGTGGTCAGGTGAAGTCCCTGGTGACTGGAAAAAGGCAGTGTCGTAGCCATTTTTAAGAAGGTTAGAAAGGATGACCAATCCATTAGCCTCACCTCTGCACCAGGGAAGGTCATGGAGCAGATTTTCCTGGTAGCTATGATAAAGCAAGTGAAAGAAAGGGGGGTGATATGGGATAACAAGTATACCTTCAGCAAGGGCAGCTCCTGCCTAAATAATCTTGTAGCTTTTTATGATGGTGTAACTGCATCAGTGCACAAGGGAAGAGCCACTGATGTCATCTGTCTGGATTTCAGTAAGGCCTTCAACACAGTCACCCATCAACATCCTTCCGTCCAAATATCTCTGGAAATATATGGATTTAGCAGGTGGACTGTTTGATGGACAAGGAACTGGATGTGAAATTGTACCCACAGTGTGGTGGTCATTGGCACAATGTCTAGATGGAGATCAGTGACAAGTGGTATCCCTCAGTGCTCAGTGCTCAGTGCTGGGATCAGCTCTCTTCAACATCTTTATCAATTACATTAACAGAGGGATTGAGTGCACCATCAGTACATCTGCAGATGACACCAAACTGTGTGGTGTAATTGACACACCCAAGGGACAGGATGCCATGCAGAGAGACCCAGACAGGCTCAAGCAGTTGGCCCAGGTGAACATCATGAGGTTCAACAAATCTGCAACATCTTGCAACTGGGTTGTGGCAAACTCCACTATCACTACAAGCTGGGGGACAAAAGGATGGAGCACAGCCCTGATGGAAAGGATTTGGGGTACTGGTGGATGGCAGCTGGACATGAGTCAGCAACGTGCCCTCACAACCCAGAAAGCCAACTGCATCCTGGGCTGAAGCAAAAGCAGTGTGGCCAGCAGGTCAGTGAGGTGATCCTGCCCCTCTGCTCTGTGCTGGTGAGGCCTCACCTGGAGTGCTGCGTCCAGGTGTGGAGTCTTCAGTACAGGAGAGACATGGTCCTGTTGGAACACATCCGGAGGAGGACCACAAGAAATGTCCAAGGGATGGAACATTTCTCCTATGAGGACAGGCTGAGAGAGCTGGGGCTGTTCAACCTGGAGAAGAGAAGGGTCTGGGGAGACCTGATAGTGACCCTTTAGTATCTAATGGGGGCCTATGAGAAGGAAGGGGACAGACTCTAGCAGAGTTTATTGCAACAGGACATGGGGAAGTGATTTCAAACTAAAGAAGAGGAGATTTATAGTGAATATAAGGAAGAAGTTTTTTACAGTCAAGGTGGTGAGACATAGGAACGGGTTGCCCAGAGAGGTGGTGGATGCCCCATCTCTGGAGACGTTCAAGGTCAGGCTCTAAGCAACCTCATCTAGCTGTAGGTGTCCCTGTTCATTGCAGAGGAGCTGGACTAGATGACTTTTAAAGGTCCCTACCAATTCAAACAATTATACGATTCTATGTTTAAAAGGTCTGATTTGCAAAGCTATTACTATAGGTTTTGCATATGTGTGTATTGGAAGCATGTTTTTTTTCTAAATAAAAGAAATGAGAACCATTGCACAGAGGCCTCCAGAAAGCATGTAATTAAAAGTCTTGTTTATCAGAGCATATATACAAAGTCTTGTATACCAGACCATCAGTCTGACATTAACTGTGCATCAGTACCAAAATGAAAGCAATTGCAGTTCTTCGCATCAGAAGATTCACTAGGCCACAAGTTAGAACTGGATACAGCTTCCCTGCACCAGACCAGTAAAGCACACTGAAACAGATATGAAGGTATAGAGGGAAGAATTTACCTCCTTCCAGAATTCTTTTTATTTTTCTGACAAAATACTTCTTAGCAGATGTCACAATCAGCTCTCAAGAATGTATCATTACATTAATATATCACTATGAATATACACCTATACAAAACAGCTGTTACCCTAACAAACTAATGACTCATACTTCACGCCTAGATGTTGAACTGGTGGCTCTGATCAGAGAAATGCTTTGCAGAAGGATGATATTTACTCTTATAAAGCCCTTGACGTTGTGTTGTTTGGCAAACATGCTGGAATAAAATCTGAAAAGGAAGGCAGGTCTTTTGATCATAACTGAAGCTCTTTGAGACTATTATTTTGCCATCACTTTTATTGCAACTGAACTACCTTCCTGTTTTAAGAAATTTTGACTTAATAGTTTCTCAGTGAAAATCACAAGCTGAAACAACTTCTTGTGAAATTGAAAACTAATGAGGTTCAATAAGGCCAAGTGCAGGGTGCTGCACTTGCGTTGGGGCAATCCCAGGTATTTATGCAAACTGGGGGAAGATCTCCTTGAGAGCAGCCCTGTGGAGAAGGACCTGGTGGATGAGAAGCTGGACATGAGCCAGCAGTGTGTGCTTGCAGCCCAGAAGGCCAACTGTGTTCTGGGCTGCATTAAAAAAAGGGGTGCCCAGCAGGGCGAGGGAGGTGATTGTGCCCCTCTACTCTGCTCTTGTGAGGCCCCTTCTGGAGTACTGCATCCAGGCCTGGGGCCCCCGGTACAGGAAGGACATGGAGCTCCTGGAGCAGGTCCAGAGGAGGGCCACTAAGATGATCAGAGTGCTGGAGCACCTCTCCTATGAGGAAAGGTTGAGGGAACTGGGCTTGTTCAGCTTGGAGAAGAGAAGGCTCCGGGGAGACCTCATTGTAGCCTTCCAGTAGAAGGGAACATATAAACAGGAAGGAGAACGGCTGTTTATGAGGGTGGATAGTGATAAGACAAGGGGGAATGGTTTTAAACTAAGACAGGAGATTTAGGTTGGATATTAGGAGAAAGGTTTTCACCCAGAGGGTGGTGAAGCACTGGAACAGGTTGCCCAAGGAGGTTGTGGCTGCTCCATCCCTGGCAGCATTCAAGGCCAGGCTGGATGTGGCTCTGGGTAGCCTGGTCTAGTGGCTGGTGACCCTGCACATAGCAGGGGGGTTGAAACCAGGTGATCGTTCTGGTCCTTTTCAACCAAGGCCATTCTATGATTCTATGATAAATTCTGCCATAAATCTGTGAGAAAAAGAGTTTTGATAGCTGAAGTACAATGTCTAATCTATAATGGAGTCTGCCCTTGGTGATCAGCCCTAACATAACCAATTGTTCAATGTGTAGGGCATTCTCATGGAAGCAGCAGCAGAACAGTTTCATCAGCATCTGAGTACCTTATTAATTAGCTGATCAACTCATAAAGCAGCTTTTTTAAATAAAAAATGTGGAGTTAATTCCTTTTTTTTTTCTCATACTGCAGAATAAATAGCTACTAAAAGCTGTAATTGTGGGATTGTAATCTTTTACCACTGATAAGTAGGTTTTATTGTATTAAGTCCAATGTCTAACATTATTCTGAGAATCAGTGAACCAGTGTTTTCTCTGCAAATACACAATTCTGCCTTTTATTGTTCTCATCTATTCATTGTTACTGTTCCTAAACACAGACTTGCCATACCCTCAGCCAACAGGCTATCCGAGGGAGCCAGCTGCTCCACAAGGGACAGGAGACAGTAACTTTGTTATGGCTGGTGTGAGCAGGGACCTCACCAACAAGGCGCCAAGATGCAGAGCGCAGGTCCAGGTAATGATCAGGGACAGAGATGGTGGTGAGGCTCAGACACTATCCATTGATGAGGCTGTCTGATGCAAAGCCAAGCATCCCAGCCAACAGGCCTGGGTCGTGGTAAGGGCTGGCAGCTGACAGCTTTGCTTACACAGCTGTAATGTTGCCATGCAAGGGCAAGCAGTAAACCCTCAGTGTAGGAGGAGAAGGTCCTTGTTTTGGGCTTCCTTTACAACAGTTCCTAACAGTGGGAGAGCTGACTTTGGGCTCAGACAGCTGTACTCAACTCAGCCAACTAAACTCACGGAAGGAGGATGCACTCTAGACAGTACACAATGAAGATCTAGAGCAAGCAGGGAAAGGATTCCTCATCTACTTCTAAAATTTGGAAGAGGTTTTCTGGCACTTGGATACTACAAGCATCTACCTTGGATAGACTTGGTGGATAGGCTCCATTTTTCTACAATAAACAATATTATCGCAGCACTGTTAAAATAAACATAGAAGCAAATAACAAAACAAAGAAAGAAGGAAAAAAAAAAACACTTCTACATTTAAATGTTTTCCATCTTTTGGACTGAAAAGAGTCTCATGATACCTCTGGAATTCCAAAGTGACACACTCTTCACTTTTCCCCAACCCTCCTACCAGTTACGGCTAACAAGAACTCCCCTGTCAGTAACTGCATCCTACCCTATGGGTTTTCCAGTGTAACATGAAAATCAGTAAAGCTGCAGTGTTAATACTCAGCATGTGTTCAGGTCTCCATGGACAATATCAAATTGGCTGCCTCAGTTAGGTTTCTGGAATTTAATCAGCAAGGGACAGTGACAGATGGAATAACGAAAACCTCTTCAGAACATTATTAGTGCTCGCCCCACCTTCTTCCTATGTTCTTATGTCTGCTGCCTTGGTCCAGTCACACTAATGCCTCAATTCTGTGTCATTAATTTCAACAGAAGTTAAACACTTTTGCTTGTGTATGCCACAGCTGTTTTGATGTCACAGCAAAAGGACTGTTTCTCAGTGTCACCTACTCATCAATAACATATCTTCAAGCATCTTCTACAATATTTTGCATGTCAGTCCATTATTTACATGCAAACCACTTCTGCTTTTATTTTGGAAGTATTCTCTTACCTGGAAGCCTAAAAAAATTGCTGATGGAAGCACCAGGCAAACCTAATGCAGGTCACCAGAGGTCAGCATTTGAATGGTGTCATGAAAAAGCAAAGAGAAATGAGAGCTTTCTGGAGTACTGTTAAAGATTTAGGAAGGACAAAAAAAAAAAAAAAAAAAAAAAAAAAAGTGCAAACAAATCCTCGCTTTCCATGCATTATAAAACAGTTTATTTTGTGGATGTTTTTTGAAGATTTAATGGAATACTTTCACAAATGAAACATAGCTACAACATGATAAAACAAACAAACAAAAAAATTAAAAAACAAAAACCCCAACCATTGACTGACTGTGTTCCTGTAAAATACTTCTGAGTTCAAATGAACAATCAGAAGCAACTACATATTCTGCAGCCTGCCCACAGTTTCCAGGTAATCAAAGACCTGGTAATCAAAGATAAAAGTGCTGACACTAATTTGAAGAAATTAGTAGAACTTGCTCCTTTCAAGAACAATGCCAATCATTATTCGGTGTTTATTTCTTTAGTGCTTGTGCCACAGTGAGTATTGCAGATGGGCAAAGATGTTTTTTTCCTGCTCAAAGCTTTTGTGGCCTTAGACACCACAGCTGTTAGAATGAGGCTGCATCAGCTACAGAAAAGCTGAGAAACAAGACTGCTGATAATATGGCTTATGGTAAGCTCTCTCTATAGATGTAAATCCTCTCCAGAGATCCCAAAGCATTCTCCTACAGTTAGTGACATTGCTGCCCTACCCTGCTTCTGCTATAGGCACAACAGTAGCAGCTTACAGGAGGTATGAGCTTGCCAAGTAAGCCATTGGCCAGTCTAGAACTTGCTTGAACACAAGACAATGTTCTAATCAATGTACACAATGCTATTTTGTAGCATGTTAATAGAGAATGACTACATTGCTGGGCTTGGTGTGGCTTGACTCTTTAAAAAAGTAGGTGGATGGTTGGACAAGATGATCTCAGAGGTCTTTTCCAAACTTAATGATTCTATGATCTTTTATCAAAGTGCAGGTCTGCTTACCCAGCACATAACACAATGGGGTATCACCTTCAACTGCTGTCCGCAGTTCTGATATGTGACACGCAACTTAGAAGAGCCAAGCTCTGCCATACTGTACTGTAAGAATTAAAGTTGTTGAAGGAATTACCCAATTTAATAGACACCTGTGTCACAGCAGAGCACAGTAGATGTCAGGAATTGAATGTACCCTATTTGTGTTACTATAGCATAATGTTACCCTGACTGTAGCTCTTTGAAAACTAGAATCTGATACAGAATGTAAAGATGCTGGAGTAAGGCAACATGAAATCAGAACTCTAGAAGAGCTTCGTCCAAGCATTTAATTAAAGGGATATGTTTAATGTCTTGCAAATGTCCTTGACAGGAAGGAAAATTAACGTAACACCAGATCAGATTTTTCATCATTCTTACAAACACTAGCAGGCTTTCACTAAGCAAAGCACTTAGCAATGAGCTTAAAGGTAAACACTGAGATAGCACTGAGAACTTTTGTGGAAATATTATTGTTAAACACTTTTTGCCAAACTGAGGCCTAGTTCCTAATAATCAGCAAATGACTTCTCAAATGTTAACAAGTATTGTTCTAGAAAAACAAGTGCTCTTTTGCCAGAATAATCACTGAAATGCCATTACTCATTACTTGAGGAACTGCAGAGGAAACTAGATATGCTATTCCTTTGATATGCACTCTGTCATAACACATTAAATCCATTATTCCCATTGGTTACATAGAGGTGCAGCTAAATTCTCTCCTGGAACAACAACAACAAAATTATCACCCATCAAATTCACAACATTGCTATTGCTTTCTACAGAGATCAGCAGAGGTGATTTAAATAATGAAATACATATTTCACACCTGATATCATAAAGCACAAGCCTAATTCAAGGGAAATGGGCAGTCCAATATCTAATACTGCTGAACAAATGCAAAAGAAGTCTGCTGGATTATTTGTATTGTTCATAGTATCACTTAGCTGTCTAGAAACAGTAAGTATTGAACTCTAACACAAGCTCCATCACTTTCCAAAGTTAAATTGTTTTCTTATATAAGTAAGGAATGTGATTTTTTTTTTTCAAAAAGAAAATCAAGATAAACAGGAACTGAGGGATGCACAGAACTTCTGAAAGCCTCCATATTTTCCATGAGATTGAAAAAAACAACCCAACACTCAATATTTAAACATTCTTAACGAGCACTCACAGGCTTCCACTAAGCAAAGCACTTTGTTATAAGCTTAGAGGTCAGCATTTCTACACGTGTAGGAAACATAAATTGAAAACCTCAGTTTCAAATAAATTTTGATTCCTCATTATAGATATTTGTACTTGTTTTTAATTGGGGTAGTGGACATTGTATACAACTAAATACAACTAAATTGCTTTTCACATTTTTTATACTCTCATTTTAAAGATAGACCTCAATGTTATAGAACAAGTGAGTTTCTTCAGATAATCAATGAGACCAGAGCCTTGAAAACCCATTCCACGTTAAAAAAGAAAAAGGGGAAAAAAAAAAAAAAGTCATGTAAAAATCAGTGAGAAGCCCTTTGTATTTTCTTTCAGCTGTCATCACCAGCTTCACTGACTGTATGTGTACTGCCAACTGCCGTACGGATCTGTATTAGTCTGAGTCCTATGACAGTTCCATCTCTCTATTCACCTTGCTGATGTAACTCATCCCCAAAGTTTCAAAATGGCACTTTTAAGGACTCAAGCATAGGCTACCTAGCAGCATTTTCATCTTCATTGGTGTCTATTCACTTACAGTATGTGAATAAGCATTTGTGTCAAAGGTGAGGCACAGCAGTCTTACGCCTGCAGCTGAGTTGAACATAAATTCTGAACATGATGCAGATATCCTTCAAAGTTGATAATCCAAAACAGTGACACAGCCTCATAGAATGAAGGAATGGTTTGGGTTGGAAGGGACCTTAAGGACCACCTAGTTTCAACCTCCTTGCCCACAAGATCTGATTGCCTGAACTTGATCTTGAACTCACACAGAGAGGAGGCATCTGTAACCTAGGAACTTCTATTTGCCCAGTGATTTAGCTAATGTAAAGTCCATTACAGCTTAAGACAGTCTCTGGGCAGTGGTTTCTCTACTCCTTCCCTCTCATGGAAAATACCATACAGTAATCCAACTACGTTAAATATTGTCACATCTCCTTTCTTGTCTTACTTTGAGAAAAAGGTGAATATTCCCTGATGAATACTTCCTTGCATGATATTAATGAGTGCAGAGTGGAACAGTACCTTCCTGAACACCATCTTCTCTAAGAAAACAAAGACAAATTCCCTTAGCACAGGTTTTGTTTTGTCTGTTTTGTTTGTTTGTTTTATGCAATGACTTTTCTCCAGATTTATGGCAGCAGCTTTACAAGAGATTTGTAGCAGACAGTGCTCCATCTGTAGCCTTGCATTCCCAGTGTGAGAACCATAATTCACCTAGAGTGAAATGACAAGAGATCATAATGGCTAATCATGTATTATGATTATACTGCCTCTACTGGAAGAATTGCACTTGGCTTTCTGTGTCTCCTTTGGGCAATGCAAAACTTTCTCACAAAGCTGAGACAAATAATACTATTCTGGTTGCCAATTTGACATCAGCTGGACAACTCTTCCTCCCCCCCCCCCCCCCCCCCCCCCCCCCCCAGGCATCAGCACTGTCTTAGAACATGAAAAGTGGGTTTCTCAGCAGTTTGGATGCTGGATACAGAACATTCAGTTGCAAATTGCCAGCATGATTCTGGCTCACATTGATGATATAAACATCTGACAGATGTTTTGCTTGCATGAAATGATCTACTCATATAGTTCTCATGCACAGGTGTCCAGCATCAGAAAAAAATAAAAGTTTTAAATGATGCAAAGCAATACAGAATCACAGAATCATACAGAATGACAGAACTGCAGGGGTTGGAAGGAACCTCTGCAGATCACCCTCTCCTAAAGCAGGTTCCCTATAGTAGGCTGCACAGCAAAGTGTGCATATGAGTCTTGAATATCTCCAGAGAAGGAGACTCTACAGTCTCTCTGAGCAGCCTGTTCTAGTGCTCCATCACTCCCTCAGTGAAGAAGTTCCTGCATCCTAGAATACCACTGGCACTCTTGGCCACACTGCTGGCTCATTGCCAACCTACTGTACATCAGGATCTTGAATCATGAGAATAGTTTTCCCATATTGTGAAAACAGCCTTTTCCTACAATGTGTGTGGATACAAGCTGAAGGACAAGATGTACCAGTAAGCTCAAAAACATAATGCAGAGTCCACAGAAACTCACTGCCAAACAATGATAGGAAAGAAGACCAGATACCCTGTTGTTGAAGATAGGAGAGGGAAATATATGCTTCAGCTCAACACAACACCAGTACTACTTGGTTTGGGCTACCACCCTACTCCCCCAAAAGGCTGGAAGTTCACAGTGAGGTAAACTACTAGCCTTCATCCAACGACCACCAGAGACCCCCACCAAATTTTTAGGATGCATGCTCAAGAGGGTGGGACAGTATGTTAATGATTACTTGGAATTCTGTCCCACGTTCTTGGAATGTAATGAATATGTATATCATATCTTTAAATATGTAACCATTGCTTTTCTCAGTGTGTGAGTTAGGAGGAGTTATCCCCCGCGCACCCAGTGCCATAATAAACATACCCACTTTCTAACCTTCGTTTCTTCCACTTGCTTGGAGATGACATCCAGAACAAGTTACTCCAGCCCCTTTCCAGGTATGGAGGTGAGGCTGACTGCCCTGTAGTTGTCCAAATCCTCCTTCTAGACCTCCTTAAAAACACTGGCTATCCTCCAGTCTTAAGGCACCTCTTCCATTCTCCAAGACCTTTCAAAGATGATAAAGAGCAGTTCACCAGTCACTCCTGCCAGCTCCCTCAGCACACACGGGTACATCCAATCCAGGGCCCATGGATTTGTATGAGCTGATTTTGGCTAGATGCTCTCTGATCAGATCCTCCTAAACCAAGGGGAAATCATCCTTCCTTCAGACTCTTTCTCTTACCTCCAGGGTCTGGGATTCCCAAGGAGCAGTCTCAGTAGTGGAGGCTGAAGCAAAGAAAGCATTCAGTAACTCCACCTCCTCAGAGCTCCCTGCTACCAGCACATCCATCTCATTGAGCAGCAGATCTCCATTTCCCCTAGTCTTCCTTTTGCTGTTGACTTACTTAAAGATGCCTTTCTTGTTACCCTTGACCTCCCCTGCCAGATGTAATTCCAAGTTGGCCCTAGCCTTCCTCTTTGCATTCTTGCAGTCCCTAACATCATTCCTATATTCTTCCCAAGCAGCCAGGCCCTTTTTTTCCACATTTCATGGATGTTCTTCTTCCCTTTGTGTTTATTCATGAGCTCCTTGTTCATTCATGCATGTCCCCTGTCACTTTCCCTGATTTTTCACTCTTAGAGATGCACCAGTCTTGACCTTGGAAGAAGAGATACTTAAGTGTCAACTATTTCTCATGGCCCCCTTTACTTTCCAAGACTGCAGCCCATGGGGTACCTCTGAGGAAGTCCTTGGAAAGGTCAAAGTTTTAATATAGAAAGGATATATAGTTTACTTTACTTACAGGATCAGTGGACGACTACAGACATAAAGCAAATGCTTAAAAGGTATTTTACCAACACACTCCTTGAATATTTTTGACAAACATCAATGGCCAGAAGCTTTGCTGTACAATTCTACCCTCACAAAAATATTACTTAACTAGAAATTTTCAATTCAGAATGGGGGAAGGAAGTTCTCACCATCCTGATTCACTTTGAAAGCTTTCTCCTTCTCTGTCCTTGGAGTCTCCAGCTCTCAGACAGAAACAAATCTAAGCTGATCAATTTATGCGGCTACAGCAGAGGTTGAGTCACAACAGGTTTTCTAAGTTTACCAGTAACTTCACTGAATTATCTGCTCCTCTGTGGTCAGGAAGTCACCAAGAAGAAAATCTTAGCTTTAGTTTGAGAACTGTTTCATTGAGCAGTATATAACTTCATTGGTAAGAGATGAAAAATTCTACAAGAATCCTTCCATTCTAGCTGCATAGCAGGAATACTCAAATGCTTTTGCCATGATTGAATAAAACTTTTAACAGTACCTCCAGTGTAAATACTAGAATTTGTAAGATACAGCTTCAATTTTCTGCGCTGTTACTGGTGTCCTTTGTGACTGATGCAACAAATGCCATAATTCCCCAGCAGTAAACAACTGTAAAAGCATGTTCAACTTTTCAGGAAGACAATCAGTTTATATAAAATAATGCAGCCTCAAGATACTGAGTAGATAATGGGCTTTACCACCACATTGCTCAGAGCCATGCCATTTGCAGTATGTTTACTGGAACACCTTCTCACATTGTTATTTCATTACTGTTCAGAAATCAGGAGAATCAGTCTTACATCGTGCATTGACAGACATGTACGAAGGAAAACAGCTAGTTTGTTCACAGAGCAAAATATGAAGGGAATATGTGACTCTATATTTAAAAGGACTAAAAAAAGAAAAAGCCAAACAAGAAATATTGAAGCTAGGAGCGCAGAAGTCACACAGGATAGGATTGTTAAAAATACAGAGTGGTTGCCAAGCATTCATGGGTGCAATGTTATTAGTGGGTGGAAAAGGTCAGCATAATGGTAACAAGTTGAATTTGTCTTTTAGAAAAGGGATGTGAGCACAGATTCTAATAACACCTTGTATAGCAGTACTCAAATTTTAGTCTACATGATGCAACTTTTCATTAACAGCAAGGCTCAATCTGGATCTCCTTTTGATTAAGCAGGCAGCCCAGTACTGGGGCTTGTCTGAAAATTCTATCTCGACATTCTTATTTAGAGATATACACAAAAGATCGGAATTTTATCTACTGATATTTTAAAGGCATTTTTTCCAGTAATTAGACATAGAAGCTAGAGATTGTTCTTTACCTTTAGAAAGCCCTTAGGTCTTTAAATATGGTTGCCCAAGGTCAGGATCCTACACCTGGTGAGAGAAGATAAATATCGTCACAGAATACGTGCTTTCTGGAATGTTTCCTTATCTTCTATTTTGTACCTCCTATATTTTCCTAGAGCAGAAGCAGTCTGGATATAAGCTACAATTTACTTATGTACCAAAGGCATTTTGTTATTTTAAACCTTCTTTGTGTTGCTGTCGCTCTTTCTCAGTATCAGATGATACTTCAGAAATTCTAACCTGCCATTCTGAGACTCAAAATTAAATAAAAATTCATACAAAGTTCATCCTTCCTGGCTGAAGGGGAAGGGTAGATTCAAATCTGTTATACAAGTCTAAATTTTTATTAACTCCAAATCTGGGCAGTTAGATTTAGATTCTAACAGCTTGTGGTAGAAAGATTCCTTAGAGCAAATTATAATCAGCTTCAAAAAGAAATCCATAAAGCATGATTCAAAATATCTACTTAAGCATATGCTTAAGGTTCAACTTCGGTATTGCTAAATTAAGATTCAACTATTCTGCTTTCTGTCCCCTCAAGTTTATCCCTGAAATACTAATCAGAATGTACACAAAAACAAGTGCAAACTTGAATAAGAAAGAACTTTTAAACCCTTTATCTTCTTCCTGTGACTGGCCCAAAAAAGTGCAGTTCAACTAACAAAGGCCAGATATCTACTGCTGCCACTATTACTGCCTCTGTCAAAAATGCAACTAATTTCCTCAGGGCAGAGGCACAGATAAGGGCAATTACTCTGACGATTGCTTCTAGGGCATACATTTGACCAATTGCTTTCTGCAGTTGTCACAAACTTATTCTAGACCCCAGTCACCTATGTGACAGCTGATATGTCTTTACAAGGTTTCCAGAAGAGCTCCTCCACACCGTGAAGGCCCGGAATTATTTAATCACTACAAACCTACCACTCCCTCTACACAGCTGCACAGACCTTTTGACTGTTGGCAAGTAAGAGTCTACAAATGTGGAGATCGTGTTTTAATCCACTGCTACCTTCTGATAATTATGCTGAATGTATTAAGTGTCTAATTAAAAAGCAGGGGCAATATTAATTAATCACAACAACACTTTGATGAAACACGATGACTACTTTAAAAAAGTCTCCCTAACAAACTAAGTCACACCTATGGCACACGTATCGCCTTGCTGTTACTGAAGGAAGTGAGAAAGACAAAGGCTGGGACAAAGGTCAGTTTTACAAACAGCAAAAGTGACTAATGTGTCCAAAGTCATGCAGTCATTGACTAGGAGTTTTCTATCGTCTATTCCTGCTTTGATCATACAGGAAACATGCCGCCTAAAGCATGAGTGTCCAACCTTTTGGCTTGCATGGGCCACACTGAGTGAAGAGGAATTGTCTTGGGCTGCATATATGTAGGTTGCTCCAAAAGTAATGACTCCTATTTATTTCTACAGAAATGTTAACAAAGAGCACAATAACACTGTTTGATTTAACAAATTCTCAGCTACAAAACACTTTCTCCACATAGTCACCACCATTAGCTACGCATTTTCACCAGTGATGGACAAGAGCCTGCTTGCATACCATACTTGTAAACATCCACACCAGCAGAGGTGATCCACTGTTGCTATTGCCACTGCTGAAACACACCCACCACCTCATGCTCACATCCACTGTTTGATCTCCATAAATGTTCACCAGGAGTTGATGACTGCCAGTGGGTACAATTTTTTCCGCACAGAGGAATTCAGTTACACACCTTTGCTTAATACATTCCAATGTCAGATGCTGTTCTGTCAGACTGCCCCTCTGTGCCATCTGTCACACGGCAACAAAATGGAACAGAATGCTGGAGGGAAGGTTCAGCCTCCGCTGCCATAACACCAACACATAACTGATGTGGTGGGCCACTGTCATAAAATAGGAGGCAATGATTTTGCAGCAGCCCTCGTTAAATATAAAATACAGTTAATGTATATAACAGTAACACAACTTCTGGTGTTCTGGCTGGTTCGATGGCAGTGGCTGAAGTTCTCAGTGAGCTCTCAAGGTGTTCAGTAGAGATTTTTTTTGAAATTTTACTTTTCCTGTACTTCATCTTTGACAACTGCTCAAAGTGTGCGTGCTGCCAAAAAGCGATGACACAAATAAGGCATGACTGTGAAGTGAGGGGCGTTTCTCTCTGGTAAGAGGTCTTGTAAAAGCCTTGAGATGAAAAAGGAAAGGAGAAAATGTCCTTGCAAATAAGCTGAAATTTCGGAAGAACAAAAGAAGGAAAGGGGGGTCCCTGCAAAACAGGATAAAGCTGAGAAGAAGAGTTTGGGTCACAATGATCTGGTTAAACATATCTTGCAAACTCTTGCTGGCTTGACAAGATAAAGAGGAGAGTTAACGGTGCACCAATGTTCGGCTGGTGCTGAGGGGCCAAGGGGGGGCTACTCAGAAGAGAAGAGCTGTCTCCATGATGGTAAGGGGCGGGGGGCAGCTGCGCTGTGAGCTGTGCTGGGCCTCATGCAGGCTGCAGTTGGACACGCCTGTAAGTACTTCTGCAAAATACTTCTTTGAAGGTCATACTTTCAAATACAATAGAAATATTTGGATACAATCAAGCAGAACAATGAAAAATGATGGCAATTTGTATATAAGTGGTAAAAAGTCATTTTAACCCACGAGCGAGGAAGTACGAAAATTGTGAAGGCAATGCTGTTTGCCATTAAAGCAAGAAGAGCTAAAAAAGACGTATGATTCACAACTCACCCACACACTGGTTTTAGTTCTATTTTGGAAATCTGCATAACTATCCTCCTTTGCTAGTCACAGGCCCTCCTTTGCTTCCTTCTGCCTGTCAAAGGATCACTTTGAACTTAAATCAATATGGTGTTGTTTCTCATCGTGGGTATTCTATCAGTGGGATTGTACCGACCTTCAAATAGAACAGCTGGGCCACACAACCCTACCCAAAAAGGGGCTGCAAGCTTCCAAGAACTCTCTTTCCTACTGGGAAGAGCTGTTTGCTGCTATTAATGACTGTGAGATGCAGCCTCGCCATTACTGAGCTCAGAAGCTCGGAGGCATCTGCTGCTGCTGACTGCTTTACAAATGCTGTCCTGCCTACACTTGGAGCCTGAACTCCTGTGTTGTGCACGCACCAGAGACCACCCCAGCGTAGCTGATGAGCAACACCATACAACTTCTTTGCAGCCACTGAGGGAGACACCTCAAAATAGCAATCCTTGAGTTTGTCTCTGGGAAGGCTGTAAAACTTGCCCAAGCCAGCCACAAAAACATACAGCGATCAACCCCTAACGCAGGGATACGGGCACATCATCCGCAGTCACTCTGGGCCACCATTTCACGTGACTGGGTGAGACACACAGCTGCAACTAAAATAAGAGCTGCTGAACGGGATAAACTGCACTGAAGGCATTCCAAGGCACGGGCCCGTGGGCTTCTCACAGAGCTTCCCAGCAGGGAGCAGACGCACCACAGGGCCGCGCAGGGACCTCCCTCGGCGTTCTGACAGCCTATCTGCAGCTCCCAAACCACCCGGCCTGCCGCGGGGCGCCCCGCGCCGCCACCCGGCTTGGGAGCCAGTCAGAGAGGGAGGGCGGCCTGGCCCCGCGCCAAGCCTGCCGCCGGCCCGCTGTCGCCTAGGCAACAAGGCGAACGGGCAAAAGAGATTGCGCCACCGGAAGCGACCCGCCGCGCGGGGCGGGGCGGAAGAGGAGGCGGTGTCGGCCGGCGGCGCAGGTACCCCCAGCGCTGCAGTGCCCTGGCCCCGCCCTCGCGGCTCGCCCCGCCCCCGATCCCCGCCCCTCCCTCAGGCTCCGCCCCTCGACCGCGGCCGCCGCCGCCGGGGAGGCTGCGGGGGCGCCGCGGCGGAGCCGCTGAAGGAGCGGTGCTCTTCTGACAGGGCCCGGCACTGCCCCGCGCCGCCTCGCCCGTCGCCGCCGCCACCGCCCCGGGGCGGGCCGTCGCGGCGGGTGGATGCCCAGCGCCTAGCGGGCACCGCCGGGGCGGGGACGCACGGACGCCATGGGCTGCTGCAGCTCCGCCGCGCAGGTGAGCGCCCCGCGCCCCGCGCTGCCCCTTCGCCGCCGCCGGGCTCCCGCGCCCCCGGCCTCGCAGCTCCGCCTTGGTGGCCCCCCGCCGCACGCGCTGTGCCCTTTTCCCCCGGTGCCCCTCCCGTCCTCGCCCAGCCCTTGCCCCCGGCCCTGCCCCGCTCCGGGCCCGGCTGTTCCCGCCGCCCTTCCCGGTGCCTGGGGCCGTCTTCAGCTCGCCTCCTTTCCCCCCCCCCCCGCCCGGCCGCTCTCCCTCGGCGGGTCCCTCTACTCGTGTAGCGCTGCTCCCCCCGGAACTTCACGCTGTTTGGTCGGCCTCCTTCCCGAGGCTGTGGATCGTGACCGACACCGCGACGGTAGCGCTCCCGCCCGCCCGTAAATGTTGGCTCTCTTGGGTTGCGGTGGCTGGATCCAGCTTCCAGCAGGCTGCTTCTGTGGGAAAGTCCATCTCTGCCGTCCCGGATGACTCATCACAGAGATGAGTTTTTTAAGTCAGCCGTTCAGTCAGTATTCTTCTTTTTTACTATTTTTTAAATCTTTTCTTGAAATAAGGATTCTGTCCTTCCCACGCAAAGCGCTGCAGAGAGCTGTCCAGTTGCAGTAGGGAACAAGGAACATCCTTTCCGTATGGCAAATTTTGCTGCAAAGGGGAAGGCAGTGAGCTTTGTGTGCTATGTGGGGAAATGGTCTGGAGTTGTAGAGGATGTTGTTTTTCACGCATGTTAGAGATGTTCAGATCATGAGGCCACTGCAGCAGGCTGCTGCCAGGGAGCCTGTGGTTTGAGGTTTGCTAAAACTGTGCTGGATAAACATCTGCCAGGAGTGGCTTAAGCGAGGCTGATACGGACTTTGAGCACTGTGAGCGAGGCAGATGTTTTGAAGTGATGTTTTGAAGTCCTTTCCAACCTTATTTTCTATGGTCCGTATCAAAATTCGTTTTTACAAGTGTTTCATACCCCCTTTTTTAGGTGTTCCTTATGAATTCGAATTGCTTGGTTTTTTTCTGAAATGAAAAAGCAGGCTTGTTTGTGAGTTGCATTAGACCAAAAGCAGGAAGAAATAGAAGATTGGATGTTTTAAGTTCTCAGATTTCAAGTAACCAATATATGTATGTGTGTATTTATTTATTTATTTATTGTGAAATTTGCCTTTTCCTGACAGATCTCATGATGCTGATGATATGCTGCTGAAACTCTCATTTGCTTTCCTTGTGTGTGGCAAGATGTGGCACAGTAATTGAGCTTAGCATCCCGTCTATGTAACTGAGCTGTAGAGAATGGTTGATTATTTAATTCCCTAACCAAGAGCAATTGTGCATCTCCTCAGGAAATCCGAACCAAATGCTAGCTGCTGAATATTTTATCAGCAACAGTTTTGTCTGGCATATTGTTTGCAGAAACCTTTCTACCAACGTGCAGCTCTGCATTACAGCCTATCGTCTGTCATCTCCTTCCTTTATCATTAACAATAGATGTTGGCTTCCTCTTCCCCTGCCTTTATGCCTTCCCCTCCCTTATTTCCTCTGAAGCTTTCCTTGAGCAGGGTTCCATCAGATGTTCCTTCATGTTGCCTCACTTCTTCTTTCTCCCTGTTCAGCTTCATCTTAGGCTTTGACAGTCTTTCTTATCATGACTCCTCATCCTCATTCCTTATGACTTTATCAAGTTCATTTCTCCCTAAGTTTGTTCTCCAGCTCCCCAGCTTGTTTGATCTTCATCTGCTAATCCTCATTCTTGTTTCTGAGAGGGGTGATTACTTGTATTTTGGCTTTGCCAGCCATTTTCTTGTCTGGTTCTGCATCTCCAAGTCCCTTCTCACGACTGCCACCTCCTCATCTCATTTATGTTACTGCATCTACCTGTGACTGGCTGTTGAACCAGGCAGATTTCTTTAGTGCCTTTTCCTCCCTAGCTCTTATTTCATGCTCAATTGCCTATTTTTTTTTTTCAGTGCTTTTTCTGGTCCCTTTGCTTTGTAGGCTGTCAGGAGCTCTGCCTTAGGCTTTTTCCTGTTTCTCTTTCCCTGTAGAATCTAAAGGTTTCAAAATAAATAAATAAATAAAATCTGATTATCTGATTCAAATTGACGTGTTTACCTTTTCTCTGTGCTGAGCCTACTACTTTCAGCAATGGATTCCCATGTTTGTTGTCTGCTTTTTCTGCCTTCAATTGCTTAGCCTGACCCTAAAGTCCCATTCATTCTGTTTTATCTCCAAACATTTGGGTGGTTTTTTGTTTTGTTTTGTTTGCTTGTTTGTTCTTATCTTTTCCTGGCATCTTATTCCCTCCCAAATCTTAGCGAGTTACTTTCCTCCATTTGTCGAACTGACAGTCAGCTTCAGTCTGCATTCCTTCTTTTCCAAACTCCTGGAACAGGAAATGGAAATCTAAATTGTTGGACATTCTCTCCTCTTCCTTCATACCAAGTTCTTCCAATCCTTTTTACGTACTTGGCTGAAATTTGCCTCATTAAACTCTCTTGCACGCTCCTGGCCAAGCAGCAAGCTTTCCCCTGCTTCCCTACCCTCCTTGCCTTCTCTTGCTTTTGATACTGACAGTAATCTGCATCTTGATGCTGTATTCTCAGTGGGCTCCTGTGATATGGTCCTGTTATTACTCTTTTCTCCACTCTCCTTCTGTTATTTCCTTTTCCCTACCACCAGCTGTGCTTTTACTTCCATTTGTTTGTTGTTCCCCACCCTCACCCCCCCCCACCCCCTCATTAACTTTCTCCTATTTTACCAAATTTTTGAAATCTGAACTGTTAAAAGTGATGTCAGCTTAAACTTGGCAGGACCGAACCCGGCTTTCTTCCTGGTGCAGCCATTGTTTGCTGTTGCTGCACTGCCATCTTAACTTTTGAGGCGCTTTAATCTGGAATACTTTGGGCTTTTTTTTCTCCTTTATTTCAGTCTTTCATGCTTCAACAAAGTTCTTTAACTTTTGATATACTGTCTTTTCTGATCTGCATTTATTCCGTATTGTTGCAGCCGAAGTTCTTGTTCCTTCTCGCTGTTATGACTGTCATGGGCTCTGGTTCTTTAGGTGCTCGTGCTATTCTGTACTTATTTATGTGGACTTTGCTGTAAGTTTTTGTGCTTACTTGGTTCTCTGCATTTTGAACTGTGAGCTTTTTGACCAAACCTTGTGCAACTTCAGCTACACTTTCCAACTGTGTACTATTAATTAATCAGGATCCTCTTAATGCTTCAGTTTCTTTGAAGTGTGGTTGTAAGGCAGAAGTGCAGTGATTTATTTGAGATGAAAACCATGTAAAGGGTGGGAAAAAGCCCCACATTTATCTCTCTTGCCTTGCAGTGCTGTTGCATTGTCAGTACCTTCATGCAGTTTCAGCCCAAGGTCCTCCCCCACGTGTTTTCATCATGAGTTTTCCAAGGTGCTTCTGTCTGGGTGCATCTCTTCCATCATAGCTCTGCTGTGTAAGAAACTTTGACAATATATATATATATATATATTTCTTTTCGCACATTACTTTTTGTTGTTATCCTTTGGAAGTGAGCTTTCTGAATTTTAGTAGTACTGAAGCTCTGAGTAGATAGAATAGTCAAATTCCTTGTCAAACGCTTGGTTTCATATATATATTAAAAAAAAGTTTGCAGTTGTGGGGCAACACTATCTTTCCATTCTTTCCATTCTTCCTCAGTGATGTTTTCTGTCTCACTGTACTAGTCCATGATAAATTGAATTTGCAGGAGGTACTGTAAGAGTAATTTGCAGGAGGTACTGTAAGGGTTCATCACTGCTGTCTCATTGTAACTGTCAGCCTCTGCTGTAGAGCTGTTTGACTGAAGTAATCCATACAGGTGGTGGTGGATTGTTCTGTTTGTTGTTTTTGGTTTTGTGTGTTTTGTTTGTTTGTGTAGGCAAGCAAACTTTCATTAAGGTTTAATTCTGATTGCTCCAGTGGTCTGGTTTATAGCAAAGTTTGCATTGCTGTATGTAGGGACACAGAGTTTTGGAGTTTGTGAAAGGGAACAAGCCGTGAGACAAAGTGGATCTTCTTAAACTGCTTTTTCTTGGATTAGCTCCAGTATGGAATTTTTTCTCCTTCCTTGATCTTACATGGATAAATTGAAGAAGCTGAGTGTAGTAACTAGGTATGTGCTTTGGCATTCTGTTGTAGGATCAAATCAACCTACTGGGGCCTCAGTGTTTGTGCTTGGTCAGGGAAATAACTCTGTGTGTGTGTGTGTGTGTGTATGGATGTATATATATGAGTCCTCACATCTTTCTTTGCTGTAGACTTCATGCAAAATGCATATGAGAAGAACTTCAAACCTTGCTGGAAACTGTAGGGATGAGTGAGTTAAATATAGCATGTGTTTTAGTAGCAGACTTGTTTTTTTACAAGACGAGAAGAACATTCCGTTATAAAAGGGGAAGACAGATCATCCATTAACCTTCCCTATGGCACTTGATGTCAAAGCATCAAAGAATTAATTTGGAATTCATGGCTTTTAAAATATTTTCATGGTTATGGTGAAACATAAGCCTCCTGTGAGCTCTTATGGACAACATATGTCATTCATTGCACATCAGCTTCAGTTGCTGATGTGTGATTGCAGTCAAATTTCTAAATACAAGGGGCATCAAACCATGCCTGCTTCATTGCGCTTATGATTGTGGAAGAAGACGAACTGCTTAACAGCATTTATAGTTAAAAGTATTATGAGATGTGAATTCTTCTTCTAGCAGTTACAGCATTTATTTTCTTTCTCAGCATCTTGACTCTAGATGAAGCCTCTGGCAAGCTGATACAGAATGAAGGATGAAGCATACAAGTAGGATTCAGAAACAGTGCTTTTCAGTCAGGCATCTCATGGAGCTGTTTACTTTTTTTTTTTCCTCCTGTATTTCTGGTCTGTGAACTCCATTCACTCCCTGTGAAGCATCAGGTGTACATTTTACAAATGCTGTCACAAGCAGCTGCGCAACCTGTGCAAATGATTCCTTTTGATCTTTGCATAGAAGGAAATACTTAAACTACAGAGCTACTTGTAAATACTCCTTTTCAAATCCGTCGAGCTTTTTTTGCAGAGATCTAGCTCCTTCTGAAGTGTAGACTGTCTTTAAGTTATGTCAGATCTTAAAAGTTGTAAGTTATGCATTATTTCCTTTGTGAGATTGATAACTCTGACTGGCTCTTATTTTTTTTTTTTTAATAGCACTTCAAAAGCTTTTCAAAAGCTGGATTAAGAGCAAGTACAGAGTATTGCATCATTACAAGATAATTTTTCTGTAAAGAGAGAATGATTTCAAGAGAGATTAATTATCTGGCTATGTTACTAGTGAATGCTAAGTTAAAAGCTTATGGTAGTCTAACTGGCATCTGGATTGCTGTCAGCTGTCAAACTTTCAGGTTGGTAATCCTAAAGAATGTATTCAGGGTCATGCCACTGAGTACTTCTGTTTTTCCTGATTCTGAATTGGCAGTGTTTGTGATTATGTGGTGAAGTTCTCAGCGTCTTGATGCTCTTAGCTCATGAAGGGAGCTTTTCATTAACTTTGCATGCATTTTTCTCCTTCAGGCTAATTATAATTTTTGTTCATTTGAACTTCAGTTGTTTTGCTTGTGAAAATCAGAACTGGTGAACCGACTAGACAGAAACTCTGTGTTTTATTTGTGTTTGGATCTTTCTCACTTGAAGAATCTAGGCAGTTGTATAAATTCTGCAGTTTGCTTCTGAAAGCCACTGAAGAAGGGTGTTGTCAGATTACTTCTACCCGCTGGCTGAACTGATTGCAAATTTGTACCTATATTTGATGAAACTATTCGGAGAATTTGTTTATGCATAAATTGCAGGGAGCAAGTTTGTGTTGGTGGATGGGCTTTCTAGTCACTTTAACAGGTTTAGAAAGTGAATGAATTTCATTGCATTTAATAGCCTCTTATCCCTGGGCCATCCCTCTGTCCCTTTTTAAAAGCTATTTTAGAGAAGTAAATCTGTAATGTGGAATAAAACTGTACAATTGTTTAAAAACAGCCGAAAGAATGCTTTAAGAAGAAAAAGAGTTAATATTCAGAATCTTCCATTTGCAAGTCCATCTTCACCATTTTACGATTTTTCTCTTGCTTTACTAACACCCAGCATGTCATGTACTGCAAGAATAGCAGATGATTGCACTAAATAAGAAAGCTGAGACACACCTTCTGACATAGGTGTAACATGATAATTTCTAGCTGTAGCTGTTTGAGCCAGTAATACTACTAGAGTGAAGTGAAGCATAATGACAAAGGGAATGTGGTGACTTATGCCTGACATCCTCTCTTAATAAATATGATGTAATTAAGCAGCTGTTTACAGCACAAATGAACTCTGGCCTGGATTTCTTTTTTTTTTTTTTTTTTTCCTTCTTGTGTTGGAGCCACTTGCTGCTCTCCAGATGAATTATCTGGCTGAGGAAGAGAACTCCAAAAACTGTTTTTAGATCTGTAGAATCTAAACAGGAAACCCATTAGAGTGTTTTGTACAAGGCTGCAATCGTTAGAACTTGGGAATTCTTTATCCCCCTAGTTTGCTGTGAAGAACTGCACAATAATTACTTACACACAAGGAAGTGTGTTTATGTGATAAGCAAGTACCTGATGTATTATTTGCATTCTTATTCTCTTTCCACTCTTTCTTCCATTTATCAAGTAGAGCCTTCTTAATGTTGGTTCTTATTAGTCTAATGCGCTTTAGATGTCCTCAGGCATTGGGGCAGTCCTCAGACTGCCCTCTTACTGTAATCCTGAGTGGTTTTCATTCTTGTTCTGGAACCTGTAAATGAGGGTTTTTTACTGAAGAATCTCCGTAAGCTCAACATTTTCCTGCTCTCTGTGAGGGGAAACTAGTGCCAATGATAACCTTTTAAGTATGGTTGAATATTCCCAATGGCTTCACAATTTCTGTTTTAGCTCTCTTTCTGCTTTCATATGCAGTGATACAGAATAACGTAGGTGACCAATATATATATGCAAGAGTTAGTTTCTAGTGTTTAGTGCAGAGTCAACACTTTTTATTCTAGGACTGTATTTGTGTTGGTACATGCCAGTATGACTCTCTAAGCTGAGGGTTTCTTCTACTGCTGATGTCATGTTGTGACAAAGCTAACTTATTTGGAAGCTGACTGTGTGCTTTAGCTGTACAAAGTTTTACTATTCCAAAAATTTAAAAATAAATAATAGTTTGAGTCTTGCAGTCTCATGAGTAAAATCTGAGTATCTGATTTTGGTGTTAATGGACAAATACAAAAATTCATGTGGATGAACTACCTCGGTGTAAAATATCTTTAGAATGAACTTTCTCTTTCGGCGTAATTACTTTTTATTGATCATAAAGCCCCATGGAAATACCAAATATGCACTGAAATATCTATTTTAATTACCTGAAAAATATTACTGTGGTATTTTTGAGATGTCCTGACATATTGCTGCTTTCAAATAAGTACTTCTCTATTTTTCCTGAAGAGAAGCAAGAACAAAATACTTCAAGAGTTAAAAACTGAGTTTTTGTCTCTAGATGGCCATATTTCTGAAATTTAAAATATCAGCAGGTGTGCTGATCATGTCAGCTCTTTTTAAAACAGCTGTGTTATACTTCAAGATAAATATTTAAGTTGTAGACTATGATGGAAGTGATGTCACCAAGGGAGTTTTAGAAGCAGTGTTAAATGTGAGTTGACTGAAAACGAGTGTAATATGATATTCTGCACAGTGTGTGTCAGATTCATAAATGAAGTCTCAAAGTATGAATTTCCAGTGAAAACATCTTGATATTGCACCGTCTATATTATTGTAAGCACTGTCTCATGTGCTTTTGTTTTCACATACATTATGTTGAAAACTTGTAAATATTGTGTGATGTGTATGAGAATATTAATGAAATACCAGATGTGGAAGCACTGAATTGAAGAAGTACAGTGTAAGTTTGCTACCTTTTAGTGCATAACTTTACAGTGGTATTAAACTACCAGAAACCTCTTCCTTTTTCTAGTTGGATCTCTGCACATCTTTTCCAGGGACAAGGCCTTGGATAGTGGTTGGTGACCTGGAGCTATTAGGCAAATATGGGTGCAGGTCCCAGAAGTTCAACTAGCATTTGCTTCACGGTGGCTTGAAAAATAAATGGAATTGTAGTAAAAGTACCACAGAAATGGGCATCAAACACCACCATAACTTGCATATTTTGTAGCACAGTTCCTTTTGAAGTAGCCCAGAGGTAT